>NC_042624.1:17174572-17530472 GCF_901001135.1 Rhinatrema bivittatum | reverse complement strand
TTCCCAGTTAAGAGGAGCACTTTCAACTCAGGTGGGTTTGGGGGGGGTGGGGGGGCAGTGTTACAAGTCTACAGACCCTTGCGTCCTAGGCAGACCAATGTAATACTGTCTCTCCCCAAAACTAACCCTGAGTTGAAAGTACCCCTGTTATAGTGGGAGATTTATAGAGTGTCAGACTGTCTATCTGTGTCCTCTCTCTCTTTTCTCTCCCCCATGGTCACTTGTAAGTATGCTCATAAAGGATTCACATACACGTGGTAGGGATATTTTGAATGATATGCGTATACTTGCACGCAAGATATAAATTAAGCATAGTTTTGATCGTGTACCCAAAACACACATTTATGGGTGCACATGTGCTCCTTTTAAAATTTACCTATGAGTTTTTAGCTTTTATATGCTGAATGCATTACTAGAGATGTGAATCGTGTCCTCGATCGTCTTATCGATCGATTTCGGCTGGAGGGGGACGGGAATCACATCGTCGCCGTTTGGGTGTTTAGAGTATCTGTGAAAATCGTTAAAATCGTTGAACCGGCACACTAAAACCCCCTAAAACCCACCCCCGACCCTTTAAATTAAATCCCCCACCCTCCCGAACCCCCCCCAAATGCCTATAATTACCTGGGGGTTCAGCGGCGGTCCGTAGCTAAATCGGGGGAAGGGGGAGGGCAGGAAACCGGCCACACTAAAACACCCTAAAACCCACCCCCGACCTTTAAATTAAATCTCCCCCACCCTCCCGAACCCCCCCCAAATGCCTTAAATTACCTGGGGGCCAGCGGCGGTCCGGAACAGTCTCCTGCAATTGAATCGTGTTGTCTTCAGCCGGTGCCATTCTGCGCCGCCATTTTGCAAAATGGCGGCGCAAAATGGCGGCGGCCATAGACCAACACGATTCGACTGCAGGAGGTCGTTCCGAACCCCCGCTGGACTTTTGGCAAGTCTTGTGGGGGTCAGGAGGCCCCTCCAAGCTGGCCAAAAGTCCCTGGGTGTCCAGCGGGGGTCCGGGAGCGATTTCCTGCCGCGAATCGTTTTCCGTACGGAAAATGGCCCCAGCAGGAGATCGACTGCAGGAGGTCGTTCAGCGGGGGTTCCGGACCCCGGCTGAAAGACCCCGGACCCCGGCTGAACGACCTCCTGCAGTCGATCTCCTGCCGGCGCCATTTTCCGTACGGAAAACGATTCGCGGCAGGAGATCGCTCCCGGACCCCCGCTGGACCCCCAGGGACTTTTGGCCAGCTTGGGGGGCCTCCTGACCCCCACAAGACTTGCCAAAGTCCAGCGGGGGTCCGGAACGACCTCCTGCAGTCGAATCGTGTTGGTCTATGGCCGCCGCCATTTTGCGCCGCCATTTTGCAAAATGGCGGCGCAGAATGGCGCCGGCTGAAGACAACACGATTGAATTGCAGGAGGCCGTTCCGGACCGCCGCTGGACCCCCAGGTAATTTAAGGCATTTGGGGGGGGGGGGGGGGTCGGGAGGGTGGGGGATTTTAATTTAAAGGGTGGGGGGTGGGTTTTAGGGGGTTTTAGTGTGCCGGTTTTCCTGCCCTCCCCCTTCCCCCGATTTACGATTTTTTGACGATAAATCGGGGGGAATTGGTATTGTATCGTGGCCCCTAACGATTTTTTGACGATTTAAAATATATCGGACGATATTTTAGATTGTCAAAAAACGATTCACATCCCTAACATTGCATACCAAACTATTTTCCAAGCAAAAGAAAAGCTCAAGGGCCAATGGGGCCAGAAGAAAGCCATTACATGGCATCAGATGACTTCTCCCCATCTGAGTGTGCAGAGCTGGCTCTTTCATTAGGCTGAGTAATTGATTGCCAAGATGATTTCAATTTTGGGGGTGGCACCCTGTGCATAAGCACATAAATGTAGTGCCCGGAATCCTTGGCAGCACAGGCAGCACAGTTCCAGCCCCTACCCTCTGAGGCAGCATGCAGAGAACAGGAAGGGAAAGGGTGAGGTAAGAGTGGACAGAGCAGAGTAAAGCAAAGAAGCGTCATTGTGCTCTGTAATCCAGTCCTCCCCTCTGGTTTCCCTATTTCCCCTCCTGCAGGAAACAGGAGCGGAAGGGACATGGAACCCTACCTCAGTGTGCATGACTCAGGATAGGGCCATAAAAGAATTTGCTTGACACTTCAGGAATTTTACCAGGCTGGCGAACACAGTTTCTTACTGCCAGGGCCTGGATTCTTTGAGTGGGGGGTGTAAATTACTTCCAAGGCCCCAAGTGCTAAGGGTGACCCTTAATTGGTTATCAGTACATCCCAATATGTGCTGAATGTATCAAATAAAACCACTGAAGCCACTGAGTTTGTGTCCAAAAATAAAATATTTACTGTTGTAGGCCAAGATTCATCAAACTATCACATGCGATAGGAAGAGGGACATATTTTATGGTAATAGCCTATTTATCAGAAAGGGCGCTTCGCATAGGTATTACTACAGAGTGCGATAACTTTTTCACAGTAAGTGCCACAATTCCTACCTACAAAGTGAGAGAGAGAGAGAGAGAGAGAGAGAGAAAGAAAGAAAGACTAGCTATAAAGCCATTCGGAGTGAGGAAACTCACACAAAGATGAGATTTGTACAATGTTCTCTCAACCTAGCTCAAGGACATCAAATCTTCACAAGAGAGCACTGTTCTGTTCGTACATCTCACTTTGAATGTCAAAGTGGCCACTAACCCCTACACTACTACCTAAACCTCATCTCAAGTAACTAGGTGGGGCCTCATATAGAGGTATAAATACCTACTATACGGGCCTTCCAGCTAGTCTCTCTCTCTCTCCCTCTCTCATATATCAGAGTCTTTTCTTTTTACAATACCTCTCCTCAATCAGTGCAGGAATCTCTGGTGCCAAAACCAAGGAAACTTCTACCCTCCAGGACTTGGAAAAATAGAGTCCCCAGGTGGGCAGGGTATGCCTTAAGAACATAAGAACATAAGAAAATGCCATACTGGGTCAGACCAAGGGTCCATCAAGCCCAGCATCCTGTTTCCAACAGTGGCCAATCCAGGCCATAAGAACCTGGCAAGTACCCAAAAACTAAGTCTATTCCATGTAACCATTGCTAATGGCAGTGGCTATTCTCTAAGTGAACTTAATAGCAGGTAATGGACTTCTCCTCCAAGAACTTATCCAATTCTTTTTTAAACACAGCTATACTAACTGCACGAACCACATTCTCTGGCAACAAATTCCAGAGTTTAATTGTGCGTTGAGTAAAAAAGATGGGCATACCCTTCCAAACTGGCAAAAATATAAAGTTATTATCTCTGCAAAGAGAGCTCAGATCTCTCTCTCCCCTCGATTTTAAAGTTCTCTTTACTCAGAGCTCTGAGTAAAGTTCTCTTTACTCAGAGCTTTTATATTTCTTAGGGGATCACAGATGGGAGTACTCTAAGCTGGAACGGCTGCTTTACAGGTGCTTAGATGGGTAGGAAGAGAGGCAGAAAAACACTTCCTCCCAGATCTTCATAAAACAATGTTTTCTATTCATCCAAAAAGGAAATAACAGCAGAGCCTCTTGCAACAGTTCACCACCCAGAAGGCCAGGTCTTTCCTATCCCTCGGCATCCCAAACAAGGGGTTACCTGTTCTCTGATTCCAGCAAGGCTCCTACCATGTAAAAGTTCAAAATCCAAAATATTCCCCAGACAACCACTCTGCACCTTGGGAGAAGAGTACAGCAGTGGAGCCCTCAGTCTGTCCCAAAAGAACCCAGACAGGATCAAGCCCAGGTCCCCAGGTAGGCCCAAAATACACCTAAGGCAAAAATCTGCAACCTTCCTCCAGAACTGCAAATTATACTGCTCCCAGTACTCTAAGCAGAAAGCTCCTATAAAACCTCTGAAGTGGGACGTCCATTCCAGACCCCTCAAAGGAAGGAGCTGCACATGAATGGATACTCTCCTAATTATTTCTTTCACTAACAGGCCAATGCAATATCAGTGCATGTTACACTGGCACTCATGATTAAGCGCCTGCTCTCTTAATGCATACCGATCCACCTCTCCTGGGCGCCTGATTTAATATTTAAATGGGCAGCCACAGGAAAAAGGAAGCTCTAGGGGAAATTTTGCGTCCCTAGTACCTCCTCAGCATTTGGCGCCCAGGAAAGGTAGCTGTCAATGGGTTAGGAAATTGGATGATCAATTTTACAAGCATCCCTTTTCCTAACCTGACAGCAAGCACACTTTTTTTTTTCTTAGGGTTCTCCTTTTTCGGTTCCTCTGACTAAATATCGCCATGATACTAAGTTGGAGGAACTAGAGAAAAGCAGTATTTCCTGCTTTTCTGTAAACTTTTTTAGCTACTCAAGAATTAATGCCTGCTCCAGAGCAGGCATTAATTTTTGAGGGTGAAAATGTGTGCATCAGGCGCATATTTCTTTTTTGGTATTGGGGTAATAGCTAATAGGGATGTGAATCGTTTTTTGACGATTTAAAATATCGTCCGATATTTTTTAAATCGTCAAATATCGTTAAAGAGTGCGATACAATAGAAATTCCCCCGATTTATCGTGAAAAATCATTAATCGGGTTTGTGTCCACTAACAGGAGTTGTATTTGGGGGGAGGGCAGGAAAACCGGCACACCAAAACAACCCCTAAACCCACCCTGACCCTTTAAAACTAATCCCTACCTTCCACCACCCTCCCAAAACCCCCCAAAAGCGTTTTAAAATCACCCTGGTGGTCCAGTGGAAAGCCCCCAGGGACCGATCGCCCGCTCTCGGGCCGTCGGCTGCCACTAATAAAAATGGCGCCGATGGCCCGATAAAAAAAACCCCACCCCGACCCTTTAAAACTGACCCTTAGCCTCCCCCCCCCCCCCAACCCCCCCCCCCCCCCCAAATGTTTTAAAATTACCTGGTGGTCCAGTGGGGCGCCGGGGAGCGATCTCCTGCTCTCGGGCTGTCAGCTGCCACTAATAAAAATGGCGCCGATGGCCCTTTGCCCTTACCATGTGACAGGGTATCCATGCCATTGGCCGGCCCCTGTCACATGGTAGGAGCACTGGATGGCCGGCACCATCTACATTTGTGATTCCTGTCAAGTTAGAGAGTTCTTCAACCCAGGCATTTGTGGACTCAAACACTCATTTGAAGAGACTTAGTGAAGTGAATCCAGGTCAACTACAGGAAAACTGTGACTCTGGCATGTATCTACAAGGATCAATGGCTGTATCCTACAAGCCAAGTACAGCTGAAGACCCCACTCAGTCAGGACCAAATAGAAATGGAAGTTCTTCCTTGGCTTCCCTATCTTGTAGTAATAGGAAAGGACTTTCTAAATTTCAAAATCCTCTGGAACCAGTTAACTTTGGGTTCACCATTTTTATCAGAATGAAAGGAGCTATACTTGCTGGTAGATCTTAAATAAGTATGTTCTTAGAAGCAGTGTTGCATGGAAGAGTTGTTACCAATGAGCCTGCTTTCTGAAACTAGAAAACTACTTTGAATTACCTTACTCTTCATAATAATAAATGACTTCTGTCTATGCTAATAACCAAGCAATATTTAATAGTCACAGCAGAATGCCAATTAATGAACTTATACTGTCTGAATCGTGGAAGCCTTTTAACAGATTTTAAAGGATACACAAGCCCCTGACACAGCCTTTCTAGAGGTGAAACTCGGCCTGAGTCGGGCAATTGAAAATTGACATTGCATTTTCATTGTACTTCCTGAATTATTAATCTCCATAATAAATTATCTTTGAGACGACTGGTCTATGATTTTGTTATTTGCAACAGTGAAGAACTGACATTTCAAGAGCTCTTCCCCTTAGAAGATCCAGATCTGTATCATAAAGACTCTAAGCTTCCTAAATCTCGGAGGCAATACCGACAGGAAAAATACAGCTATGCGGCTAATTTAGAGGCCACCGGGAGTCAGGGGCAGAGCAGCAACCCACTCAGAGTGTCATACCCTTTGAGTGGGAAAATGGGAGTGACACAGGAAGCTTCCGAAGTGCCCAGAGAGAGAATGAGTCAGCAGGAGCATATACAAAGGGTGTATGGGAATGCTAGTCTCTGGAGCGCAGGTTACAGACTCTGTTCTTTCTTATTTTGTAATGAAAGGGGACCTACTTTACTGAGTCACAAAGGGAAGTATGGAGGGGTAATTAATAGAACAACTCCTAGTTCCCAAACCATATCACCAGATGTCAGAATTAGAACTCAGCCACTTTCTAGGGGGTCACCTGGGGGAGGAAAATACAAGAGAGAAAATATTGGCATAGTTCTATTGACTAGGCCTCTCATACCAATGCCCATCATCAAGACCCCTTTTGAAAGGGTGGGCATGGACCTAGTGAAGCCACTGGATGAATACGGCTACACTACTTGAGGATATATATACCTCCTCATCATTCTTGACAATGTCACAAAATATCCAGAGGCAGTAGCGTGCTGGAAAATGAAGCTCCAATGGTGGCAACTGCCCTAATTAAGGTATTTTCAAGACTTGGGCTATCCAAGGAGATCCTGACAGATTAGGGGACCCTGCTCAGGATCAAAACACAAAAACTGCACCTTGCTTAAGGTAAAAACACTGCGCACCTTGGGGAGTGTTTCAATCAGACACCCGGTCCTCCTTAGGGTTCAACCCTTCAAGGCATTCTAGGTGAAGGGAAGCTCCTCTCACTACACAATAAAGAGTCAGGGTCCAGAAGGATTACAGAGGCCCTGGGGAGCAGGTAATTTTCAGAAAAAAAAAACCTTTTGCCTGTGCAGATAACTTTAACATAAATGGATTTTGAAACCTGTTGTCCTTGTGTCCGATTATTCTGCAAGGCATGGTAATGGGGTCATTATGATCACTGAGTTTATCAAAATCTTGATGAGGGAGAGGGTCCATGGGTTTGAAAGTTAATTGGGGATGAGTGTGAGGAGGGGTGTGCAAGATGAAGGCTTGCTTATGGTGCCCTTGTACTGGCCGAATGGGTCTGCCTTTCAGGTTTTCTTCTTGGCTCTCCTGCTAACTTGATCCCCTCATCAGAAGAGGAAGAGGGGTAGTTGTGAGATGGGGTGGAACTGGTGGGTGCACTCTGGGGTTCATAATAGGCAGGAGTAAATGTGAATCCACTGTCTTCCCTTTTTTCTTCACCTGAATTTAAGATTATTCCTGTGTGCTCCGTGATCCTCTGCTGTTGTATAATGACCTCCTCTGAAATGCATGGTGAGAGTGGTTGGGCTGTTAGTACTGATGGGTGATCCTTGGATGATAGGGGGCCGGGATCCCACAAGTAATCCCCACTTGGGTCTAGACCCTGCAAACAAATGACGTCAATGAGTACAGTGGCTCAGGCCCTAAGGCTGGCAGTCATTTGTATGACTAGTAAGAGGCCCAAACTGCACATTGAGGAAATCATGCAGGGCTGGAGCAAAATTTCTGGTTGTCCTGTGCAACTTAAAATCCCCACCCAACTGATACATTGTTGTTGATGCCTCTCTCCCCTTCTCTCTTCCTCATTCTGACAGTGCCCAACCTCCCTCTTCCCAGGCGGCTGTTGCCCCCTGCTCTGCCTCCTCTGCTGCTAATATACCCCTACCTTCTAGAGCCTCCACACTATTAACACATTTGCTCAGTTCCTCAAGTGTATACTAGGCAATTGCCAAGAGTCTGAATTCTGGGAATATTTCTTCATGGAGAGGGTGGTGAACGCCTGGAATGCCATTCAGGAGGAGGTGGTGAAGATGAAAACAGTGAAGGAATTCAAAGGAGCATTGGATAAACACTGTGGATCCCTAAAGGCCAGAGGATGGAATTAAAGAGAGTGCATGGGGGTAACTGGGGATAACTTGCTGATGTGGCAGTTGCTACCCTTAACAAATAACAGTATCAAGGCTTAATGCAACTCCAACATTGCTGTCTGCTACAATAGCAGTGGGAAAAGGGGAAATGGATTCAGACAGCAATCAATGAGGGCACCAAATTTTATAGTTTGGGGAACAAATAAACATGGGGGTAACTTGTTGATGTGGCTTTTACTACCCTTAGGGGTAGATTTTTAAATGTGCGCATGGGTGTACATGTGCAAGTGCTACCCGGCGCGCACACATGTAGACCAGATTTTATAACATGCGCGCGCATGTTATAAAATCAGGGGTTGGCGCGTGCAAGGGGGTGCACAATTGTGCACCTTGCATGTACCGAGCCTGCACCGAGCCACGCTGCCTTCCCCTGTTTCCTGCCCCCCACCCCATCTTCCCTTCCCTTCCCCTACCTCCCCCGCCCTTCCCCCCCTAACTTTTTCTTGTTTTTTTTTCTTGTTCTAAAACTTACTTCAGCCCTGGCTGACTACCAGCGCGCAATTCCCGGCAGCCTCTGCCCCCTCCCTGCCCCCTCCCCACCCCTTTTTGCAAGCCCCGGGACTTACACGCCTCCCGGGGCTTTATGCACGTCGCTGGGCCTTTTAAAAATAGGCCGGTGTGCATAAGGCGATTTACACGTGTAGAGCTTTTTTAAAATCCGGCCCTTAATCTTTAAGCCTGATACTTTTGATGTGGATCCATCATTGCTCTTTGCTTCCACGGTAGGGGTTAGGGGAAACTGGATTCTGACAGCATCCGAGGGCCCTGATTTTAAGGTCTGGAAAACTGATAAGCATGGGGGTAACCTACACAGTGCAGCAGATACTGGCCTAAGCTTGCTGGGCAGACTGGGTGGATCATTTGGTCCTTTCCTGCTGTCATTTCTATGTTTGTATGTGAGCTGTGATGTGGCCTTGCTTCTTCCTCTTATTTTAGAAGTATGACCCAGAAGGGGAGGAGGTGGGACCAAGGCATTGCAGAGTATAAATATGACATTGATCCATGTCTGACCAGCATGGCAGTGAGGAACTGCTGTACCTCAGTTACACATGCAGAACACAGATCGACCCTTACCTAATATAGAATAAAGAACTACTAATTAGAAACAGAAACATGAAGACAAAAATAACATGGAAAACCTGAGAAAACATACTTTTAACAGTGGAATACTGAAGAAAGAACAACATATTTATACAATGCACATTCCCAAAGATAACATATGCCAATCACTAAAAACTAAAAAAAAATGTTTTTTTTACCTTTGTTGTCTAATCGGTTGGTCACAGCATTTTTTCTACATTCCCTTTCTCGTTTTTTTCCTAATTCATTTTACAGGGTCTCTCCTTTTTTCTTCTGTTTCTTCTCTCTCCATCTATCTTCTTCCTTTCCTCCCTCAAGCACACACACAAATTCTCTCACATGCTGTCTCTTTCACATACACAGAGTCTCTCACTCTCATTTACTGTCTCTCTGTCACCAGAGGTTTTCAGCCTCCCCCTCACCTCTGGGCCTCTTTGGGCCACTGCAGGATGGTTTTCATGGCTTCCCTCAGGCCACAGCTAGATGGAATCTGCAGTGGCCATGCAACAGAGACAGATGCTGCCCCTCTTCTCCACATGGACCAACATTTCTCCTCTTTCCTGCCCATGTGGCTCAAACATCTTTTTCATCCAGGGCTATGTTGGCAGGAAGGTGGAGGAACCCCCAAAGTTTTGGGGTGTTGGCCCATAGATGTGGCAATTCCTTCAGAATTCCAGTGTCTCAGGGCCAAATCCAGAGAATTCCCAGGTATGATGATGAGATTAGACTGAGGGGACGTGGGGAGATGGAATGACAGGATTACTGATGCTGGTACAGCAAGGACATTGATGGATAGTAAACAAGCAGGGAAATGGTTGGTGGAGATTTGGCTTGGTGGAGCCATGATGGTAGTGGAGAGAGAGAAGATGGGAAGAGGGCTCACTACAATTCTCCATAGGTTTCATACTATGCAGAAAAATGAATGTGCTTTAGTTCAGTGTTGCACAGAGGAAGCCCATGCCCCTGAATGGTTCTGAAAGGCCATGTAACTGAATGTAGGCTCCAGATTTGGTGCGTGAATGAAGACAGAGATCACCTCTATCATACAGATTACACCTTGGAAACCCAAGCCATTGGCAATAATCATTTGCACCACAGAAGAGACAGGGAGCTGGGGCACTGATGCAGTACTATCCAATAAACAGATACTATTCCCAGAATCAGGATTACATGCCAGAAGGGCATAATTGGGGGCTTAGAGCTACAATTTTAGCCTCTAGGGGGTGATGACAACACAGATGAAAGCAAGAGGAAGTTACTCTGAAATAGTAATAATTGAGTCAGGATATTTCTCATGTTAGCAAAGTGAGTAAACATGATTCACTACAGTATGGTAGCCTGCTCAGTTTTGCAAATGCCTTACTTGATTGAGGAGAATACCACCTGTGCAGATAGGTGATATTATCCTCAATCCTCCCAGTCAAGGATAAAGGCCCAGGCAGGAAAGCTTGCATTCTGGAGATAAATGAATAGCTGTATAGATGGTGTAAACATGGGTATTTTGGCTTCCTTGATCATGGGGTGATATTTCAAGGATTTCTGTGCAGAGATGAGATCCACTTGTCAAAGAAGGGGTGCAGCATCTTTCAACACAGAATAGAAAACCTACTGAGGAGGGCTTTAAACTAGAATTATTGGAAATGGGTGAACAAAACCCTAAAATAAGTAAAATATTAAATACTCATATAGAAATGGGGGAAAAAAGGCAATATTTGGAAAGCCATGTGCACTAATGCTCTTAGTATGGGGAATAAAGTACCAAATCTAGAAGCAGTAATGGAAGAAGCTGATTTAGATATAGTAGCTGTTATGGAGACCTGGTACATAGAAATCCATGACTGGGGTATAATTATACCCAGTTGCAAAGCTATTCAGGAAGAAACACTTAGAAAGGAAAGGAGGAGGCAAGGCATTTATAAAGAAAGAACAGTATTAAAGCAAAATAATTTCTGGGCTTATGAGTAAGGAGGAGGCACTGTAGGTTAATCTGAAAGAGGACATGGAACATCTATTTATATTGGTGTAATATATAGACCTCCATCACAGCAGAGGAGATAGATAGAGATTTAATGGATTGCTGTGAAATGAGAGGTGCTACTGCTAGGGGATTTTAATCTTCCAGATGTTGATTGGGACATCCCAAATATAGTACCTTCTAGAAGCAGGGAGATCCTGGATTCTCTTCAAGGAGAACTGTTCTGTCAACTGGTAACAAAAGCCACATGGGAGGTGCTTACCAACGGGGACAGTATTTCTGATGTTGTAGTACAGGGGTGGCCAATGCCAGTCCTCAAGAGCCACAAACAGGTCAGGGTTTCAGGATATCCACAGCCTTTGTTTCCAATCAGATTTGAAATGAACTCTAGGTAATTGGCAACAACTTGCTGACATTTCAGAGCATCATTCTAATTGTCATAAGACTCATGCGATATATGGAAGGCCAATAATTCAAATGTCTATGAACTGGCTAACCAATGAAAAAGGCCTAGCACCAGCCACTTATGAATCCTATACCGATGGTAACAAGCTAAATGCTTCCTATGATGACTTCATGCAAAATTAACAGTACAGTACTCTAAACCAAGAACATCACAGTTGACAAAAAGAAGTGTTGGGAGAACATGATATTGCATAGTCCTGGCAGCACAGCAGCATGCCCTGCTAAAGAATTCAATTTGACCACACTTTTGAAGCAGTTAAACTTCAGGTAATATAAATCTTATATGAGGGTAACAGCTTTATGGTAACAACTTTAAGTACAAAGCTTTGTTAATAAATTTTGGGTGAATACCTATGTTTAAATAATAGCTCAAACAGTTATTGGAAGGGGGGGGGGGGGTCACATAACCTATAATTGATTTGTACATGGTTACAGAACTTTGGAAATGGTGGTCTACTAAGTATATATACATTTGTATATTACAATCATAGATAATAGCCTGGAGATTAATTTGGGTCAATACAAATTTAAGATTTTGATATTAGGTTTTTGATTTGCATTGCCTACAATAAGTCAATTTTAAGTTTAGAATGGCATGTTTTCAGATATTGACTGGAAAAGATTGGAACATTAATGGGTAATAATTGGAGAAACTAATGGTAAAGAACCCCTTCCAACAAACAACTGAGCAAGGAGATGACAATTTTTGCACCTTTAAAACAATAGAATGAATATATTAAATTCACAGAATAATGTTTATAATGAGTATCTGTTGTTCAGTGAGAGAGAGAGGAAGAGCAGCTTCTGCTATGTTGTTTTATTCTTATTTAATTCAGTTCTTCTAAGTTATCACCTAGAAAAGCTTGTTCAGATGTGGGTATATTCCCGACATCCTCCTCAGTTACATTTACATGTATTAAAATGTATTAATCACTTAATGTGAATGTTCTAAGCAATGTAGATACAAACATTAAAATATTCAAACTGTTACATAACACAATGTTTAACATTAATGCATTAATTACAATCATTTTCGAGAGCTCGGATAATGCACTGAAAAATAAGTTTATAATAGCCAGAGTACACTGCTTCTAAATAAAAGATTGCCTGAAGAATGTTTTTAGTAAACTTCTAAATGTCTTTAAATACTCATCTCACCATAAATCTACTGGAAAAGAATTCCATAAGGTTGGAGCTGCAACAGAAAAGGTGTATTCTCTGGTTATTGAAAGGTGGGCACATATTACTGAAGGAAAGACAAGCAAGCCCCTTTGAGCAGATGTTAATAATCGTGAGAGTTGATATAATTTCAAAAGGGCATTTGACCATGGACAAGATTCTGAATTAATTAATTTGAATGCTATCATGCTTATTTTATATGCTATTCACTGATACAAATGGAGCCAATGTAAACCCCTAAGTGTTGAAGTGATATTTTCTAGTGTTCTAGTGGTGATTTGTTCTAGTGGTGTTAAGCAACAACTGAAGTGGTTGTGGTGTAGTATCAGGCCGGTGTTATCCTTTGTGCAGCAGAGGCCCACTTAAAGAGTTATGATGATAATGCAATGGATCTGACAGAGAATACTTAATTGGCTCTTGAAAGGAGCCACAAAATCAGAGCTGAGACTGATAACCATGATATGTTATTCTTGAGAAGATAGGAGAGTGCATCTTATTCTGGGGAGGCCTCCTGAGTCCAAGTTGTGACTCTTTATTCAGCTTACAGTAACAAGCTAATTTTAAAATGAGTACGCATGCATTTCTAGGTGGGCTACAATATACATACATAATTAATACTAAAAGTCTGTTGCCAGAGGATTTGGTTAGTGCAGTTAGTATAGCTGGGTTCAAAAAAGATTTGGATAAGTTCTTGGAGGAGAAATCCATTAACTGCTATTAATCAAGTTTACTTACGGAATAGCCACTGCTATTAATTGTATCAGTAGCATGGGATCTTCTTGGTGTTTGGGTAATTTCCAAATTCTTGTGGCCTGGTTTGGCCTCTGTTGGAAACAGGATGCTGGGCTTGATGGACCCTTGGTCTGTCCCAGCATGGCAATTTCTTATGTTCTTATAAAGTGCATTACAATAGTCGATGTGAGGAAAAATTGAGGTCTGAATTACTGTGTGCAAATCAGTTTGATATAGAAGATGCTTTAAACTAGAAACAACTCATAATTCATAGAAATCTGTTTTAATAATGGCTTTAATGTGTGGTCAAAATGAAAGGTTGGAGTCTAATCATACACCCAAGCTTTTAACGCTGTTATTGATGGGAAAAGTTATTTTATCAGTGATAATATAGGATTACTGAACTACTGAATAAGGTCTCTGAATTAGCAATAATTTTGTTTTGGACATATTGTTGTAATAAAGCCATTCACTAATGACTGCAAAACAGATTTCGTTATGCTCAATGGTCTCCTTCCATGTTGCATGAAAATGGATGAAAAATTGTAAGTCGTCGGCAAAATTTTGAAACCATCATAAAGACTTGCTAAAACCTTGCAGATGAGAATCAGATAAATATTAAACAAAACTAATGACAATGCAGATGACTAAGGAATGCTAGTTTTGACAGATGACAATTGTGAAACTTCATTTGTAATTTTTACTGCTGTGACCGATTGTGAAGATAGGAGGCAAACCATTGTAGTACCTCATACTTGCAATTAATGAAAAAGAATCACATGATTGACAGTATTGAAAGCTGACAAAATATCAAGTAAAACAAAAATGTTAAATTGACCACTGACTAAAACTCATCTGATTGAGTCTATCAGAGAGAGTACAAGGAGTTCAGTACTCACAGAATGCATTCAACAAACCCAGTTAACTGTTGTAGTACAACAAACCCTATGAGCTTAGAAAGAAAGATATTGATCTGTAGTTGTTGGGATCTGAAATATCAAGATTGGTTTTTTTAACACTTTCAGGGCATTGTTCTCGATCTGAAGACAAATTCATAATGTGGTAAGAGTTGGTACTGTAGTGTCTTCAGCAGCTTTACAAAGGGCAATTGCTTGATGGACAGTATACATTGTTCATTTTAGCAATATTTTGTAGAACTCTATAGTGAATGTAGACCAAGTGACATTGAAAGAACTTCCAGGAGAACAAAGGGATCCAAGATGGCGGCACGATAGGAGTCGGCACTGAGCACCTCCATGTTTCTTAAAAAAATTGGCTTTAAATCCTTTTCAACATGCCACTGAAGAGGATAGGAAAAGTTAGGGTATATCCCTCGACGCCTCCACCACCTTCGGTTGGTTGTTTATCAGGAGATTACTCGGTTCCTTACCTCCTCAAATACAGCTCTTCCAGGAGTCGAGGAACCCTTGGAGCAGTTTCAGCAGAGAGAAGAAGCTGCCCCGGAGGAGACGAGCCTGAGCCCCGAACTGAGGTCAGCACCATCACAGGGAACGGCGTTATTGTTTCAACCCAGTGCATTGGAGGGAGGAACTTCTTCCGGGCCGCAGGCAGAGGGAACAACGCTGAATGCAGTGCTTCCAGCACTGAATGTCAGCTTAGCTGCCCAGGGCGAAGCAAGCCCCATCGCATCATCATCTCTTACCGGACTGGGAGGAAGGGGAGATGGGGTAAGTCCTGTGGACATTTTTCTGCCTTTGCCACAGGTAAATCCCCAAGCTGTTACTCCCCTTAAAATCCCAGAACGATCCGAAAATGTGACTAACGCTGTGTTGTGGGACTTGATGGTGGGGGTGGCAACTGTGGTGAATCGAGTAAGTGAAAAAGTGGAACTCTTGGCTTCTCAAGGTGCCCAAAATTCCTCAGAATTTCAACAGAAATATGACTTTGTGTTAAAGAACGTAGAGAAATTGGAAGAAAATGATCGTGAAAATTTGAGTTTTAAAGCTGCGGTTGCTAAAGATAACCAGTTTATGGCAAGAAGAATAGAAATATTAGAAAATGCCTCCAGACACCTAAATATAAGGATTCTCAATTTTCCTCGGGTTTTGGGAGAAAATCCATATATTTCCTTGAAGAGGTTTCTAAAAGAGGTTCTTTGTTTTGATGAAGATCATTTACCGGCCATAAATAAATGTTTCTTTTTACTTAATGTGACTTCCGCAGCTAATAGAATTAATGTGCAAGAGAACTTAACTGAATTTTTAGAGAATTCAGCAGCAGAAGTAGTAGATAGGGCTACTTTATTGGTTTCACTAATTTCGCTCCTGGATGTACAACTAATAATGAAAAATTATTTCAGAAAATTTCCTACCATTTTTCATAGTAAAAATGTAAATATTTTCCCCGATATATCTCCAATTACCCAGGGCAGGCGAAGGGGGTTTCTAACCCTCCACCAACAGGCAATTTCTTTGGGATACACCTTTAATTTAAAGTTTCCCTGTAAATGTATATTAAAGAAAGGTGCTGAGATCAACATATTTTTCACTTCTCAGCAATTAAGTGAATTTCTTATATCAAAATCCCCCCTTACATCTACTCCCAGTAATACGTAATGTGGTTGTTAAATGCCGACTGTTATTCCTATATTTTTTTGTTTATTCCTTATTGTCTCTCTGTAATCGGATCCCAGCATGTGTGACATACTGTATATTGATTTATTTATAAAACTTAAGTGTGATGGAATACTTATTATATTGTTTGTAAAACTTTCTATCTGAAGTAGTGAAATTTCTAATATTCCATCTTATCTGCTTTTTCTTAATTGCAAAATTTTGGGTTTTGTAATATGTGAAATTGATAAATAAAGAATTAAAAAAAAAAGAAAGAACTTCCAGAATTTACATACCACAAAGGAAAGCTGGAGAAGCTAAGGCTCAGATTCTAAGCAAAAAGTGCTTTGAAAAAAAATCGTCAGATGGTACATCAGACATTGCAGATTGTTTGACAACTATAGAGGTGGGAAGGCAGGATAGGTTCTAGGGATGTGCATTAGTTTTAAATGAATTAGGAAAATGAAATGAATAGATGCAATTTGTTTCTTTCAGGGGCCAGCAAAATTAATTAAGGGGCCCCAGAGTTAAACAAATCATATTCATTTAATTTGTTTGAAAAAATAAAATAACCTACAGGCCTGTTCCTAGGCCTAGGCCTGAGGTTGTGGCCTTGCCTAGGGAATAGACAGAAAATGAAAGCAGGGGTCAAAGCCTATGCCAAAGTGTGACGACAGCGCTTGAGCCTAGGCCTAAGCCCAAAAACTTTACTGGGGTTGGAAAGTTTCTCAATCCCCACTTACCTGATGCATCAGGACCCAAAGTCACAACCAGGCTCAGGCCCAATGCCAAGGCCTGGCCTGGAGCCTGGGTCCTAATTCATGAGCCTAGGCCAGAGCCCAGGCCCACTACCAGGGCCCAGTCCAAAGACTGGGTCCCGACACCTGGGCCTTGACATAGGCCAGGGTCCGGGCCCAGGACTGCTGCCTGGTCCCAGCCCAGAGGCATGGTCATGATGCCTGGGCCTCAGCCTAGGCCAAGGCCCAGACCCAGACTTGTTACTGGGTCCCGATACCTAGGCCTTATCCAAAACCCAACCCTGATGCCAGGGTCAGACCGGAGTCTTGGTCCTAATGCCTGGGCCTTGTCCCAGGCTTCTGACTCTTCTTTCTGTCTTCTTTCTTCTTCTTGAAATGATGCCATTTGCTGGGGACACGCTGGAGTAAATTAACACCAATGAATCCTCCTCAGCGGAGAGTGCCATTTTGCTGTACAACAGCAAATTGAACTGCTGTACAGCAAAATGGTGCTTAACTGAGGAGGATGCAGCAGAGTTCATTTACTCTGGTGCATCTCCAGTGGATGGCATCATTTCAAGAAGAAGAAAGAAGACAGAAGAAGGAAGTCTCTGAGACTTGGACCCTGATCGCCAGGCCTAGCCCTGACCCTGGGCCAAGGCCCAGGCATCAGGACCCAGCTTCAGACCTTGGCTTAGGCATCAGAACCTGACCTTCAGACTGTGTCCCTAGGCCTGGGCTTAGGCCAGTGGTTTCCCCCAGATGGGTAAGTGGGAGCTGGCAAGGATCTTGGCCCTGGCATTTTTCTGAGTGGGAAGGATGCATGGTAGGGATGATAGGCCTTGAGAGATCCCGTTTCTTTTATTTTTCCATCTTTTGTGTTTTTATTTTTTAATGTTTATTTCATTTTTTTAAACTAAAGAATCTCAATAATTAAATGAAATAAAATTCATGGAAATAAAACTCCCTGAAAATGGATGAAAATACATTTTTTTACCTCTGCACATCCCTATTAGATTTTTAGCCAACCTGAAGAGAGCCTTAGAATTGTAGCCAATTTCCCTAATTCCATTAGAGTAAAAATATTTTCTTTTGCTTTTAAAGTTTGAATTCTGTAATTGTTGAGGAATGGTCTGAAGTTGCTAGTAAGTTCTTTTCTTTGATGTTTGCACCAATGACGTTCACTTTCTCTGAAGGGATCATCTAAGTATTCTAAGGACAGGTGTTAGCCATGGTTGAGATGTTTTATATGAAGAATTAATCAGTCTAAGAGGAGCTAGTGCATCTAATACAGACGTTAAATTAGAATCTCATAGGGTTTAAATACCCAGCCATGCTGATATTATCAACAGAGCATCAGCAAGATTACTAGTCATGAGGCCTAGAAAGGCAGGATGAGTGCAAGTGGACCAAGGGGGAGGCCTGGTGTATACTGGCAGCATCCCAGTCGTGCAGAGATCCCGGCAGTATCCTGAGACCTCGGTAGTACATTGTGAACATATGGCCAGTTGTGGGGCCTTCTCGTGGCCGACCAGAGCATTACAGCAAGTAGATGATTAACAACGTGAATGTTAAAGTCACCAAGTATTACCATGTTGCTCAAATCAAACCTGGTTGTCAGTAGCTGTTTAAAGAAGGATGAGAGATTTGACTGCATTAATTTTTGAGGGCAGTATACCAAACAAAGGCCCGCGGGGGCAAAAAAGGGTTGAGGGGGAGATAGTGAGCAGGTGGCCACATTGCAGCAGTGTGTTTTTGCCTGCTGCAGTTGCGGCTACGCTGCACACTATTGTTCCCGTAGCACCAATGAAATAACTGTAGCTATTTTTGGCACTAATGCGGGCGATAATGTGCGATACATTATTGCTCGCAGCTCTACAGGTCTCTAAATTTCCTTAAGCCCCGCTAAACCCAGTCCAAACTCCTCCCCTTTCCTTAATCTGAATTTTCAAATTGCGATGTGGTCATTATTGCATGCATTAAGGTGTTATCTTGTGCGATAACACCCTAATGCATGCGATAATGGCCCATCGTGATTTGAAAAATGATCCTAAAAGAGTAACAAGAATTTGATTAATATAAGGGTTTCATATGGGGAATTTCCACTAAGATTTTCAGATGTAAATTTCAAAAACTCCTTCTGAATAATAAGCAAGCCACCACCCCGTCCTTTTTACTAGGTTGAGATACACAGACACAACCAGAAGGACAAATTTAATTAAGTGACGTAAAGTCAGAGTCTAAAAGTCGGTTTCTGTGATGCAGAAACACCTGGCTTTTTTTCTAAAACATGACCATAAACATTTTTAAGTTTTTCTTAGCAGTTTGAGCATTTATGAGCATGATAGAGACATCGGATGGAGAAGAAACCACAGAGTTTCTAGATAGAGAGATAGATTTTAGAGTAGATGGCCAACAGTCATAATATTATCTAGCACTGCACAATGCACTAAACTTCCTTGGATCATAATGATGGGAAAGGAAAATCCATTAGGTTTAACATCATCTTGGCTTTGCAAAAATGACTTCCAAGCTTCATCAGCACTCATAGTGCACAAAGGCACGCAGTGCTTCCAGTGTTTGCCACCGACTCTTGACCTCCCCCCCCCCCCCCCCCCCCCCCCAGCATAGCAAAAATGCAGAAGTACTGCTCAATAAACTATCAAATAATAAGGACATTGCATCCTGGGAGAGTAATGGTACTTTTGTATACAAGGGAAAGCCTGTAAGTGGCTCTAACTTATTAGACCCGGTTTGTGGAACTACACAGACCCAAGCTCCTTCACAGTGGAGGATACCCAAAGGCTGGGGAGAGTTCATGCAAACCCTGGCAGAACTAAACACGCCATCCACGGTCATGGGTAATCCAGCCTACCCAGGCCTCCTACCTTGCCTTGTAGCCTATCTGGTCATTCTGTCTTGCCTAGTCTTGAGGTATCTGGGCCTCCTGCCTTGCCTTGTGACCTCTCTTGGACTCTCACCTTTCTCTGTGGCCTCACTTGGCCTCTTGCCCCTAGGCCTTCTGGCCCTGCTCTGGGGCCTCTCAGGCCTCCCTCCCATGCTTTATACCATTCTGGGCTTTTCTGCCTTACCATACGGCCTCAGAGCCCACTAGGATTACCTTGCCCAGTCTTGTGCCCTGTTGGGCATTCTTGTTCCCTGTTACTAGTCTAGTCCAGTCCTGTCCTTCTCTAGTCCAGTCCAGTCCTGTGACATCATAGGGGGTTTGGCTTGGGGCGGGGCATGGGAGGGGCCACTCCATTCACTTCTATTTGGGGGAGGAGCATGGGAAGGGCCTGGGGTGGAGCTAAGTATGGGGTCAAGGGCAGGAGATGGTGTGGCCAGGGGCAGGAGGGGAAGGGAATGGGTGGGGCTTAGACCAGAAGTGAACACTGATTGGATGACATCATTTTTGATTGACATTGTCTCTTTCCTGATTGTAAGTTCCGGCACGTGTGCGCCTCCTGTGGGGCGGGTCACCCTTCCTCTCGCTGCATTAAGCGACAGGGTGACGGAGCGGGAGTGCCCCCGGGATCCAAGGGTACAGGTAAGTGAGGTTTTTGCCAGGGCGGTCACCCCTATTAGGGTCGAGGCGCTTTTACCATGGCTGCAGGCTTACCCAGAGCCTGAAGTTGCGGCGTTGCTGTTTGACGGGTTTTCTGGGGGGTTTCATATTCTGTGTTCAGGTCCGGGGTTGGTGGGTGGGGGGGTCAATTGTCCATCAGTGAAGTGGTTGTTGCCGGTGGTGGCGGCCAAGTTGCAGTTGGAGATTGAGTTGGGTAGGATAGCGGGGCCCTTTGCGATCCCTCCATTGCCGGATATGATTTGGTCCCCCTTTGCGATTGTCCCAAAGCGGGAAGCGGGTAAATACCACCTAATACACAACTTATCATTCCCTGCCGGGGGGTCGGTCAATGATTGTATTCCGAGGGAGCTGTGTGCCGTTCGTTATGCTTCCTTTGATTCGGCCGTGCGCAGGGTTCGGCGGTGTGGGGCGGGTGCCTTGATGGCCAAGGTGGATATAGAGTCGGCTTTTCGGCTGCTGCCTGTGCATCCGGGGAGTTTTTGATTGTTGGGCTTTCGGTTTAATCAGATGTTTTATTTTGATAAGTGTATGCCTATGGGTTGCTCCATCGCTTGTGCGTATTTTGAGGCCTTTAGTTCCTTTCTCCATTGGGTTGTGGAGGGCAACTCGGGGTCCCAAAACATTGTGCACTATTTGGATGATTTTCTATTTGTGGGTAAAGCGGGCACAGCGGACTGTGGGAACCTGCTGCGGTGCTTCCAGGAGGTAGCGGGCGATTTTGGAATTCCACTAGCATACGACATATGACCTAGTGAGGGCAAAGGTAGCGCCGGCGCCATTTTGAATATTGGCAATACGGCCTGTGTGCAGGAGGTCGCTCCCGGACCCCCGCTGGACTTTTGGCAAGTCTTGTGGGGGTCAGGAGGCCCCCCCAAGCTGGCCAAAAGTCCCTGGGGGTCCAGCGGGGGTTCGGGAGCGATCTCCTGCACTCGTGACGTCGGGTGACAGGAACCAAAATGGCACCGGCGCTACCTTTGCCCTGTCATATGGTAAGGGCAAAGGGCCACCGGCACCATTTCTATTAACGCAGCCGTGGCCCGAGAGCGGGAGATCGCGCCAGGACCCCCCCTCCCAACTGGACCCCAGGTAATTTAAAACATTTTGGGGGGGTTTGGGAGGGTGGGGGATTTATTTTAAGGGGTCGGGGTGGGTTTTAGGGTTGTTTTGGTGTGCCGGTTTTCCCGCCCTCCCCCTCCCCCAATTTATGATTTTTTGACGATAAATTGGGGGAATTGCTAACGATTTTTGACGATTTAAAATATATCTGACGATTGTTTTAAATTGTCAAAAAACGATCCACATCCCTAATTAACAGACGGGCGGCGAAATGCTTGCTGGTGTCGGAGCTTCTGCGGGAACTGGTATTGCGTTGCACATCTTTGAATGTGACTATCTGGGCGCGGCATGTCCCTGGTGTTGCTAACAATGTCGCTGACTCTCTTTCTCGTTTTAAGTGGGACTTGTTCCGAGAGTTGGCCCTGGATGCGGACCCTCGTGGGACTTTGGTGCCGTCTTTCCTTTGGAATTTTGGTTCCCTGAAGACTGGACTCTGCTGCGGTCGTCACTAGCCCCTTCCACGTGGTCGGCTTACGTGGGTGGGGCGCGCAAGGTTGTTGAATTTCTTTCTTCTGTAGGGTGGGCTGGGGGTCCAGTGTTGGATGGCTTGGTTTTGCTCTTCCTAGAACAGGCTAGGCGGGTGGGCAGTTCAAGGGCAGCAGTGAATTGGCAGTTGGCAGGGTTTTCGTTCTTCATGTGAGCTCATGGGTGGGGATTCCCTGCCGGGCGGTTTTTGTTTCGGAGGCTGTTGGTTGGCTGGTCCAGGTGTTCGGAGAGGAGGGTGGACAGACGGTGGCCTATTACGCATGATATTTTGCTGCTGCTATGGGACTCTTTGTCGGGTGTTTGCTCTTCACCTTATGAAACTGTGCTTTTTCAGACAGCTTTCGTGTGGGCATTTTTCGGGGCATTCCGTGTGAGTGAGTTGGTTGCGCGGTCTGCGTCCAGTGTGGACTTCCCAGGCCTTTTGGCAATACACGTGGTGGTCACTACTTCCTCGGTTTCCATACTTATTCCAAGATCCAAGACTGATCAGTAGGGCATTGGTTCGTCAGTGGTGTTGCAGGCGGTCCCGGGATTGCGGACTTGCCCGGTGGCCAACGCGGTGCGATATTGTTCTGTCCGGGCATGGGGTGCGATACCTTTCCTGGTACACGAGGATATGCGGCCGCTGATGAAGTACCAGTTTGAAATGGTTCTTCGTGCGGCACTAGCCGCGGTGGGTCTGGATGCCCGGTCCTTCGGGACGCATTCTTTCCGGATCGGGGCGGCCACAGCTGCTGCAGCGGTGGGGTTGCCTGCGGGTGTGATCTGCAGAATTGGCAGGTGGCGCTCGGGGGCATATAAGGGTTATGTGCGTTCGGGGACGCCCAAACAGTGAGCAGTAGTTAACTATGATTTCTTTTCAGGTGCGGAGCCTGCTGGAAAGTCCGCGTGGATCATCGGTCACTCGTACATCCACTGGGTGCATAAACATGCGTGCGGACGTACTTATGGGCCTCATCTGGAATTGCAGCGCAGGGGGGGTGACGGTGTTTTGGTTGGGGAGACGGGGTATGGTCTGGGATGACCTCATTGATTGTGTGCGGCGGGAGCGGGATCGGCTGGGGCAGCCACAGGCGGTGGTGATTCACCTGGGGGGGAATGATTGGAGAAAGATATCCGGCAGGCTGTTTATTAGTATGGTACGCAAAGATTTAATGACAGTGTCGCTTTTGTTGCCTTCCACGGTAATATTGTGATCGGACATTATTCTGAGACCCGCTGAGGCGACTAGGGTGATTTGGAGGAGAAGCAGGGCTAAGGCCAACCAACAAATTGGTTCCTGGTTGGAACATTTGGGGGGCAGGCACATTCGGTATGAATGGTCTTGGGGTTCCGTGTCTGGTCATTTTGGCAAAGTTGGGGTCCACTTGTCATTCATTGGCATTGATCTCTTTCTAAATTCAATCCAAGAAGCTTTAGAGGATATCTTCCCCCGGGAATCAGGACCGCATCTTTGGGGGGTCACGGGTCATAACCCGTGTCTATGGTGGATGGCCCAAGCCACTACAGGTCGCTATTGTCATGGAAAGTTGGTTGCCTGATAAGGAGGAGACAACTGGGGGCTGTTGTCAGGGGGGGAGGCTTCTTGCTAGGAGGAGGTGGGGGCCTCGTTGGCCTGACTCTTTGCTTGCCAGCGGCGGGAGTCCACCATGTTGGCCTCTTGCTAGAAGGTGGCGGGGGTCTGAACTCGGTGTAGGGCTGGGGGTCAAGCCGGATGGCTGGTCCTGGCCGCCTTGCTGGTGAGGCGGCGGGCGGTCGGGGGGTGGAGGTTGACCAGTTATTGTTTGGAATGTTAAATGTTGTAAGGCTCGGGCCTCCCTGGTTAATAAAGCTGCGGCCCTGTTTAACCCAAACTCTTGTTGTGGTGTTGTTTTGTAAAAGAGGGCGGATGCGAGTGAGTGAGGTCCTGGATGCCCATATTATACTTTCCCTCTGAAAGTTGGTGAGTTCTTTTGTTTGTGGATTCTCTGGAAATAGGAAGGGGAGGAAATGATTGCATAGCAGACTAGTTCTGCCCTATGTAGAGAACAGGAGGGGAGGGGTTGAGGCTAGAGCAGATTAGATCTATTTTTATTCTCTTTACAGAGAGTGTCTGTTATATGCATGCACTGTATAAATGATAATGATAATGATAAGTCAGCTGCAGACTCATCCCCTTCCCTCCAATTCTCTGCACAAGGCTACAGGGAAGAGGCTGGTGGAAACAGCATAACGTTGCAACATCCACTGGCTCCCTCTAGCCTCGTCCCGGCATTTACCGCTCAACCTCAGAATTTTTGTTGACAGCGGTCCTCCCATTATTAACTCAGTCTGACACTTTCTTTGGTAGATAAATGGCCACAGCTTTTATTTTCAAAATACAAAATAACTCTCCTGGCTAACCCGGGCCGGTGGCTGGTAAATCTCGCTGCCCGCCTCCGTAACTGAGCAAGGCAGCCTGTCTCAGTCCGCCCCCCGCCGTGCTCTTAGCAAGGGGGGCATCACTTTACGCCTTCCGGCGCCACCAGCTATGTGCCCTTACGTGGTGACACCAGCACCCTTTCCGATTCTTGCCCAACCGGCCCGGGTACCCGCCTTGCCCGAAGCTGTGACAAACATTTCAATATTGAACAACAATTCAACATGCTAACTAACAACGTACTCTGACTGATATGCATTTTTTTTTTTTTTTTTTAACGATTAACTGTTGCTTGTACGCCTGCCTGTACTGCTCTTGGGTGGGTCTCGGTCAGGCGGGCGATCGAAAAGGCCGCGAGCCCGGCATTGCGTCCCTTTAAAGTGGAACTGACGTCACGGGTGCGCCGCCGTCGCTTTGGGGTGACGTCGCTCTTTTTTGCCTCCTGGCCGTGTTCCTGTGCGGCGCCCCGGGTGGAAGCAGTGAGGTAAGTGGGGGCTGGTGGGGGCTATGTTGGGCGATGCTGGTTCCCTGCCCTGTGCTATATATCCACCCACTCACCCCTTTGTTCCCCCCCGGGATGGCGTCCCGAGTCGCCGGGTGTGCTGCCGTTAAGGTCGGGCTTCGGGCATCCGCACCGGGCCCTTCTATTAACGTTGCAACATCCACTGGCTCCCTCTAGCCTCGTCCCGGCATTTACCGCTCAACCTCAGAATTTTTGTTGACAGCGGTCCTCCCATTATTAACTCAGTCTAACACTTTCTTTGGTAGATAAATGGCCACAGCTTTTATTTTCAAAATACAAAATAACTCTCCTGGCTAACCTGGGCCGGTGGCTGGTAAATCTCGCTGCCCGCCTCCGTAACTGAGCAAGGCAGCCTGTCTCAGTCCGCCCCCCGCCGTGCTCCTAGCAAGGGGGCCATCACTTTACGCCTTCCGGCGCCACCGGCTATGTGCCCTTACGTGGTGACACCAGCACCCTTTCCGATTCTTGCCCAACCGGCCCGGGTACCCGCCAAAACACGAGGTAGGGAAACCCTTGCCTCGTGTCCCCCATAAAATATTAAGCTGTGCTGTTTAACCTTGCTATCTCCTCTATGGCGTCCTGTAAGGTGACATTGAATATGTCGTATCTGATGTCGGATAAGTGTACCTTATCCGTCCGGAACAACCCCGGGGACATCTCGTCTGCCCACGTATGCTTTATCTGTTTTCCACCAACTTTTTGTATCCACGCCCCGATTTGCCTGTTGACCTTTTTTCGCCCGCGGCCCCATAATTTGGGATCTTTGAATTTTGGCCTGGGAATGATATCTGACCAGCATACCACCACCCTTGGGAATAATTCCATTATTTTTGCTATGTCGGATTTGACCCTTCGAATCAATTGTATACCGGTTACTGTACTTAAATCATTGCCTCCCAGGTGTAAAATGATAATGTCGGGCGGAGCCCGAACTTGCTTCTGGTGCCGTATGAGCGGCAGCAACTGCTCCCAATGCATGCCTGGCGTCCCTATCCATTCTATACGCCAATTCCTTAATGCCATGCCCAAGTGTACGCCATAAGGTCGGTTGCGAGCTCTCTTTGCCGCCCATCGGACGTATGAATGCCCGATAATCCATGCCGTATTTGTTCCTTGCTGTTCTTCTGCAATAAACGACAATAATTGTTAATGTGGCAATATCATGGCTTGTTTTCTGTCCCCACCTTGTCTAGGCGGACATATAAATTGACAGCACTGGATTTCCACCGGCCAATTTTTTTGATGGCTTCGGTTTGTAACCCAGCTTGCGCCGCGCTTGTAGCTGCGCCGATCCGGAAGGAATGAGTGGTGAACTTTTTTGTGTCCAATCCCATCTCCGCAACCGCTGCTCTTAATACGGCGGAGAATTGGAACCTGGTGAGTGGGGAACTATCTTCATGTATCAGTAGGTGCGTACCGCCTTTTGGCCGTATTCTCATATAGTTTTCTAAGTTGAGCAATGGGCAGGTGGTGCACTTTGGTACTGCTGACAGCGACAGCGCTGTGCCTCTCCCTTCCTGGTCCGTTTTTGATTTTGGTATGTGGATGATTACTTTTTCCGGGGTGTATTGCACGCTGTCTCGCCTTATACCGCTCCCTCCTTTGTCTTTCTTGTTGTTAGCTACTAACTCGCTGATTCGGAATGCTCCGAAGAATGCGAGTGAGAAGGCTAGACGGAACAGCGTTACCTCGAATGGAGAGGAGCAGTTGACCGGCAGCCGTGTCAATAATGTCCTCAACATGGTGTGTGTGATGGGGTGTCTGTGTTCCCTAGCTGAGACCGCTTGCCTGGCCCACCCTGACATTAACTTTTTGATGAGGAATGACTTAGTGGGGTCTCCCCACCCACGCGCTTTTGAGAAGAATGCGAAGCCGGCCATGCTTTTTGCCACCGCATTTTGTGTGATTCCGACCTCCTTGGACGCCACGATGAAGTTGACCATGCTGTCTTCGCTGATGGGTCCCGATTGCCATCCATTCTCCTTCAAGAACTTGGCCACAGTTTCATATCCCCGGCGGTATGCACTCCATGTGGATGTCGCTAGGGATCTGCGTATTAACTCCTGCGTGCTTGGTGACCAATGTTCCAGAAGTGTGTCGGCATCGCTGTTCCTTCCTTGTCTGCTGTCGGTACCTGCTTGTGAAACAAATGTAACTTATCACGTGATAGGGAATCCGCAGCGCCATTATTTATGCCTGGCACGTGCTTAGCGCGCACTGTGATGTTGTTCTGCAACGCTTCAAGTACGATATTCCTTAATAAGGTGACTACGGCAGGGCACTTGGCCGATTGTGCGTTTAATACCTGCACGACGGCTTTGTTATCGGTCCAGAATATTATGTGTTTGTTTCTTATCCTTTCGCGCCAGAGTACTAGCGTCACCCAGATTGGAAAGAGTTCGAGAAAAGTGATGTTCCTCGTGAGGCCGCTTGCTATCCAATCTTCTGGCCACTTCTCTGCGCACCACGAGTTCTGGCATATGGTGCCGAAACCCCATCCTCCTGATGCATCCGTATGAATGTGTAAATCGACGTTGGACAAGGGAGGGCTTTGCAATACCGATATTCCGTTAAAGTTGGTGAGGAATGCTTTCCATATTCTGAAGTCTGCTCGTATTGCGCTTGATAACCGGAGGAAGTGATGCGGCCGCTGTATTCCTATGGTCGCTGCGGTAAGTCTCCTCATGAATACTCTTCCCATCGGGATGATTCTGCATGCGAAGTTTAATGTTCCCAGTATGGACTGGGCCACCCGAAGCGTTATCTTCTTTTGTGTATGTACTTGATGTATTATTGCACGGAGCTTCTCCACCTTTTCCTCTGGTAACTTGGCTATCATCAAGTTAGAGTCGATTTCAATCCCGAGGAAGGAAATCACCGTTGTGGGGCCCTCCGTCTTGCCGTGTGCTAGTGGCACTCCGAATTCGTTAGTCATTTTTTGGAATTCCAATAATTGTCTGTTGCATGCGTTTGATTCTCTAGGTCCGACGAATAAGAAATCGTCTAAGTAGTGAATGATGTTACATGATGCTGTGCGCTTTTCCAGTACCCAGTGTAGAAATGAGCTGAATAGCTCGAAGTAAGCGCAAGACACAGAGCAGCCCATCGGCATGCATTTATCGAAGTAATACCGATCGTTGAACTTGAAGCCCAGCAGCGGGAAGTTTGCTGGGTGCACTGGGAGTTGTCGGAAAGCGGATTCGATGTCCGCTTTCGCCATCAGGGTCCCAATTCCGCAATCTCGGACCATCTTGACCGCTGAATCGAAAGACGCGTATTGTACCGTGCATTCTTCCTTCGGTAAGTGATCGTTGACCGAATGGCCCGGGGGGTAGGAGAGGTTAAGAATCAATCGGTACTTCCCCAGTTCTTTTTTAGGGATTACCGCCAATGGAGATAGGAACATCTGCGGAAAAGGTGAGTCCCGGAATGGTCCGGCTATTCTTCCTTGTGCCAATTCGTTATTCAGCTTATCTTCGACAATCTCCCTGAATCGCACTGCCGAGTGAGCATTGCCAATGCACATGTCCTTGATATTTCCTTGAAATGGTATAATGAAGCCCTGAGTGAAACCTTCTTTTAATTTGCTGGCCTTGTTTTGATTGGGATATATGTCCAACCATGGTTGCATGGCCTCGAGTTTTATGGGCGAGTGCGCCTTTTTAAATTTGTGCAGCAGAGTTGGCTTTTGGCTTACTCCCCGCCGTCTGTTTTCTTGGGTATTTTGATAGCGGATGGGGAGCGGCGCATTCTGTGCATACATGTTTGTACTTGCATTCTGGGAAGGTGCAACCTGTCTTGTTGTACCGCCAACATGTGCTGTCCTGACTCCGCGCTTGGTGCTTTGCCTGAAATCGGTGTGGGGATATCCTCCTTGTCATCCTTGACCTGCTTGGGTTATCGAATGGCTTGCGTGTCATCTGATTAATCCATAAATTGACGTCCTGTGTGCCCCATGTCATAAAGCGATTTCCTCCATTTTGTCCCGGAATTGCTCGTCTTAGTTCAGCCATGCCCAGTTATCGTGTTGTTGGTATGCTCGAAGGATAGTAACTGCATAGCTCAGCATGGGGCCGTACTGAGTGGGATCATTGTGACCGACGACGCTCGTCATGTGCATGAAGGCGATGACCCAGTTGACGATGGTTTTGGGTATTTTTATGTCCTTGCTTAAGGAGGCAGATCCCTCTCTCCGTTTCTTTCTCTCGTCAGTTTTTTTTCTTCCGTGCAGGATCGCGAAGATGTCCACGTATTTCCGTTTTTTGATTTTTTTTCTTAGATTCTTAGGCACGCCCTCCCACAATTCGGACAATGTGGTCAATGCTGGAGGACCCCTGGAATCCTGTATGCCCGCGCTAGTGTTCACCTTTTGGTCGCTGTCTGTGGATGAGTCGGAGGACGACGAAGAGGACTCGCTACTTGAGCTAGACTTAGATCTGCGCCTGCGCTTAGATCTATGTTTTGACCGTTTCGCTCGAGTCGCTTGCTGCGCTACATGCGACTGTTCGCCTGTCAATAACTCACCCACTTCTGCCTGGTTTTCTTCCAAGCTTGCTCCTGTCTGGCTAACGCTGATGGCCGGTCCTCTCGCTTCACTCCTATTGTCATGCGCGAGTGTGACTTCGTCTTGCCTTTGGGTATTACTACGGTCGTCGGACGCAGCGGTTGGGTTAACGTTGGATGGGTGTTCGCCAGCGTCTTCTTTGTTCGGAGGCTTACTGTCATCAGGCTTCCCCCGCCGCCGCGCGATCAGGCTTGGGGGGGGGTGGGCAATCTCCTCTTCCTCCTTGTCACCCCTCCACGCACGCGAGGCCTCCCGGATGTCGTCGCTCCCCCGTCTGCACCGCTCGCCGGCCGCTGCCCCGTGCGCGGATATATCTGCCCCGCCCCCAGCTCCGACCCGGGGCGGGTCGCTAGACCGTCGGCTCCTCGCAGCGTGCCGGGCGCTATCTGGGAACCCCCCACCCCCGGTACTCCCCGAGTCGGACACCTCGCACTGGCAACATTCGCTCGCTCTGATCGCCTCGCCACGTGGCCTGCCCGATTCCGCCCCTTCTTTTTCGCTGCCGATGCACATGCTGGCTGCCGTGCTGGGAAACTACCTCCCTGCCCGCTGCCTGCACGCTGGAAGCACTCCGGATCCCGCCGCTCGCCCGTTTTCTCTTTTTTTTTTTTTTTATCTTACCTCTCCTTGTAGGAAAGGCTGTGCCTCGGGGCAACCGGCTCTCTATTTCGGAGGTGTGCCTCGGGGAAAACCGCTGTCGTGCCTCGGGGGTCGAGACCTCCTCCTCTCGGTCAGGCGGGCGATCGAAAAGGCCGCGAGCCCGGCGTTGCGTCCCTTTAAAGTGGGACTGACGTCACGGGTGCGCCGCCGTCGCTTTGGGGTGACGTCGCTCTTTTTTGCCTCCTGGCCGTGTTCCTGTGCAGCGCCCCGGGTGGAAGCAGTGAGGTAAGTGGGGGCTGGTGGGGGCTATGTTGGGCGATGCTGGTTCCCTGCCCTGTGCTATATATCCACCCACTCACCCCTTTGTTCCCCCCCGGGATGGCGTCCCGAGTCGCCGGGTGTGCTGCCGTTAAGGTCGGGCTTCGGGCATCCGCACCGGGCCCTTCTATGGAAGGGAGTTGACTGTATTATGGAACAGACTAGATATGCTCTGTCTTCCTCAATCTCACCCCTCCCCTACTGTTTTCTGAACAAAGCAGGAGGGTAGGATCTGACTTAGAATGCAGAGAAGCCTTCTCTGCACTGATCCCTCTGCTCCAATCTCATCCCTCTCCTCCTTTTCTCTGCACTGGACAGAAAGGTGTGAGCTGACAGGAAGAGAAGGGCTGTATCAGGAGGCAGATTTCTTCTGGGTTTTCTATTTCTGCAGACAGTCAGGGAGGGGAGATGCTTTGTTAGGGAACAGAGCGGATGTATTCTGCTGAGTGCTGAGCAGGAACCTTGCATACTCATGCTTAAGGATCCCCCCCCTCCCACACACACCCAGCTCACCACTAACCCTCCCCTTGCCAAGAACAGCTAAAATGGTAAAAGACTCCAGAACACTCAGCTCTGATAACTGAAAATAAAGCAGTTCTGGAAGGAAATGGCATAAAGCAAGTTGCTTTTTGTATCTTTTTGGATAATAAATGATACAAAGTGACATAGCATAATTGGTTGATGTTTTCTAGTCTTTAAAATATACTCCTGGGGAAATTCTACACCCAAAATGTTAAAATTCTGCAAAATTCTGCAAACTTTATATTGGTCAGAATAACACAATATACAACAATATTTCAGTAGATAACTTACTCAAAGATGCAGAGTTTTAAATATTTGGAGCAGAATTCCCCTAGGAGCACACTGTAGGCTGTCCCTTCCACCCTTCCACCCTACTCCCCTGGTCAGACCCCTTTCACTCTGCCCTTTCAGGATATAACTCCTCAGCAATCTACTATGTCTCCTCCCCTTACAGGCTGAACCCCTTCTTCTACCTCCATCCCCTAGCTTCCACTCCCAGAGTTTGACCCCACTCTCATATAGCCCATCACACAAGCTCCCTCTGTCCCTCTTTCACATAGACTCCCTCTCCTGCACACACACACACACACACACACACACCAGTACATAGGCTCCCCCTCTCTCACACACACACACACACACACCAGTACATAGGCTCCCCCTCTCTCACACACACACAAAAACACACACCAGGACCAGTGCAAAGGTATTAGATGACCTAGGTGAACCTAATGCCTTGCACCCACCCTCCTTCCCCCTCAAGTCCAGGACCCGGATCCGGTCCCGACCTCATTCACTCAGACAGGCCTCCTCTCTAATACACACAGGGGTAGATTTTATAAAGTTGCGCTCGCATGTCCATGTGCATGCACTATCCGGCACGTGCACATGGATGCCCGACTTTATAACATGGGCATGCAGGTGCGCACATGTTATAAAATTGGGGGTTGGCGTGTGCAAGGGGGTGCACAATTGTGCAACTTGTGTGCGCCGATGCCCGCATTCTTCCCTCGTTCCCTCGTTCCCTCCCAACCCGCTAACCTAACCTCCCTTCCCCTTCCCCTCCCACCCCCTAGCCCTCACATAGACCCCTCCCTGACCTTTATCTTACCTGTTGCGCCTTCCTCTCTCTCACTAACAACATTGTTCTCTCATTCACACACAATCCCTTTCATTCATACACAAACAGAGGTGCTGCTCATGGCCCATCAAGACTCTGCTTCTCTCGGCTGCAAGCAGGATGAGCGTTGCTCACAGCCCCCGAGCCTCTACTCCTCTTAGCCATAAGTGAGATGGGCTCTGCTCATGGCCCCATATTTATTTATTTATTTAGGTTTTTTATATACCGGCATTCATGATAAAATCACATCATGCTGGTTTACATCTGAACAGGGGTGCACAATAACTACAAACTTTAACTTAAGTGCAGAGAAAAATAGTTACAAAAAACTCGGCATATTGAACTGGGCGAAGAGAGAAATGAAAGGAAAGAATAACGTCAGTAGGGAGATTATACATTCTTGAAGCTAGGAAGACTGAGCTAGATAAGAAGAAATGAAGAGAGATTAAGTAGGGTCCGGGAAAGCTTGCTTAAAGAGCCAAGTTTTAAGTCTTTTCCTGAAGGTTAGGAGGCAGGGCTCCTGTCTCAGGTCTGGGGGGATGGAGTTCCATAAGTGGGGACCGGCTGTTGAGAGGGCTCGATCCCTTGAAGTGATGTGTTTGGTGGTTTTGCTGGATGGGACCTGGAGTGCTCCTTTGTATGCGTCTCTTGTCGGTCTTGAGGAGTTATGTAATCGGAGCGGGATTTGTATGCCATATGGATGCTCTTTGCTTCCCTCTATTGACTGGTGTCCTAGGCAACTGTCTAGTTCGTCTATTGGGACACACTGGCCCTGACACATACCTCACAAAATCCCTCTCTCACGCAAACCCTTATTCAGGCACACAGGTGCCAAATCACACACACACACACACACACACACCCTCCCCTGTGCTGTCAGTCTGCAGACACGCAGTCAGGCCATGTCAACAACATCAGCTGCAGATGGGTCTCCCAGGCCTCTCTCGTGTTCACTGCGCCTCAGCCGCGAGTGGGATGGGCTCCACTTGCAACTCACTGGGCTTCCTTCATCTTCAGCAACAAGTGGGATGGACTCCACTGTCGGCCCACCAGGCATCTCCAAATTCTGTGCAAAAAAAGAAATTTCTGTGCAGGAAGGGAATTCTGTGCTGCACAGTTGCACAGAATTGCCCCAGGAGCAAAAACATGTTGGCTAGCTCATGGGGGAGGGGGGAATAATGAAAGTTGATGACATTTTGAAATCTACACACATTATTTCGTAAAAATAATTTTAGCCACAGAAAAAAGCAGGTGCAAATCTGTGTGGGTATTTTTTTTCTGGGGCAGTTTTCAAAAGAAATACATGTTCATATTTTACCTTTCAGAACTGGCCCCTATGTGACAGATTTGAACATTTCCTCCTATCTGTTAAACAAAGATCCAGATTTACATTTCCTACATGGTCTACCTCAAATGGACCAGGCCATGAAAGAAGTGAAGCCTTGCATAAATCAATGACCCTTTGCAGTTTTGCAGTGTTCGTTCTCCCTTTTCTTCCTCTTTAAGACATATCAGTGATGTTTATTAAGTGATGACAAGTCTATCAGACCTTATAAGCAGGCTTTCCGAGGACAAGATCTTTCTTTTCATCTGGAGAGCGTCATAAATCTTGTCTCAGCTCTGCTTCTCTGAGCAGCTGATAGTGAACAAGTCTTTGTTTTCCCCCTCACTGTGCAGGGCAGCTGAGAGGAGGGCGAGGAGATATACTATTTGTATAAAATGCTCCTCCTGGTAAAGTGACAGCAACAGATGCACAGCACAAGCCTCTAAAATTTAATCTTCTGAACTTCAAGCAGAAGGATTTAAAGCTTCTCATAGTTTGCATTTGCTCGGTTGGTTTTTATCCTTTATTATGGGCACTGGCATTGCTTTCATTCATTCCTCCTCGGTATGACTCTTTAGCTGTGGATTCTGTATTCATGCTTAGAAAAAGAAAAATTTTCAAAGGTATTTCTGCAATTAAAATGGTGCTCTATCCATGCAAATGGCCTCTTACAAAACATGCCTGATGTGCATAAACTGATGCAGGTATATCATATATGCATGTAAGTTTACCCTGACTGAGTGGAGGGTTCCCGGGGCAGAGCTAGAGAGGAGTTTGCATTTATAACTTTTGCATTTTTAAAAGTATGTACGTAAAATTTCCCCCACAATTTCTGTGCACTTATTAGTGAGTGTAATTTTATGTGGGTAATAAGTTTGCATATTTGCATATCACCTGTCTAATTTGCAAAATTAACTTCTAAGTGCTGCTAATAGAAAAAAAGTGGTGGCTGCTGAATATGTGGCTAAATTCAGTGGTTGTCACTTCAGCTGAATAGATAGCTGGATCCCTTGGGGGTAGGCACAGGCAGACTGGGACAGTGCTAGTTGTCCGGTTGACATAACTGGATAGTTGCTAATAATTAGACTTATCCAGTTAAATTAAGTGGATAAGTTAGATCTATCATAGAGAAGGTATAACTTAGCTGGATAAGACTTATTTAGCTAATTCCTGATTTCTACAGGGATATTCATAGCATAGCCGTGCTACTGAATATCCCATGTAAGTTAGCCAGAAAAGTCTTATCTGGCTAACCAACATATGGGCCGATACAGTAAGGAGCGGTAGGAAGAGCTGCGTTAGTGCCGGGTGCACCCGCGTTTGCTGCACGCACAGTCCTGCTCACCTACCGCTCGATACTGTATTTAAATAGCTTGCAAATGCAAGCCGCGTCCAAGAAGCGTCTGTGAAGCGTTAGGCCCGCGCAACCCATTTTACAGTATAGGTGCTTAATACAGCACCTATACAGTATCCTGGGTGCGCTGGTACCTGTCGTTTCAAATGACAGGCACCAGGAAGTGAATCCCAACTTTAACCCATGAAAACCTAAAAACCTAAAATCCCCTCCTCCCAAAGCGGCTCGACATGTGCCAACTTACCTTTTGTTGCTTTTCAGCCCTTTCAACCTTCTCTGCTGTCCTCTGGAGGGGGCAGCCGGTGGCGAAAGCGGCTCGCAGCGGTCCCCCCTGCGCAGGTCCCGGTTCTCCTGGCTCAGCCCTCATCTGAAGATTGTGAAGTCAGGTAAGAGCTCACTGTTCTGTGCCCTCTCCAGTCATGGTGCGAGCGAATCGAAGCGAAGCGTACTTTCATTGGCTTGAGCGCCCGTCAATTTGGGCGCTCAAGCCAATGAAAGCACATGGACGGGTGTGCGTGACGTCACGATGTCACGCGGGTTGGACTAACGCGGCCGAAAAGTGAGTAGAAAGAGGGTTAGAAGCAGGGTAACCGCGGCCGCACTTTACTGTATTGACCTGATAGATGTTTACTTTGGATATTGGTCCCAAAACGTATAAAAGTACTCTGGTTAATTTTCAAAAAGCCTCTGAGCAGTGAGTAGAGTGGTCAGCTTTTCCATGGACCATAACTGGATTCCCCACCAAACGAAGACTGAGGGAAGGGAAACAGGGGAAGGTGCTACCTTCTGAGTCTGATGACTTTGGGGTGGAATCACTGCTGCCAGTTGTCTTCTCATTGCTTGGGCTCCAAGCACCTTCCTCCATATACTTTGCTTTATTAAAATGTTAATTATTTTGACTATCCTTTAAACACATGAACCACAGCATCTTTCAGGCAGTTTTCCTCTCTCTCACCTCTCTAAAACCTATAAACACCCACTACTTGCAGTCTCCTCACACGCTCTCAAACACACATACACACACACACCCTTTTTAAATAAGAAGCAAAGAAAAGTTTCAGGAGATGTATTTGTGGGGAACACGTCTTTTTTACATGTGTTTTAACCCCATAATTCAAAAATGTCAAAGGACAACATCACCCCTAAAAGGGCATCTGAAGTCGGAGGGTGTGAGTATGCTTTTGAAAATATAAGAAAATCATGTACCCTGCCACCCCCCCCCCCCCACACACACACAAATGAAGAAGCTAAAAAAAATGGTCTATTATAGTATCTGAGGTCAGAAGCTGGCCTAGTACAAGGAACATGGTTACTGCAGGGCCAGATTCCAACCAAAGAATTCACACAGCTGAGAAGGAAACCCCGCATGCAGCAAGCTCAAGTGAAGTGACTTTAGGGTATTCATCGACCCTGCCGGAAAGTGAGCAGGAGATTGCAGCCACTTCCTCAATAATAAAAACCTCTGCACAAAGATTGGAAGTGGTACAAATCCCATCATACCCTACCTCTTCCTCTAATATGTATGGGGTGATGAAGTGGCCCACTAGGGGTGTAGAAGGAGACAGCCAAGCTAAGCTTAGAAAAATGGCTGTTGGGGGAACCAGGGGCAGTAGAATACCTTTTGGGTTGCGGGGGATGGGGGCTAACCACTCCCAGCTCTGCCCCATTGTCAATTTCTTACTTTATATTTACAGTTAATGTCATTCTTTCTTTCATACATTCTTTGTATATATCATACTTTACAATTATTTATTTCCAGACCTACCAATAAAATACTTGATGCTAAAAAACAACTAGCATTTTTTTTCCGTCTGTGGGCAGAGATAGTCTGCCCTTGAAATAAAATTGGATGAATTAGGGCCTGGGTAGCCCACCTTGTTCCAACACCTATGCAATGTTGTCAGCTCCTACTTAAAGAAAGTCACTAGATCCACTGTGAAAAGTCTCCAGATTGAGTAAAAAATAGCGAAAACCATTTTGTTGAACAGTGTTCTCAGCATAGCTGGTAATCCTAAAATTGGTTGGGAAAGAGGAGTGGCTCACACTCAGACACACAATTTTGCTGTCTCAGAAACTGACACACACATACTCACATTCTCTATCACAAATACTTTCTGAGACATGCTCAGACCATGACTCATACTCTCGCAGTCTCTCAGACACAGACGCACATATTTTCTGAGACACTATGACACACACACACACACACACACGTATACTTCTACTGCTGCTCATGAGCTCACTTACGTGCCAATACAGTAAAAGTTGCGGGAGAGCGGCAAGCTCTTCAGTGTGCGCGATTTAGTATCAGCCCGCATGCAAATGAGGGCCCGTGGTAAAAAGAGGTGCTAGGGACACTAGCGCATCCCTAGCACCTCTTTTTTGACAGGAGCGGTGGCTGTCAGCGAGTTGGACAGCTGACGCTTAATTTTGCCAGCGTCGGTTCTCAAATCCGCTGACAGCCACGGGTTCAGAAACCGACGCCGGCAAAATTGAGCATCCGGTTTTCAACCCGCGAGCCGCGGGCCAATTTAACATTTTTTTAAAAATTTTTTAAAATTATTTTTAACTTTTGGGACCTACGACTTAATATTGCCATGATATTAAGTCGGAGGGTGTATAGAAAAGCAGTTTTTACTGCTTTTCTGTGCACTTTCCGGTGCCGGCAGAAATTAGCGCCTACCTTTGGGTAGGCGCTAATTTCTGAAAGTAAAATTTGCGGCTTGACTGCACATTTTACTTACTGAATCACGCGGGAATAACTAATAGGGCCATCAACATGCATTTGCATGTTGCGGGTGCTATTAATTTCGGGGGGTTGGACGCTCGTTTTTGACACGCTATTACCCCTTACTGAATAAGGGGTAAAGCTAGCGTGTCGAAAACGCGCGTTTACAGTGCGCTCCAGCGGAGCGCACTGTACTGTATTGGCCTGTTAGCAAGTATCCCCTCTAGACTGATTAAGGGTTCCTGCTCTTGTTGCCAGCCTTTACTCAGCCTGCAGCAGCTACCTTTACATTTCCTCACCCCTTTTCAGGCATTCACTGTCTCCATTTGCTATGTCAGAGGCCCATTGTACTGCCCTTCTCTGATCTCAGCCCAGCCAGCTCACAAAGAGACCTGATTAGCAGGGCAGAGAACTTCCCCTAACTCCCAGCAACAACAACAAAAAAAAAACAAAAAAAAAACCATAGCTCTTGCCTTGCCTTTTCTTTTCTGCTACTGTTTGCCTGTCTCAAGGTGATAATAAAATTATAGCTCCTGCTTTTTTTCTTCTGGCTGTGATTTGTTCTCCTTCCAGCAGAGAGAGCTCATCCATGAGCTATCTGAGGAAAGGGGAAAGACTGACCCAGCAGAGCCTGTTCTGAAGAGGGAGGGAGCTGAATCAGCATTAAGCATGGCATTCTAGCCAGAAGTCTCACTCGCTTCAACCTGCCTGCAACACTCTAACCAGAGGTCTCACTTTCTTGTATGGTCTTGAAGCAATCTAGAATGTTGATAGGTGGTTTATACATTTTAAATAAATAAATGAAGTCCCTGTCACTGCTGACTAAAGGGAACTAAATTCCTCTTTGGGGGGGTGACAGGGACTTTATTTATTTATTTACAATTTATAAACCACCTATCACCATTCTAGTTGGTTTTCAATAAAATATCCATAATGCAAGAAAAACAATGTTAAAACATAGACCATAAAATGGTCAAAACATAATAAACCATATATAAATAATATGATCAGAACATGATAAAATTAAAACATTAAATATTATAAGTGTTGCGCTAGGCCAACCTACAGCATATCCCGTGGCTGGCTGCACTCACTCGAAACCCGGGGCAGGGGAGGTATCTCATCACCTGGGATGGGTATGGCCCAGAGAACACTTGGGAGCCCGCTTCAAACATCATGGATAAGAATCTCCTCAAGGCATTCCATTTAGCCCATCCTAGGAAATCCTGGCTCCCAGGGAGAGGGCTTTGAGGAGGGAAACTGTTGTGCTTGGCCGACCACGGCCCTATCGTGTGGCTGGCTGCACTCACCTGAAACCCGGGGCAGCAACCGGAACATTGACGCTGCCATGATTCCCCTGACTCAGACGTGACAAGCTGCCGTGTTCAAAAAGATCAGGCCACGCCGGGGACGTCACTATTCTGTGCAAGTGTCCCTAGGTGTGTCTCTCTTCAATTTAAAGGGTCTGTGGCAGGAGACTTCCTATGGCGCCCAGTAATGAGATCACTGCAGCTTTTCTATTTAAAGCCTGACCTGGCCTGCAGTAGACGCCTCAGCATCAAGTCAAGCTCTTAGGAGTAGCTGGTTGCATCTCTTCATGTTCCTGACCTGGTGTTCCTGTCTCCATGCTCCTGAGTCCGTGTTCCTGACACTTGCCCTTCATCCTGCCTTCCTCCTGGTTGCTTCTCTGGCTTTGACACCTGTATGTCATTTGGACTTTGCCTTGTTTGCCGCCTACCTTGACCACTTGCTTGCTTCCTGGACTTTGCCTTGATTGCCACCTGTCTTGACCACTTGCTTGCTTCTTGAACTTCCCTTGATCACCATCTGCCCTGATCCTTGGTACGTCTTGACTCTGCTATTGTCTGCTGCCATCATGGGATTCTTCAACATCAGCTGGAGTGTCAATTCAAGATTGCAACCATTATTCACAAAGCATTGAAGTTCTATCAACTTTCTCGTAATTTGCGCTGTAGTAGTCAAATTCTTTTAAACGTTCCTTTATCTAAACTGGTCCATTTGGCTGAAATTCTTGAGAGAATCGTTTTTAGTTGCAGCTCCTCCTTTTTGGAATTCACTCCCAGAACAGCTGTAATCTATACAATGCTATAAGTTGATTAAGAAATAACTAAAGGCTTTTTTTTTAAGCGGGTATTTTAGATGATTGGTTAGGATTATAAAACTTTAAAATCAGCATTGATTTGATGTGTTAGATGGCTTGATGAAGGCTTGGTCTTCGTTTTAGGGAATGTTTTGCTATTTTGGTTTTAATTATGGATGTTTTCATGTGACCCATTGCAAACTATAGAGCGAGTGGGGAATAAATAATTATAATCATGAAAGTAGTAAATATTTTTTTTAAATGTTAAGAATTTCTGTAAAAATGTTCACTCTTGGGCATATTGGGGAATTGAAGTAGATATTCAGTGGGTCAGTGAGTGGGAAAGTTACTTGAGAAACTATCTGGATAAATACCACTGAAGTTTGCTGCAATATGTATCTGGACAATATTCATGTGCAAACAAAGCAAAAAATGCAACAAATGAGGCCATTTTTGGTTCATTCCAAATGGAATGAATTAAATATCGCATTTTACAAAAATACCCAATAATTTGCAGATCATTTTCATATTCATGACAGTTTTGAAAAAGAAATGGCTGGGCCTCCCTGGACCCCTGTGACCCCCATACCTGGGCGAAATTTTAATCTGGCCTGCCCCAGAGCTAACCTGGTCAGGACCTGCCACAAAGCCATCAGGGCTGAGGCCAGAGTTGAGTCTTTTTACCCCCATTTAAATGTGCCAGAGCTGAGGATTACCCATCTCAGCTCCCATGTATTTCCTTCCCTGACTCTCATTCCAAAAGCCACTCACTCCTGCCTGGTTCTGGATGCTTTAAAAAAAATGGTACCATCCACCTGGAAGATGGTGTTGAAGTGACATCACTTCTGTGCCAGTATCTAGGCAGTCTGTTCCATTTTTTTTTTTTTAATTTTTAATTTTTAATTTTGCAAATTTCAAATTTGATACATTGAAATTTTTTTAATCAGAATACAGGAGTAAGAATACACTTTTACATATATTATCCTAAAACCATAAATTCTAATCAAAGAATATCACAATAGATATATTCTTTTCTCCCTGTTACCAAACAAGTAGGGGGGAGTACCATATTTAAGCAAGTACACACAAAAAGAAGAATAAATTCTAAATTTAAATAAAGAAAGACTGGCAGAGTATCTACTTTCTTAGCTACAACTATTAAGAAGATGTTGTTTCAGACTCTGGTTCCTACGATTCTCAAGATATTTCGCTAACTGTTCAGGTTCATAATATATAAATTTAACACCATCAATTTTCATTACACACTTACAGGGAAACCTGATATTCACTTGAATCCCGAACGTTCTTGCCTGGTTTGCCAATACTAAAAATTTCTTACGTCTTGCCTGGGTCTCCTGAGAGACATCAGGGTAAACCCACAATTTTTGACCCAAGTATAGCATAGATCTTTACTTAGAACTAGTTTTAATACATTGTCTCTATCCTCTAAATACTTAAATTTTACCAATAAAGTTCCACGCATCTCAACTTGAGAGCTATAGGAAGTTTCAATTAACTCCGTAAGATTCAATGATATTCCCTCTGTTGGATTATTTTCTTGCTGGTGATCTTCTTTTTTTTTCATTAAGAAATAAGTCTTAAGAATCACCGGTGTTTTTTCAGCTGGTATTAACAATATATCTTGAAAATAGTTCTTTAGCTGCTCTTTAGGAGAAGTCATTTTGCATTTAGGAAAGTTTATTATCCTTAAATTATCCCTAAAGTTTATTATCCTTAAATTATCCCTAAATTCTTAAAGAATTTTCTATACTTTCCACTTTCTTTTCTTTATCTGGCTTATTTCTTCTTCCACTTTTATCAAATTAACAGAATGTTGGTTAATTTCTGGAGTTAAGTTGTGGAACGATGTTTGTAAATCCTTTATATTTGATGATAAATTTAACAAGGCATTTTGCATTGTCATTATGGCCTGCCATATCAGTTCCATCGTCACTACTTTGGGTTTCTCAACCGGCAAAAAAGGTGTTAAGTTTATGGCTTGAGACAAAGAATAACCTTGGGTTTCTTGGCTCCTTGAAGGCTGAGCTGTCTTCACTACTGATCCAGTTTCCTTCTCGCTGGATTCAGCTCGTTTCAAGCCACCATTTCCCTCCAGTCGTGGGGAGGAGATGAAAAAACCTCCTGTTCTCTCTGATGACGGCGTTCCTCCAGCTGCTCCCTCCCCGATTGGACTCACTTCTAAGGACGCCATCCGTCCTCGTCTGGAGCCTGGGTCCGCAGCGTCGGTGTCTCCGGGTGGGGTAGGGGTAGTTGGAGCCCCGGGACTAAGTGTGATGTCTCCCTGGGGCAGAGGCGCTTGCTCTCCGCCTTGCTGCCCAGTGGGTTTCTCCGGGGCTATTACCTCTGACAAAGGTTGAAAGCCTGACAGCGTCGTTTGAATAAGCACGGGTCTTGAGGGGGTCGGGGCACCCTCTCTCACCCGGCCCTTGCTCTTCATGTGTGGCATCACTCGGAGGCCTCAACAAGAAAAAATTACCATGAAAAGAAGTGACGCTTTCAAGAGCTCACACACCCACGTCTCTCTCGGAAGTCTGTTCCATTTTTAAAGCACCAGGAACTGGTCAATGGGGATTAAGTCAGGGCCAGAGTAGGAGCTCCCTTGCCCCAGCATTTTTAAATGGGAGGAGGGCCTTAGCCACAGCCCAGCCAGCTTCAGGGTGGCTCCAATTTTGGGTTGGCTTGGGCAAGCCCTAGTGATAGGCCAGCGGTACTCGGACAGTGGCCGAATACGCAACAGAATTCCGCACCCTGGCCGCAGAGCTGAATTGGAGAGAAGATTGCCTCCACAGGATCTTCTTGGAAGGGCTAGCCTCGCGCCTTCAGAATGAGCTAGCAGCAAAGGAAACAGGTCCTGGCATGAGTTCACGATTCCCACTGTTCCGGTCATCCAGGATAATCCCAGACCTTACAGACCCTGCACCGGTACTACTGGTGGCCAAAGGTCAACAAGGATGTCCAGGCTTATGTAGAGAACAAAAACACAATAGATGCCTCAGTCTTATTTCAGTATTTATTAGAACAGAGATGTGCTCAATAATTGCCCGACTCAGGCCGACTTTCGCAGCTCGTTGGCCGCTGCCTCAGGGGCTTGAACACTTGAATCAATGTGAAACTGAGTGCGGTACACCACCCGAAACATTGATCATACATTTGCTGTACGTCTGATGAAACTCACTGTGTGGAGTTCCACCGAGAATTTGAAGTGTTCAAGCCCCTGAGGCAGCGGCCAACGAGCTGCGAAACTCGGCCTGAGTCGGGCAATTATTGAGCACATCTCTGTTCTAATAAATATTGAAATAAGACTGAGGCATCTATTGTGTTTTTGTTTTCCTGACGGCTATCATAGATCACCTACCTCTTTGTTTTCTTGGACCAGGCTTATGTAGAGTCCTGCCAGGCATATGCTTGCCACAAGAGAATCCCCGGTTCGACCCCAGGCCTACTTCAGCCCTTACCAGCCCCTTCATAACCATGGACTCATGTGGCAACCAACTTCTTGGTCGATCTGTCACCATCCAGTGTAACACGGTCATATGGGTGGTCGTCGACCGGTTTAGCAAAATGGCACACTTTGTGTCCGCACCACAGCTGGCCCAGCTGTTCGCCCAGCATATCTTTAGACTGCACAGCCTACGAAGGAGTATTCTCTTGGACCGAGGCCCACAATTCACAGACAGATTTTGGAGGGCAGTCTATCAGATGTTCGATGTTACTTTAGACTACACGTCGGTGTACCATCCACAGGCCAATGGTCTTGCGGAGAGAACGAACCAAACCTTAAAGCAGTTCCTTCGAATTTATGTCAATGAGAAACAGGATGACTGGGCAAGTCTGCTACCCTGGGCAGAATTTGCGCTTAATTTTCATATCTCCACAGCTACCAGATCCTCGCCATTTCAGTGTATGGGAAGCAGCCACGTCTGCCACTGCCAGTTCCCATTCCTGTTACGTCCCCGGTAGCCCAACTTTCTGCAGATGACTTACACCACCTGTGGATCTCCACATGGCGCGCGCTGATCAAATCTAGGTGGCTAAGAGGTATGCCGATCAACGGAGAAGACTATACCCGCCTCTCAGACTGGGCCAAAAGGTATGGCTAAGCACGCAGTTTATCCGCCTGAAGCTGCCATGAGCATGACTGGCCCCGTGATTTATTGGGCCATTTCCCATCATCCGACAGGTTGGTGCCGTTTCATATCAGCTTCGTCTGCTGCCTTCCCTCAAGATACACAACACATTCCATGTTTCCCTCTTGAAGACTCTGGTGTTATCGTGGCCTTCCAGCACGCCTCCGACTCCCCATCCTGTTGCTTCCGAAGATGACCTCGCCTATCAAGTCCAGGAGGTCTTGGACGTGAGAAAGCATAGGAAGAAATGGGAGTACCTGTTAGCGTGAGAGGGGTTCGGCCCCGAAGAAAACACCTTGGAGCCATTGGCCAACATCTTAGACCGGGGCTTGCTTGAGCAATTCCACAGAGACCTCCCATCTAAGCCCAGGCCTCCGGGGAGATGCTCTAAAGAGGGGGGTACTGTTGTGCTCCGCGCTCGTGGAAGGCCATGAGCATGACCCCCTACCTTGTCTGGGACGGCGACCAGCCACGGGAACTCCAGGGGAGACCCCTGACCCGATGCCCGTCGCTTCGGCACGGGTCCTCACTCTGGCCGCTGGTTGGGGAGCTGTCCCTGCTCCTCCCTCACGGCGTCCTGCAGCATGTCCTCCGGAGGAAATCCAAGATGGCTGCCGTCATCTTTAGGCACAAGGCCACACCCCCTTATTAGCCTTAAAGGGACCTGATCCCTTTAACCAGGTTCAGCTGTTCCCTATGAGCCAGAGCAGAGGAAGTATAAAAGGAGGCTTCCTCTGCTCATTCCTCAATTTGGCAACTTCCGTGGTTGGTCAGGTCTGCTTGCTTCGGCGAATTCTTGTGTCTTGAATCCTTGTTCCTGTCTCGTCTTGGTGTTCCTGGTTCCTGACTTCGGATTGGCTAGCAGTGATTCCTGGTGTGTGACTTCGGATCAGCTAGCGGTGATTCCTGGTGTTTGACTTCGGACTGGCAAGCGGTGATTCTCTGGTGTGTGACTTTGGACTGGCAAGCAGTGATCCCTCGGTGTGTGACCTCGGACTGGTAAGCGACGACCCTCTGGCACTTGACCTTGGACTTCTTCTTGACCATCGTCTCCAAGGGCCCAGGTCCCTACAGGCTCCTCCTGAGGGGACCATGGGTCTCCAGGGGTGAAGCTCCAGTCAGCCCTTGCACCGAACGCTCAACCTTCCAAAGGTCCACCTAAGTCCCAGCGGTCTGGGTCCCTACGGGCTCCTCCTGGGGGGACCGCGGACTTCCAGTGGCGAAGACACACTTCCTTCCTCGACGTCATGACTCTTCGTTTGCCTCCACAGTAGCCTCTGTCTCCATTGCCGAGGGTCAGCTGGTCACGTCTTCTGCTCCTGCCTCGCCACCCGACGGGAGAACCTACGGATCTTCCTCCTAAGGTATACCATCCTCCCATTGGCCCAAGGGTCCACAAGCCTGAGCATAACACACTAGATAAAACGTTAACCTTAGCTAACATGTACTTAGACATTATAAAACAACTGCTAAACCAAATGGAACCTGTGATTAATACTGAAAAAACAGAATTTCTACACTTAGAACAGAAAAATATTGAAATCATCCAAACTCCAATAATCCTCAAAGACAACCAGAAAATTGAACTAGCAGAAAAAGTACTAAACCTTGGAATAATAATAGACCCAGAAATCAATCTAAAACAACACATATCGCTAAAAGTAGAAGAAGGCTATGGAAAACTCATGATACTCAGAAAACTAAAACCATTATTAACACTAACTGATTTCAGAACAGTACTTCAGGCACTAGTTTTCTCCAGCATGGACTACTGTAATGCCCTTTTACTAGGACTCCCAAATACAACATTAAGGCCACTTCAAATACTTCAGAACACAGCAGCTAGAATATTAACAGGAAAAAGGAGGGAGGGACCATATAACTGAAACCCTGGCAAAATTTATTTATTTATTTATTTATTTATTTAAGGTTTTTTTATACCGGCATTCATGAACTCGTTCACATCATGTCGGTTTACAGAAAACAGGGGTGCGGATAATACAACCAAAAAACATAAATAACGTGATGAAGAAAAAAAAAAAAAAATTACATTGGCTACCTATTGAACACAGAATTAAATACTACATACATAAACTAATACATGATGAAAAATCGGACTGGCTAAACACAGCATTACGAGTGCACGTCCCACACAGAAACCTTCGATCAGCAAATAAAGCACTATTGACCATTCCTTCAGTAAAAACAGCGAGACTAACTCAAGTGAGAGAAAGGGCCCTATCTTTAGCAGGCCCCACACTTTGGAACACAATTTCCCTGATCAGATTGCAAAGAGATCTCAAAATCTTTAAGAAAAGTTTAAAAACATGGCTTTTTAAACAAGCATTTTATAGAGAGACTGGAGAATGAAAATATACAGGAATAGGCAGAAGAACACCAGCACACAGCACTATTCTAAAAAATGCACATTTCAATAATCTATGAATTCTACCTCACAATAAACGTAATTGTAAATACTATATATTTGATTTTTACCCGTGAACAGTACCTTACATGTACACCTGGTCATGACCTACTTCACTAAACAAGTGATTGTCTTTGATTTATTGTAACTGAATCTTTTGTGGCACCTGTTAGAATGTACTATAGTATGCACCCACCTACATTAATTTATGTGCCTACGTGTAAACCGTTGTGATGGTATATTACTTAGCGACGGTATAGAAAGATTTTAAATAAATAAATAAATAAATAATTAATTAATTTCAACTGGTTAAAAGACAGGAAACACAGTAGGATTAAATGGTCTATTTTCACAGTGGAAAAAGATAAACAGTGGAATGCCTCAGTGATCTGTACTGGGACCAGTGCTTTTTAATATATTTATAAATGATCTATAAAGGGGTATGACAAGTGAGGTGATCACATTTGCGGATGACACAAAATTAAGCAGAGTAGTTAAATCTCAAGCAGATTGTGATAAATTACAGGAGGACCTTTTGAGATTGGAAAATTAGGCTTCCAAATGGCAGATGAAATTTAATGTAGACAAGTGCAAGGTGATACATAGAGGAAAAAATAATTCTTGCTGTAGTTACATGTTAGGTCCTGTTTTAGGAGTTACCACCCAAGAAAGTGATCTACGAGTCATAATGGATAATACATTGTATGCTGTGGTGGTCAAAAAAACAAAGAATGTTAGGAATTATTAGGAAAGGAATGGTAAATAAAATGGTGGATGTCATAATGCCTCTGTATCGCTCCATAGTGAGACACATCTTGAATACTGTGTGCAATTCTGGTCGCCAAATCTCAAAAGATATATTGTTGGTGGGGTCAAGATGGCATCTTGAATGAAACTATGTTTGAGCACTGCTCCGTCTTGCCTTACCTGGTTATTAATGCCACTGAAATGCAAGGGCCAAGCGAGGGTTTTTCCCTCAATTCCTGGTCATTTTGAGGATCAGACACTCCTTACCACCTTTATGTCTCCAGAAGCTGCTAAATTCCTGCTGAGAGAACTGATGGAGGAGAGTCATTCTCGCATGGGGGCGAGGTTTCCCTCAGCCCCCCTCCCCCCCGAAGCCTCTGCCTATCTCAACTTGTGTCTTTGCCTCAACCATATCTCCTAGTGCTTCGTCTTGTCCCAGTACCATCTCCTGTCCTCAACCTCTGTCCATCCTATTGCATCTGCGGATTCCAGGCGGCTATTGAGTGGCCAGATGGCTACCCCAGAGACCAGCATTGCATTGTTGGGTCTCTTCCGGTGCGTTCAGGTTCAGCAGAGGTCAGAGCTCCTAGTCTTCAGCTTGTTCACCCGTGCTTGGACATGTCTTGCCTGCCTCGGCACTTCCTCGGAGCTCCTCTGCAGTTGCGCCGTGGTTCAAGGGCACACTAACCTCCCTGGAATTTGGACCGTTCCCTAGTGCTCCCCCAACAGACATCATATCCAGTCTACCCTGGCTTACACGTGAGGTTCGTTCTTGTCATGGTATACATAAAAACTAACCTATTTGGAGTTATTAACTTGAGAGAGAAGGCACATTTTGAGTTCAGAAAGGGATTAAACAAATGTATGGAATATAAATCAATCGCAGGCTATTTAACATCAGTCAAGAATGTCATCCTGTATTCATTACATCCCTAAGCTATGACTACTAGAATTAGGAAGGATTTGAATGTGGATGGACAACTAGTCTCCACATATCCTATTGTTACGGTCGTGGACCCTTGAGCTGGTTGGGACAGTAGATGGTATGCTATGGAAGACCATGGCAAGCGTTCCAGCCGAGACGCGGCTCGGAAGAGACTCAGAGGAGGCTTCACCACTGGAAGTCCGAGGTCCCCCCAGGAGGAGCCCGTAGGAACCCGGACCTCTTGGACTTAGGTGGAGTCCTATGCAACCAAGGACCCAGGCAGCGATTGAAGAGATGGACGAGGACTGGACCCAGGTAGATGAAGAGTCTTCACCCTCGGAAGCCCGCGGCTCCTCCGGGAGGAGCCCGTGAGAGCCCGAGCTGCTGGGACTTAGGAGAATCCTCTGGGCCAGCACGTACTGGATACGAGAGGAGAGGAAGAAGCCGAAGTCGGAGTCCAGGAGCTAAGCCGGGTCGGGAGCCAGGAGTCAGAGATCCACACCAAAGCCAGGGGCGAAGCAGAGGACGTAGTAGTGGACGGAGCCGGGTCAGAAGCCAGAAGGTCAGAAGTCAATACCAAGCCAGGAACAGAAGCCGAAGACGAAATCGTGGAACGGAGCCAGGTCAGAAGCCAAGAGTCAGACGTCGATACTAAAACCAAGGTGCGGAAGCAGGAGACAAGTTCAGGAAGCAAGCCGGGTCGAAGACAGAAGCAATCCAAGAGACGCAGCAACTAGCAGACAGGGAAACCTGAGGAACCTCGTTGCAAGGCGAGGATCCCATCCCAGCTGCAGGGTAATATACCCTGCAGCGTCTGACATCATCCTAGGAGCTGTCCTTGGTTTCCCGCGCTGGCCCCTTTAAGACTGGAGCCCCTGTGCGCGCGCGCGCCTAGAGGGTGGGGCCAGAGACAGGGAGTCAGCGGCGTCTCCCTCGCAGTGGGGATGCCGCGGCAGGCCGCGGAACAGGCCTGGGAGGCCGGAGACAGACTCGCGTGGGCCAGGCTGGCCCCAAGGTAGGTGGAGGGACCGGGGCATGGCCCGGTCCCGCAACACCTATTTCTTATAAACTTAATCTAAGCACTCAAAGGATTCAGGACGAACCTTTGGTCTGAACCAGTTTAGCAGTTCTCGTCCTTATGCTTAGTAAATATGATTAGAAACATAGATTAGATTTTGTGGTCCCTCCATATAATGAAGTTAAGATTTGCACCTGCTTTCTCTATAGATATATACAGGGCTGGCATGACCATTAGGAGGAACTAGGCAGTTTCCTAAAGCAGTGTCAGTGGGTGGGGCACTGCCAGGGTATGCGAGGGCACCATTTTCAAAATGTAAAAGGACAGGTGACAGCAATTACGGAACATTTGCTAGATTTGTGCGAGATAGTGGGGGGGGGGGAGAGGGAGGTAGAGAGAGAGAACTTTAAGAGGAAGAGCATGACTGTATATATTTACCACTGTCAGAGGGGCACATTCAACTCAGGGTGGGTTTGGGGTGGGTGGGGAGCACTGTTACATTGGTCTGCCTAGGGCGCTACAGACCCTTGCAGAGAGAGAGAGAGGCATATATTGACTAAACCAATGTGCCTCTTGGAATGTCTCTGTACAATGCAGGGATAAATACGTGTTGTAAAATGTACATATTTTTCCCTGCATTGCAGGTGGATAAAAATCAAAGCCCTCATTTCACTGGAAAAACACTGTTTTACCCGTGGAAATATCATTGATTCATTCTCTCCCCATGAAATGCAGAGCTCCAGCCTGGGAATGCCATATGTTTGTAATAAAAGTGCTGCACTCCTGGACTGACATTTTGCATGCACATTCTTTAGTGTCATCCCTCACCTTCCTCCTACCTCAATCAGAATCGCCCACTCTCATGCCTCTATCACCACCTTCCTCCTTCAGTCTTTATAGCAAGTTGGCAATGCTACATATGTCATTTGTCAAGGGGCATTCTTAGAGTGCTGAGCTTTACATTCTTTCAAGTCTCTCATCTAAGAACTACATATTTATTTGGCCCTGGCTCCCAGCTTTGCTTTTGTGGAGTCTTAGAAAGATGCAGAGTAGTAAACAGGAAGGGGTTTACTACAGTTTCTCCAATGAAGAAAAAAAAAAAAGAAGACAATTTGATAAATGGGTGAGATAAACAATATTTATGAATTGCCCTTCTGAAATATTCAGAGTTCTTGGGACAAAAAAAATACATAAAACATTAGCAGCAATCCATAGAATACAATCACCAACTTCAAGATACCAGCAAAGAGCATAATAAAAAGGATCTGTGAAAAAAAATAGATCTTTAAATAGCAGTTGTAGACATTATTTTCATCTCCCTTGATATAAATTTAAATAAAATAAATACAAATTTAGTTTAAAGTACAGAGTTGGGATACCTCAGGCTCTAAATCTATCTCTGAACTTTACACTATTTAACTATTCTCTGTTCAACCTCTGTTACTTTCTGTAATCTCTTATTTAGATTTTGAGTTCTTCAGGCAAACAAATGTCATCAAAGTCATCCTGGAAAAATGTACCTCAAGGGTTGCATGGACCTTGGTTTTAAATTGTTTAATCACAGGGTCAGTGCTGCTTCCATTATGCAGATTAGGTGATCACCTAGAGAACAAGATTTTTGGGGAAGCTCCAGCACTTTTGCTATGCATAGCACACAGGACACTGCCCCATGATTCAATTGCCTAGTTCCCAAATTTCAGATAGCAGGAAACAATCCTCTGCTTCCTGTTCCAGTCACTTTCCTCACAGACAATGTGCAAAGAACAGGAGGGAAGAGACAGGCTGAGACAGTAAAATCGGCGGGAGAGCTGGCGCTCTGAGGCGAGTGCCTGCTCTCCCAACGCGCGCCCAGGCCACTCTTCTGGGCCACGATCCAGTATTTAAATGAGGGTCCTAGGTAAAAAGAGGCGCTAGGGACACTAGGGACTAGCGTGTCTCTAGCGCCTCCTTTTTGACAGGAGCGGTGGCTGTCAGCGGGTTTGACAGCCGACGCTCAATTTTGCTGGCGTCGGTTCTCAAACCCGCTGACAGCCACGGGCTCGGAAAACAGACACCGGCATAATTGAGCTTCCATCTTCCGACTCAGGGGCCGCAGGCCGATTTAACTTTTTTTTGTTTTAATTTTAACTTTTTTTTAAATTTTGGGGCCTCCGACTTAATATTGCTATGATATTAAGTCGGAGGGTGTGCAGAAAAGCAGTTTTTTTCTGCTTTTCTGTACACTTCCCCGGTGCCGGCAGATATTAATGCCAGCCTTTGGGCAGGCGTTAATTTTGAAAGTAAAATGTGCAGCTTCACAGCACATTTTGCTTTCTGGATCGCGCGGGAATAACTAATAGGGCCATCAACATGCATTTGCATGTTGCGGGAGCTATTAGTTTCAGGGGGTTGGCCGCGCGTTTTCAACGTGCTATTACCCCTTACTGTATAAGGGGTAAAGCTAGCGTATCGAAAACGCGCGGCCAATCCCGGGCTTCTCCACCAAACCCGGGCTTCTCCACTGCACCGGCCCGAGAGTGAGGCTAGAATGGACATATCTGTCCTTCTCCAGTCCCAAGGAGCCCCACCTGTCTCCAAAGATCTATTAAACATGTTCTTCAGCAGATTTACCAGAACCTCTCTATGCTCCTTTCAAGGCCGGTGGAAACACTAGACAGCCACCTAGCATATTGGAGATGTAGGGGCAATAGCGCATGACCCTTCCTTCTTCCCTCTCCATGGTCGGGATGAGGGAGAGGTGTCATAAGTCTGAAGAGCAGGAAGAAGAGATCATGTTAAGTATACAGAAGCAGCAGCATTGGCCCTGGGTCTGCACAGTGCTCAGGAGCAGGAGTAGTGCAGTTTGGGCCTGGTAGAGAAAATAATGATGAGTAGCATCGATCCTGGGTCTGCATGACGTAAGAAGCAGTAGGAGGATCACTGCCCCTAGATGCAGGAAGCACTGTAGAGATGTGCTTTGGTTTCTTTTTTCATTTTGGGCTTCGTTTTCGGGCCCCCTCCGGAAACTTTTTCCCACGGTTCGGGGTTTTTTTTTTTCGTGGACCCCTGAACCATGCCGAATTAGACAATTTTGTTGAAATTGTCTAATTCGGGAAAACTGAATGCACATCTCTAGGAAGCAGAGCCAAGGGCCCGGGTCCATATGACAAGAACAGGAGCAGTGCAGCCCAAGCCTGGAAGAAGAAGCAGCAGCAGCAGTATCCTGCCTGAGACCATACAGTATATAACAGAAGGAGCAGTACAGCTAAGGGTCAGAAGAAGGAGCAGAAGCATCAGTAGCCCAGGGCTCATGCGGGTCTCAGGAGCAAGAGCAACCTGGTCAGGGCCAAATGAAGCAGGAGGACAGTAACTGTGTTGGCCATTAGGAGCAGAGGCAGAGAAAATTATTTTCTATGTCCCAAGAAAGAAGAAGAATCTGGTGAGTCACGGGGGCTGAAGGAGGCTCCAGCTGCTTGTGTGTCTAGGGTTTGGTTTAACAGCTTCTTTGCAGTTGACTTAGTGCATCATAGAAGGTAATCAATTCATAGTCAGTCTGCTTTGAAATAGAAGGAGACAGGCAGCCGTCCAACTTCATGGGCAAAGTTAAGAATATTTTTAATTTCATTTATCCTTTTTGAAGGCTTTTATATTTTGCTGTTTCTGTATAGTGCTAATCTTATCTGTCTATTTCTCTAGATAGCCTGTTGTTGCTTTCATTTGTTGTGTGTTAGTCTATGCAAAAAAAAAAAAAAAATCATAAAATATACCAAACAAAAAAATAGGGTTTGGTTTAAAAGCTACTTGGCAGGTGACTTAGTGCATCGTAGAAGGTAATCAACTCGTAGTCAGTCTGCTTTGAAATAGAAGGAGTCAGGCAGCAGTCCAACTTCCTGGGGAGAGCCAGGGAAAAGCTTAAATTAGCTAGCCTTACCTGGGGGAGGGTCTATTCAAATCTATAGCAGATACAGTGTCCAGTGAACAGCCCTGGCCAAGTGCTGTTTAACTCCCTCCCATCCTACCCCTCTACTCACCCACCCCTAGGTTTGTGTTTCTGATATAGTCTGCCTAAATACATAATTGGCAACAAGATAAATTAGTAATTTGGTTGTTCCATAGGTGTTATCCATCAAATACATTTAACAAAATGAGGACTATCCAATGTAACCATTGTGGAGCCTTTATTCTCAGGGAAATCATCTGGAAACTGAGGGCTCGCCCTATTTGCTCAGAACTCTCTTCCTTGAAAAAAGAGCTGGCTGAAGTTACAGCGGAATTAGCTGCAATAAAGAAAGTTTCACCCACTTTATATTATTCAGGAGTTAATTCCACATTACCACATAAAAACCAAAAGTCAAGGGAAAAGGAGTTTACAGTGGGCTCAGGCAGGATAAGACCTGTGACCCACAGACACCCGTTCTTGACAGCTGTGCAGCCCACAAGATTACCCCCTCACTCACATCGGGCATTAAGGAACCCAAAAAACAGAATTTCAGTGGGCTCTGGTAGAATCAGACCTGTGATGTGGAGACACACACTGTATCAAGTGACACAAGTGCAAAAAGCTTCTCTGAATTAGTTATTGAAGAAGCTCTTGCGAAAGAAATTGAAGTGATATCCGAAAACAGAGAAGAAACCCAATGCATACAGAAATATCACCCCCCCCCCCCCCAAATACAAATACAAATGGAAAGAAAAGGGTGAAGTGGATAACAAAATTCAACTAAATAAGACACAAAAGGAGTCCAAGAAAAGCTGTAACCTGAATGAGAAAAGCTGGAAAGCTATGAGCACAAATGCTCATAGTTTATAGAGATGTGCAATCGTTTATCACGAATTAGGCAATTGCAACGAAATTGCCTAATTCGTCGTGGTTCAGGGGCCCCGAAACCTGAAAAGGGTTTTCCCCGAACTTCGGGGAAACTTCGTTTTTCGGGTTTGTGTGGGGAGAGGGGCACATTTTTTTAAAAAAAATAAAAACCACCCCAAACATTAAGATTAAGTACAATACAACCACCCTCCCCCCATCCCGATCCCTCCCCAAGACTTACTAACATCCCTGGGGGTCCAGCGGGGTCCCGGGTTCCATTTGTCCCTCCGTGCCCGGTGTGCTACTGCAAGCCGTGCTCAAAATGGTGCCGAATAGCCTCTGAACTACTATGTCACAGGGGCTACCGGCGCCATTGGACAGCCCCTGTCACATGGCCATCGGCGCTATCTTGTGCTCATACCATGTGACAGGGGCTGACCAAAGGCGCCGGTAGCCCCTGTGACATAGTATGGACAAAGGCTATCGGCGCCATTTTGATTCCTGGCATCCGACGGCATGAGTGAAGGAGATCGCTCCCGGACCCCCACTGGACCCCCAGGGACTATTGGCCAGCTTGGGGAGGCCTCCTGACCCCTCCCCCAAGGCTTGCCAATAATCCCTGTGGGTCCAGCGGGGGTCAGGGAGCGATTTCGTTGTCGGCTGCCAGGAATCAAAATGGCGCTGATAGCCTTTGCCCATACTATGTCACAGGGGCTACCGGCGCCATTGGTCAGCCCCTGTCACATGGTATGAGCACAAGATGGCACCAATGGCCATGTGACAGGGGCTGACCAATGGCGCCGGTAGCCCCTGTGACACAGTAGTTCAGAGGCTATTCGGCACCATTTTGAGGAGCATGGCTTGCAGTAGCACACCGGGCATGGATGGACAAATGGAACCCGGGACCCCGCTGGACCCCCAGGGATGTTAGTAAGTCTTGGGGAGGGATCGGGATGGTGGGGGGGCGTTGTATGCAATGTAATAAAATGAATTTAAATGCTTGGGGTGGGTATTTTTTTAGCTTCGTTTCCCGCTTCGTTTTTTGGGCCGGTTTCGGGTTTCCTCGTTTCGTTTTTCAAAAAAACTAAACGAGAAAACCCGAATTTTACCACGAAGTATCCGAGCCAAAAAACGAAGCACATCTCTAATTAATTTAGTCAATAAAATCCCAGAGCTGCAAGTCCTAATGGAGAGGTGGATTTGGATATTGTTGCTGTCACAGAGATGTGGTTCACGGAATCTTATGATTGGGATACAGCAATATTGAGCTATAACTTGTTAAGGAAGGACAGACAGGACAGGAAAGGGGGAGGAGTGGCTCTTTATGTCAGAAACAATATCCAAGCATCTGAACTGGAAGGAAGATGGGGGCAAAGAAGAAGCACTATGGGCTGACCTAAAAAAAGATGATGGGGCATCCATTTTTATTGGAGTAGTTTATTTATTTATTTATTTATAGGGGGTTTAAAAAAAATTTTTTTTTAAACTTTTTAAAGTTTACAGGCCTCCAAATCATATGGAAAAGCTTGACAGAGATCTGGTTGAAGACATCCAAAAGATGTGAAAGAAGGGAGAAGTGGTGATTGTTGGAGATTTTAATCTGCCGGATGTAGACTGGAAAATCCCTTCAGCGGAATCTAACAATAGTAGAGAGACATAGTGGATGCCCTGCAAGGGGCTCTGTTCAAACAAATGGTAATGGAACCTACAAGGGAGGGAGCTATACTCGATTTACTGCTCACCAATGGAGATAATGTCTCTGATGTCCAGGTGGGTGCCCACCTCAGTACCAGTGATCATCAAACGGTATGGTTTCATATCACAAACAGGATACGGAGAAGTAATACAAAGACCCGAGTTTTGCAGTTCAAAAACACAAACTTTGATGAAATGGGGAAGTATCTGGAAGAAGAACTAGAAGGATGGCAGAACAACGGAGATGTGGATCAACAATGGACCAAAATAAAAGGAGCAATTACCAAGGCAACTAATCTATATGTCAGAAAAGAAAAGCAAAAGAAAAATGAAACCTATATGGTTCTCAAAGCAGGTGCCTGACAAAATAAAAGCTAAATAAATAGCATTCAAGAAATATAAAGGATCCCAAAAGGAGGAGCACAAGGAAGAATATCTTATGGAACTGAGGGAGCCGAAGGAAGTAATCAAGATAGCAAAAAGTCAAGTGGAAGAAAGGATTGCCAAAGAGGTAAAGCGAGGTGACAAAACATTTTTCAGATACATCAGAAAAAGGAGAAAAGCTCCAAGTGGTATAATGAAATTGAAAGGTGAAAAGGATCAATGTGTGGAGAGAGATGAAGAAATGGCAGAAATATTAAACTAATACTTCAGTTCAGTGTTCAATAAAGAGGACCCAGAAGAAAGACCGTCGCTAGTTAACAAGAAACTGGAGGGGAGTGGAGTAGATGTAACTCCGTTTACAGAAGAGGATGTATGGGAAGAGCTAGGAAAAATAAAAGTGGACAAAGCCATGTGACCTGATGAGGTCCATCTCAGGATACTGAGGGATTTCAGAGATGTACTGGCGAGTCCACTGAGTGACCTGTTCAACAGATCCCTAGAAATGGGAGTGGTACCAAGTGATTGGAGAAGAGCGGTGGTTGTCCCACTTCACAAGAGTGGGAGCAGAGAGGAGGCCGTAAACTACAGGCCGGTTAGCCCCACCTCGGTGGTGGGAAAGGTAATGGAGTCGCTGCTGAAAGAAAGAATAGTGAACTATCTACAGTGGGAAGAACTGCTGGACCAGAGGCAGCATGGATTCACCAGGGGAAGGTCCTGTCAGACAAATCTGATTTCCTTTTTCGATTGGGTGACTAGGGAATTGGATAGAAGAAGAGCGCTTGATGTCATCTACTTGGATTTCAGCAAAGCTTTTGATACGATCCTGCACAGGAGGCTTGTGAATAAAATGAGAAGCTTGGGAATGGGTGCCAAGATAGTGGCCTGGATTGCAAACTGGTTGACGGACAGAAGACAATGTGTGACGGTAAATGGAACTTACTCTGAAGAGAGAGTGGTGTTAAGCGAAGTGCTGCAAAGATCAGTGTTGGGACCGGTCCTTTCAATATCTTTGTGAGCGACATTGCTGACGGGATAGAAGGTAAGGTTTGTCTTTTTGTGGATGATACTAAGATCTGCAACAGAGTAGACATGCCAGTTACAGTGGAGAGAATAAGACGTGACTTAGGGAAGCTGGAAGAGTGGTCGAAGATATGGCAGTTGAGATTCGATGCCAAGAAGTGCAGAGTCATGCATATGGGGAGTGGAAATCCGAAATAATTGTATTTGATGGGAGGTGAAGGGCTGATGTGCATGGAGCAGGAGACAGACCTTGGGGTGATAGTGTCTAACGATCTGAAGTCGGTGAAATGATGTGACAAGGCAATAGCTAAAGCCAGAAGAATGCTGGGCTGCATAGAGAGAGGAATATCTAGTAAGAGAAAGGAAGTGATGATCCCCTTCTACAGGGCCTTGGTGAGGCCCCACCTGGAGTACTGTGTTCAGTTGTGGAGACCGTATCTCCAAAGGGACAGAGACAGGATGGAGGCAGTCCAGAGAAGGGTGACCAAAAAGGTGGATGGTCTTCATAAAATGACTTATGAGGAGAGATTAAAGAATCTAAATATGTACACCCTGGAGGAGAGGAGGAGCAGAGGAGATATGATACAGACTTTCAGATACCTGAAAGGTTTTAATGATTCATGGTCAACATCAAACCTTTTACAATGGAAAAAAAATCAATAGAACTAGGGGTCATGATTTGAAGCTCCAGAGAGGAAGACTCAGAACCAATGTCATGAAGTATTTCTTCACGGAGAGGGTGGTGGATGCCTGGAATGCCCTTCTGGAGAAAGTGGTGAAGACTAAAACTGTGAAAGATTTCAAAGCGGCGGGGGATAAACACTGTGGATCCATAAAGGCTAGAGGATGGGAATGAAGAGTAGAGCCATGGGGGTGGCATGCTGGAATGTTTACTACCTGGTAATTACTACTCTTACTCAAAAAAATCCCTTGCACGGTTAATGCAACCCCAACATTGCTCTCTGCTTCAACGGCAAAGGGAAATGTGGAAAAAGAGGATTTGCATTCAGATAACAACCGAAAAGGACTGAACTATACAATCTGGGTAAATAAATAAACATGGGGGTAGCTTGCTTATTACGGCGGTTACTACCGTAAACCAATTAAGCCTGATACATCACTCGAATGCATACACAGCATTACTCTCTGCTTCTACGGCAGGGTGTAATGTGGAAAAGAGGATTAGCATTCAGACAACAAGGACTAAACTTCATAAACTGGGTAAACAAATAAGCGTGGGGGTAGCTTGCTTATTACGGTGGTTATACCCTAAACCAATTAAGCCTGATACATCACTTTGAAAGCATATACAACATTGCTATCTGCTTCAACAGTAGGGGGAAGTGAGGAAAACAGGATTTGCATTCAGTCATCATCCAACAAGGCATCGATCTGTGCAGTCTGGGTGAACAAGCATCGGGGTAGCTTGCTTGATGCGGCAGTTACAACCCTTAAACATAAGTCTTATGCTCACCTTTGATGCAACTCCAACATTACTCTCTGCATCAATGACAGGAGATGGCAGGAAATTTGAATCAGTCACCAACAAGAGCCCTGAAGTTGGTGGTTGGTGAAATAGATAAGTAAGGGAAAATAAGAGTTGAAGTTTGCTGGGCAGACTGGATGGGCCGATTGGTCTTTTTCTGCCGTCATTTCGATGTTTCTATTTTTCTATAAGTGGGGAAAGGTTAGTGAGTGAAAGGGCATGTGTGTATGCAAGTGTAAGGTATGGTAGCATGCTCTAGTGATTGAGTATATGTGTGAATATGAGTGCATGTTTCTGTGAGAGTGCAAGTGAATGAGTGAGAGAAAGAGAGAGAGAGAGGAGAAAGTTTGTAAATAACTATCCTCCTCCTTTCCCTTTGCTAGTCCACCAAAATCTTGGGCATTTGAAGATCTAAAGTTCTCAGGTATGAAGAGCTGGGGATTTAAATTAAAAAAAAACTTAGTTTTAATTATTGGCTATTTGATGAGTCTGCTGTCTCAAAATATTTTATTGGTGTTTGGAAAATTCTATAGGTGTTTTTAATTATTGGATGTTCTATTTGTCAGCTGTTTTGAAATATTCTTTTTATTAGCATGGTTTTACTATTTCTTGATTGTATTATTTGATGTTAAATGAGGAATGGTGATATTTCTGTTTTTCCAGTGTTGTACTTCCTAAAGAGTCTGGCTTGTTGCACTTTCCACTTCACTTTTTGTTTGCATATTTCTGTTTATAATTCATTGTCATGTTATTCTAAGTTTGGTGAGGGTCTCTCTGTGCTCTGCTTGTGTGACCGGAGTGAGGTATTCTGCTAGTGTATAAGTATCTATAGCAGCCTCATTTGTTCTGTTATCCTAATAAAGAGGTATATTGGTGTTTTAGGGCCTGGTTTAATATTTGCAGTGTTGCCTTTTTATAGGTAGTGTTACATTTGTGCTGTTTTGGTATGGGAGATTTACTATATTATATTTGTAATTTATTCATTGCTTTCTGAGATCAAAGCCCACACTTTACTTAGTACTTTATAACAGGCCTAATACCATATTAGTTGCAAGTGTTTTTTGTTTAACAGGGTTTTCTGGTTAGCACCACAGCAGAACATGTAAATAGAATGCATGTGGTAAGTAAGACTTTGAATGTCTTTTTTTCATGCAAAATCTATTATAAATGCATAATTTTTGTGCGTGGGGAAAACGTGACCAGGGACAGGCAAGTGTAGCTGCAGTGGGCGCAAGGCTGTAAGGTTCGCCTGGAGTGCCTAAAACCTTTGTACAGGCCCTGGCTCCTTTTGTATCCTAGGCTGAATCCCATTAGGCCCTATGGCTTTGTCTGCTTTTAGTTTTGTTAGTTTTCCTTAAATGGTATCATATCTACCCCTAGTCCCTATCCCATATCTGCCCTTGGCATATATAAGAGATCCTTCTCCTACCTTTTCTTCTGTGAAAACCAAAAAGAAATATTCATTTAGCCTTTTTGTTTTTCCTCGTCTCCTCTCAATCTTATAATAACACCTCTGCCCTTCCTTTTTCATTGACATATGTGAAAAAAAAGTCTTGCCACCTCCCTTTGCCTCATTAACTATTGTTTCTTCTGTTCATGGTTTGGCCATCATGACTTCTTTTCCTGCCTCTTTCATCTTTATCAGATATTAGTAACTATTGATAGCATAGAAATCTTTAAAAATAAATAACACAGTTTCATAGCAAATGGCAGCAGATAAAGTCCAAAATGGTCCATCCAGGCTACCCCCATGCTTTCTGCAAAGGGTATAGCAACTAGGGATGTGAATCGTTTTTCAACGATTAAAATTATCGTCCGATAATGTTTATATCGTCTTAAATCGTTATAGAACACAATACAATAGAAATTCTAACGATTTATCGTTAAAAATCGTTAAATCGTGTTAGTGCGCACTAACTCGAGTTAGTGCGCACTAACTCCCCGTTAGTGCGCACTAACTCGATTTAGTGCGCACTAACTGAAAATGATACAAATAAACACTTTCCAGGTCACTGAAGGTCAGTTAGGAATGAATATGTGTTCCTATTGGCTGGCTGCCCTCTTATCTATTGATATTACCAAGGTTACCACTGAGGTGATGGTTGGGGGGATGGGAAATGGAACTGGAAACTAACGAACACCAACAGAAAATGAAACAAAGTGTTCACACTTCCCAGGTCAGTAAAGGTCACTTAGGAATGAATATGTATGTATGTATTCCTATTGGCTGGCTGTGCTCTTATCTATTGATGTTACCAATATGGTTGGGGGGATGTGAAATGGAAACAGTTGGAAGCTTGACAAAAAAAGTAATGTAATGATCAGCACTCATGTGACTAGAACTTGTTTGTTTATTATTTTTGTTAGCAGGCACCTGAAATGCTAGTGCATGTTCAATTTGCCAATCACTGTGCATTTTAGAAAGGTGGTCCTGGCTGGAACTGTACACAGTTCAAATATATGTAATTGATTGTTGGTAAGTGTATTTTTTAAGTAGCCACACTGGCACCAGTATGTTTACTTTTCCTCCTACTTAACTCACTAGCTCAGCTTTGTAAGAAGGGCTTCTCTGCTTGTGTGTTGTTTTTCTTTGGTGTGAGGAGAGCAGGAACATCAGATCTTTATTCAATCTACTACAGTCATCTCTTACAGTGCCCTATCCCTATTAATACCAGGAGTGTTGTGATCTTCCTGCACACAGCGCCCTAACCCTGATACCAGTCTGAGACAGCTCCCTCCCTGCATTACTAGTGAGAGGCTGGCTTCACAGACAGGGGGGAGCTGCCTGACCCTCACTCCTGACTTCCCCCATGTCCCAGCTAGTGAATGGTGTGTGGGTGAGGGGGGGGGGGGAGGATGGTGAAGTCTGAGACAGCTCCCTCCCTGCATTACTAGTGAGAGGCTGGCTTCACAGACAGGGGGGAGCTGCCTGACCCTCACTCCTGACTTCCCCCATGTCCCAGCTAGTGAATGGTGTGTGGGTGAGGGGGGGGGGGGAGGATGGTGAAGTCTGAGACAGCTCCCTCCCTGCATTACTAGTGAGAGGCTGGCTTCACAGACAGGGGGGAGCTGCCTGACCCTCACTCCTGACTTCCCCCATGTCCCAGCTAGTGAATGGTGTGTGGGTGAGGGGGGGGGGGAGGATGGTGAAGTCTGAGACAGCTCCCTCCCTGCATTACTAGTGAGAGGCTGGCTTCGCAGACAGGGGGGAGCTGCCTGACCCTCACTCCTGACTTCCCCCATGTCCCAGCTAGTGAATGGTGTGTGGGTGAGGGGGGGGGGGGGAGGATGGTGAAGTCTGAGACAGCTCCCTCCCTGCATTACTAGTGAGAGGCTGGCTTCACAGACAGGGGGGAGCTGCCTGACCCTCACTCCTGACTTCCCCCATGTCCCAGCTAGTGAATGGTGTGTGGGTGAGGGGGGGGGGGAGGATGGTGAAGTCTGAGACAGCTCCCTCCCTGCATTACTAGTGAGAGGCTGGCTTCACAGACAGGGGGGAGCTGCCTGACCCTCACTCCTGACTTCCCCCATGTCCCAGCTAGTGAATGGTGTGTGGGTGAGGGGGGGGAGGATGGTGAAGTCTGAGACAGCTCCCTCCCTGCATTACTAGTGAGAGGCTGGCTTCGCAGACAGGGGGGAGCTGCCTGACCCTCACTCCTGACTTCCCCCATGTCCCAGCTAGTGAATGGTGTGTGGGTGAGGGGGGGGGGGGGGAGGATGGTGAAGTCTGAGACAGCTCCCTCCCTGCATTACTAGTGAGAGGCTGGCTTCACAGACAGGGGGGAGCTGCCTGACCCTCACTCCTGACTTCCCCCATGTCCCAGCTAGTGAATGGTGTGTGGGGTGAGGGGGGGGGGGGAGGATGGTGAAGTCTGAGACAGCTCCCTCCCTGCATTACTAGTGAGAGGCTGGCTTCACAGACAGGGGGGAGCTGCCTGTCCCTCACTCCTGACTTCCCCCATGTCCCAGCTAGTGAATGGTGTGTGGGTGAGGGGGGGGGGGGTGGATGGTGAAGTCTGAGACAGCTCCCTCCCTGCATTACTAGTGAGAGGCTGGCTTCACAGACAGGGGGGAGCTGCCTGACCCTCACTCCTGACTTCCCCCATGTCCCAGCTAGTGAATGGTGTGTGGGTAAGGGGGGGGGGGGAGGATGGTGAAGTCTGAGACAGCTCCCTCCCTGCATTACTAGTGAGAGGCTGGCTTCACAGACAGGGGGGAGCTGCCTGACCCTCACTCCTCCGGGGTATTGTGATCTTCCTGCACACAGTGCCCTATCCCTGATACCAGGGGTGTTGTGATCTTCCTGCATGCAGTGCCCTATCCCTATTAATACCAGGAGTGTTGTGATCTTCCTGCATGCAGTGCCCTATCCCTATTAATACCAGGAGTGTTGTGATCTTCCTGCATGCAGTGCCCTATCCCTGATATCGGGATGTGTGCAAGAAGATCACAACACCCCCGGTATCAGGAATAGGGCACTGTGTGCAGGAAGATCACAACACCCCCAGTATCAGGAATAGGGCACTGTGTGCAGGAAGATCACAACACCCCTGGTATTAGGGATAGGGCACTGTGTGCAGGAAGATCACAACACTCCTGGTATTAATAGGGATAGGGCACTGTGTGCAGGAAGATCACAATACCCCTGGTATCAGGGTTAGGGCACAAGTTCTAGTCACATTGACTGATCACATTACTTGTTTTGTCAAGCTACCAACTGTTTCCATTTCCCATCCCCCATATACTGTCAGTAGGAAACTTGGTAACATGAATAAATAAGAGGGCAGCCAATAGGAATACATATTCATTCCTAAACTGACCTTAACTGACCTGAAAAGTGTCAAATTGTATCATTTTCAGTTAGTGCGCACTAACTCCCGTTAGTGCGCACTAACTCGAGTTAGTGCGCACTAATCGGAAAAAAACGATTTTTAACGATTTTTTAACTAAAAAATCGTGCCTAAGACGATTTTCTTGCCCTGCCACACGATTTCTATCGTTAAGACGATATGGAAAACGATTCACATCCCTAATAGCAACTGCTGCTCCAGGCAAGTTACCCTCATACTGAAATGTTAACTTTAGTTTAATAGAAAACTTACTGCATTTCTTCATTTTCATTCTCTAGCCAGCAAGGATCTCCTGTGTTTGTCCCATACCCTTTTGAATTCCATCACTATTCTTGTCTTCATCAGCTCCTCTGAGAGGGCATTCCATGCATCTACCACCATCTCTGTCAAGAAATATTTCCTGACATTATTCCTAATTCTTTTCATTTCGAGTTTCATATCATGACCCCTAGATTTACAGCTTCTTTTCCATCAGAAAAGATGCAATTTTTGTGCATCCATTCCTTTCTGGCATGTTATGGTTTGTATTATATCTTCTCTGTCTTTTATCTGTCCTTACGTTTTTTGAGATGTGGTCTTCAGAATTGAACACAATATTCCAGGTGAAGTCTCAACAAGGATCTGTACAGGGGCATATCACTTCCTTTTTCCTGCTGGTTATGCCTCTTTCAATACATTCCAGTATCCCTCTGGCCTTAGCCACTACCTTGTCACATTGCTTTACCACCTTCAGGTCATCAGACACTCTCACCCCAAGGTCTCTCTCCCAGTTTGTGCTAGACAGTCTTTCACTCCCCCCCCCCCCCAAACACATACAACTCCTTCAGATTGCTATGCCCAAATGCATGACTCTGCATGCCTTGGCATTGAATCTCAACTGCCATACCTATGACTACTTCCGGAGCTTTTCTAGGTCACTTCTCATTCTCTCTACTCCATCAGGTGTGTCCACTATGTTGCAGATCTTGGAGAAAAAGTCAATAAACCATTATTAAGGTGGAACTGCATAATAGAGATGTGAATCGTGTCCTCGATCGTCTTAACGATCGATTTCGGCTGGGAGGGGGAGGGAATCGTATTGTTGCCGTTTGGGTGTGTAAACTATCGTGAAAATCGTTAAAATCGTGAGCCGACACACTAAAACCCCCTAAAACCCACCCCCGACCCTTTAAATTAAATCCCCCACCATCCCCCACCCTCCCGGTCGTTCAGCGGGGGTTCCGGAACCCCCGCTAAACGACCTCCTGCAGTCGATCTCCTGCCGGCGCCATTTTCCATACAGAAAACGATTCGCGGCAAGAAATCGCTTCCTGAACCCCGCTGGACTCCCAGAAACTTTTGGCCAGCTTGGGGGGGCCTCCTGACCCCCACAAGACTTGCCAAAAGTCCAGCGGGGGTCCGGAACGACCTCCTGCATCGAATCGTTTTTGTCTATGGCCGCCGCCATTTTGCGGCAGCCATTTTGCAAAATGGCGCCGGTTGAAGACAACAGGATTCAATTGAGGGAGCCGTTCCGGACCGCCGCCGTTCTGGACCACCGCTGGATTCCCAGGTAATTTAAAGCATTTGGGGGGGGTGTTCGGGAGGGTGGGGGATTTAATTTAAAGGGTCGGGGGTGGGTTTTAGGGGGTTTTAGTGTGCCGGTTTTCCTGCCCTCCCCCTTCCCCCAATTTACGATTTTTTAACGATAAATCGGGGGAATTGGTATTGTATCGTGGCCCTAACGATTTTTGACGATTTAAAATATATCGGACGATATTTTAAATCGTTAAAAAACGATTCACATCCCTACTGCATAATTCCACTTCTTTTCCCTGGGATAAGTAGTATGGAATCTATCTACCTCTTGGAATCCTGCCAAGTAATTGTGACCTGGAAAAAGGATACAGGGCTTGATATACCTTTGGTCTGACCTATTGGCATATCTTATGTACTTATATATAGGCTAGCTTATGCCCAGAACATGTCTTAAATTGTTACCTTATAGTTTGTGTCATTTTTGTTTTATGAAGTTTTTAAATGTATTTATGATGTTTTTATATTTGCAAGGAATCCAAGATCTCTCTACTTCTAGTCAAATCCACCAAAGGAATATTCCACTCCAATTCACATCTGGCATGTTAACATCTCTCACCTATACCAGCTTCCTCTTCTTTCCCACTTTTTGAATGTCTTCAGTTAGATCTCAGTCCAGTTGCTTTGTCTGAGTTGGAGATCTGTAGATCATACCAGTATAAATGGAAGTGCCATCAACTCTTTCCAATACAATCCATAATACTTCCTTTTTTCCCCAGGCTCCCTGCATGTCAGTCACTTTGATATTATTTGTAATGCTTTGCCAACCATGATGCTCATCCCACATGTAGAGCACACTTACCACCAGCTAGGCGCAGGCTTCAAAAGCCACATCCTTGTCATCAATGTTCCATGCTGGTGCTACACTCCTTAGGCATGTGCACTTGAGCTCACCCATTATTTAAAGGTCTGCCAGCATAAAATCCTTAGGGACACTTCCAAATGACATCACAGCCCCCTGCTATTTAAATAGAAGTACAGGCTTGATTCTTTGCCTCAGCAACAGGTCTTCCCGTGATTGTCATTGGTTTTGTTGCTTCATTCTAGATCCTGTCTTGCCTTCTAGTTCAAGCCTTGCCTTCCAGTTTCAGCCTTGACTTCCAGTTCCAGCTTTGCCATCTAATCCTGCCTCATCTTCCCATTGCAGCCATGCCTTCCAGTTCCTGCCTTGAAGCCTGCTCCTTTTCTGTTTCTTTCTGACTGATTTCGTGTTGCTGACTTGACCTTCTGCCTGGATACTGACCTTGCCTGACTGCTACCTGACTCGACCATCTGAGAAGATACCTGCCTTACTTGATCGCCACCCGCCCTGACCTTCGGACCACTCTTCCTGCTTTGAACAGTCTCCTAAGTTCTGCCAGCCTTAGAACCCAAAGGTTCAAACCGTGGGAGAAGAAGTTGGTATGGGTGAAGTCTCTACAGCCTTCCAGCCTGGGGCATGTCTGTCTGCTATTGGTGTAAGCCCAATCCATGCATCACATGCTGGGTAGAAACACCTCCATTGCAGCCTAGGGATTCATACTTCTGTGTGTGACAGATTACTGAGGAGATTAGTTTGGCAGATACACCTTCGCCTCAGTTCCTACAAGGTTTGGCCTACAGGGAACAACAGCAGCAGGAGCTACTCCAAGGCCTGGCTGCATGGATGGACATGCTGCAGACCATGGTCCCACCAGACACAGCTCCAGTACTGGCTGCTTCTATTCCATCACTAATCCCAGCTCCAATTCCCCATCTAACACCACCTTCCTGATTCAATGGAGACCCCAAGACCTGTCATGGCTTTCTCAATCAGTGTTTGATGCAGTTTGAGTTGCAAGTGGCCACTTTTACAAAATGACTGCACCAAGAAGACTTTTATCTTCTCTCTGCTCTTCAGTCCAGCCTTGGCCTAGCCTTTCCCCTTGTGGGAGAGGAATGAAACCCTCATGGGAAACCTTTCCTGGTTCTTGACTCAAGAGAATATTTGATAAACCTGGCCACTCCTCCTCTACCACCATGTATCTACTTCATCTCTGGCAGGGAAGCAAAACCCACTGATTTACTTCTCTGGCAGAGACAAAGTAGATATGAAGTACACCATCCTATTATGAACACTAAAATTTGAACTCCAGTAGAACCAAGAGAGTTTGGTGGATGTCTTCTGGCAGAGTCTTGCCAACCATATCAACAATGAGCTGGCAGGGAGAGAAGTACTTATAGGGCTAGATAACCTTATTGCCCTCTGTATAAAGGGCAATTTCAGGTTCCAAGATAGGGCCCGAGAGAGACAGTTCTCCCACAAGGCTCTTATGGTTGGCTTCCCAATTTCAGAAACTGCTACTGCCAGCACCAAGGAATCCCACATTGCACCAAGTAAACAAAGAAGCCATGCAACTGGCAGCACCAAGATCTCCAAGGAGGAGAGATACTAATGCATCAGCTTTAACCTATGTCTGTACTGCACAGGGTCTGGCCACTATACTACCTGGTGTTCTGAGAAGTCAAGAAACTCCCAAAGCTAGGATTGGTTGGGGAGGTAGCTCTAGGTCATTTTTGTTCACCTCCCTTAACACAGATACTGGTACTGGTACTACTGAAGCTTGGCATGCTTGAATTCAAATCCAAGGCATTCCTGGACTCCAGAGAGGCTGGGAACTTATCTGGTGAGAAAATATAATCTTCCGGTTGTATAAATGGTACTTCCAGTTACAATTTTCTCTGTCTATGGGGAAGTGTTGTCTGGGAGGCTACAACCAGCCATAAAACCTCTGATCCTCCAGACAGGACCCCTGAACCAGGACCATATCTCATTCTACATCTTGCCCAGGTCTGTGAACTCCATCATTTTGGGGTTACCATGGCTCCAAAAGCACAACCCAATCATCGATTGGCCTCGAGCAGAAACCACCCAATGAGGACCTGCATACTTTCAGCATTGTCTGCAAATGATCCTTCCCCCCACTTACCATTATTCTCTCCATGCTACCTTTACTACTGAGGCTTCCATGAGCTTATGTGGCCTAAGAGGATGTGTTCAATAAAAAGCAAGCTGAATGCCTACCTCCTCACTGAGTCTATGATTGCCCTATTGTCAGAGTTCATAAAGGAGAACCTCAAATAAGTTTCATTATACCCTCCATATCTCTGGCAGGGGCTGGGTTTCTTTTTGTAGGAAAGAAGAGAAGGCACCAAAAGAACAGCAAAGGCAGCACCAACAGGGACATGAATTTACCAAGTGGCAAAATGATACCTATAGTGGGCAGTGTTTTCCAAGGAACCATGACAGATCTAGGAGCAGACTGGGTAGTAATAGTGACAGACTTAGACAAAAAGGATTAGAGCCAGGAAAGAAGTGGGGTTGAATGAGATACTTGTATTTTTTTCCTTTTTTTTAACAATTTATTGGGGGATCAAACCAGTATAAACAAGAGAGAAGCAGAGTGGGAGAACTGGGCTAAGATCGTAGAAGAGTTCAACACAAGAATAGGGCAAAGAACCAGAAAAGAGGTAGGGTGGGAAAATAAACTAGTATTTTTTTAATTGTATTTACAATTTATTTTGGGGACAAACCACCACAGTATATAAAAGATACAGTATCAGAGTACTAGGCCAGGATCATAGAAATATACAACAAAAGAGTAAACTGAAGAATCAGAAATTAGGTAGGGTAGGAAAAAAAACTTGTATTTTTTTTCTTTTATATTGTATTTTTGGGAAAAACACCACTTGGGGAGAAACACCTTGATACCCCACCTTCAAACTATATCTTGAGGGTTTTGATGCCTCTTCACTCTTTGGTACCTCGCCTGCATGCTATGCCTTGGGGGGATTGATGCCTCTGTGCTGTATGCAATACCATACCCACACTCTGTGCCTTGGGATTTTTATTCCTTTTTGCTGTTTGTGATGCCTCATCCAAACTCAATGACTTAGGGCTTTTGATGCCTCTATTTTTCATGATACCCTATCTGTATTCTTCTCCTTGGAGGTTTTAATGTCTCCATGCTGCTTGTGATACCCCACCTGTACTCTATGCCTCTGTGCTGTTTCTGATACCCCACCTCTCCTCTGTGCCTTAGGGGTTATGATGCTGTTTGTAATTTCTCAGACTGTATGATTTTGTGGATTTTGATGCCATTGCTTTTCTGTCTCATTCTATATAATGCTATTTTTTTTATTGCTAATGAGAATGAAAGGACTGACATTATTATAATACTGGATTGTGAGGAAATTGCCACTTATTTTTTAACAAAAGATAAAAAATGTTGCAAGAATCTTTAAGTGAAATGAGGAGGGGAAGAGAACAATATGTGGGAAGCAGCAGATTTTGTGGTCCTTCTCATGGTCATAGGATCACAGGAGACTGGGGGCCCTGGTCTTAGGCAAAACTTTCATTGTCATCGCTCCATGGTGAGACCGCACCATGAATACTGTGTACAATTCTGGTTGCTACGTCTCAAAAAACATATAGTTTCAATGCAGAAGGTACAGAGAAGGGCAACCAAAATGATAAAGGGGATGGAACAGGTCCCCTATAAGGAAAGGCTGAAGAGGTTAGGGCTGTTCAGCTTGGAGAAGAGATGGCTGAGTGGGAATATGATAGAAGTCTTTAAGATCATGAGAGGTCTTGAATGAGTAGATGTGAAACGGTTATTTACACTTTCGGATAATAGAATGACATGGGCACATTCCATGAAGTTAGCAAGTAGCATATTTAAGACTAATCAGAGAAAAAAGGTTTGGATAAGTTCTTGGAGGAGAAGTCCATTAACTGCTATTAATCAGTTAATTGCATCAGTAGCATGGGATCTTCTTAGTGTTTGGGTAAATGCCAGGTTCTTATGGCCTGGTTTGGCCTCTGTTGGAAACAGGATGTTGGGCTTGATGGACCCTTGGCCTGACCCAGCATGGCAATTTCTTATGTTCTTCTCTATGTTCTTATCGCTGAATGCCATTACCTTATTACCTTACAAGGCTCCTCAGCTGGTACAGTTCTGCTATAGCAACAGGAAAGGTAGCTATATAGTCTGACTACAAATAATTGCTACATTGCTTTAAATAAACTATAAATCATGAAAATAAAAAAACAATTGCACTCCCAGGTCATTTTCCACCAGGAACACTTTTCTGATGGCTGTTTAATGGCCTCATCCTCTTTTTCCCTTGGGCTCAGTGATCCCTCCATGCTGCTAATGCTGTTGGATTCTGCTGGAGAAGCAAAAGATGCTTTTCTTTAAATGATCCATGTATCAGGCAGGCTGTCAGTCTCTAAAGGCCTTACTCCCTGCTGATAGAGCAAACACAAAGTCTGCATAAAAGCAGCAGTGCTACTTTTATTTCTTCAAAATACCACTGTGAGAAATGAACCAGTGGCATATCACTAGCAATAGCCAAGTGGGAAACATACATTTGATTACTGGCCTGGGATTACTGACACTATGCACAGCCTTCAGGTTGAGGGAGGAGCTGGCGCTGCATTAGAAGAGGCATCTGTTAGACAACTACAACATCCCTAAGGGGAGGCTTCCTAAAAAAAGAATGAGATGCCTTAGCCTTCCACTGACAAACACTGACATCAGTTTTAAAAGGAGAAGACTCTACTAAAAAAGTGCATTTTTTTAAAACAAAGAATTTAACCTTTAAACAAGGTGAGTTGGCATTTCTGTTAATATCTTTAAAAATACATTGGATTAAGAGGGCATTTAGGAAGGAGCTAATGGAAAAAAGAAGAGTGAATAAGATATCAGTTCTGCTTCAGTTCACAGATTCCTCTGAGAGTTTTGCAGGGAGCAGTACCCTGCTCTCAGACTCAGGACAATTATATTGCATTCATACTGACAAGTTAAACATTAGACCACACAATATTTGGCAACATATTATTTTAAAGCAAAAGTAATATCTATGTTGTATAAAATATCAACTTGCTGATAATTTTATTGCTTACTCTTTTGCTCTTACTTAAGAATCCCTTAATATTTTAAGAGCTTTCATTGGTTCCATACATCCTGTTGTTTTAAATACTTCATCTGTCAGTGCTGTACTCAGGCTTTACATATATTAGAGTATTGCCTGTGTGAAGATCTGATGAAGATCTGCTCATCTTTCCATGCTGTATTCAGGCTTCACCTATATCAGCTTGCAATGGGCTCTGATCTGTACAGCACAGCAGTGCCATTAATTTATTAGGTCCTGACAGTACAAGTGGCTAAGATGGCTCTTTCAAAAACGTTAGTATCTTATCAGGAAGCACAAAAGAGTTCAAATAAAAGCAGAGAGAAGAGAGGGCCCTTATTTTTTGTTTAACTACTAACTGAGAGGGAGCAATTTTCAAAGTGATGAAAAAGTGTTTGCCCATGGTAAAATCCACTTTAAACATTTTTCTCCCCCTTCCATATGTATCCCTCCTTTAGTAAAGGACAATGAAAGCACTTGTGATACTACAGGGTTGGAAACTGAGTGCTGGACCTATAAGGGCTGCAAAGAAGCTGTAGAGATATAAGATAGCACAAAGTATGTGCAGGCAGACTACTAACTCATAACTCAAGAAAGATGGAGTTTTTGCTCTGTTGCAATGCTTGAGAACTATTATTTGTTTGCAATTAAGGTAAGCAGCCCTTCATATATTTTCTGTCACTAAAATTGTGCTAGAGTTGGTTAAGACTGTTTTGAGAGAATTGCCTGCATATTAGTGTAGAGTGTTAGAATTTATAGATATGCAAACCACCATTAGTTGCATGAGAAAGTTGTATCAATACAAGTAACGCACTTTTCTTACGGGACAAGCAGGATGTAGTCCTCACATATGGGTGACATCATCAGGATGGAGTCCAATCACGGAACACATGGTCACATGTCACATGGTAAGAGAAATGGATGGCCTACTATGTGACAGGGGCTGACCAATGGCACCGGTAGCCCCTGTGACATAGTAGGTCAAAGGCTATTGGCGCCATTTTGAATACCGGCAGCTGAGGGTGTGAGTGCAGGAGATGGCTCCCGGACCCCCCCGCTGGACCACCAGGGAGTTTTGGTATGTCTTGGGGGGGTCAGGAGTGTGGGGGGTTCGTTTAAATTGGCTCCTTTAGATGGCCGAATAATTTGACGAAGATTTGTTGTATTCGTGAGGAATCGCGATACGTTTCGCTTCCCCACGAATACAATGAATATGGCCCTATACATTGCGGATTACAAATATGTAGGAAACGAATGCACACCCTTGTTCAGTGTGTTGTCATGTCCTCCAATGTAAAGAATTTTGTCATTCTAATTTATCTTACCCATATCGATTGCCAGGATTGTTTTCATGTAACACTAAGGGTGTGATATATGCCATTGTTTGCCCTTATGAACTTGTATATATTGGTCAGACCACAAGAGAAATCCGGGTATGGGTTATTGAACATAGGAGCAGGATCAAGGCTCTTAAAGAACATGCCCCACTCGTGGAGCATTGGGTGGAGTACAAGCATACAGTGGACAATATAAAATTCTTTGTGATTAAGAGGTTATATCTGCACAATGGTGGTGATTTGTCGGCGAAATTGAGGAAGGCAGAACAGCGCTTTATTTTTATTTTTTTTAATTCTTTATTTATGAATTTTTCAATATAATTACAAGAATATACCTTTACTGAAATTACAGAAATTGTTATAACATGAAATAATATAACTACCATTAGTATATATATTCATAACCAATGGATACATCAACAGTTTCATTTGTTTTTCATAGGCAAAGGGTGGGGGAGGAAAACCAAAAGAAAAATAGAGAAGTACATTATTGAAATATTATTCACTTAAATATTGGTATCTCACTATATATTGACTCCGAACATTTAACTTAGGCCCTTCCATCCAAAAACTTTCTCAATTGGTCTGGCATAAAGATAACATATAAATTTCCAGCAGATTTTACAATGCATCTACACGGAAAACGGAGAGCAAAGCTAGCCCCTTTGGCCAGAACCTCTGGGCGCATAGCTAAGAATAATCTCCTTCATTGTTGGGTAGGGCATGATAGGTCAGGATATACCCTCACTACCCCTCCCATGAATTCATTATTAATATTTTGAAAAAAGGCTTTCATCAAGAAATTTTTTTCTATTTCAGTATAAAATTGGACACAGGGTGGCCCTTTCCGTGATTTCCATTTCAGAATTCTCCAAGTATTGTGTCAAATTATTGGAATCCTCTCCTTCTCCTCCAATGGGAATTTGTGAACTACTCCTTAAAAAGAAGAGTTTTTTAACAGTCGGAACTTTTGCAGCTTCAATCTTGAGTGTTTCCGTCGCAAAGCGCTTAAAAGTCACCAAAACAGGCTCACCCATTACTTTAGGGAAATTAAGCAATCTTGCATTAGAGCAACGTAAATAGTTCTCAACTGACTCCAGTCTCCTTTGTGATGTTAAACAATCCTTCATAATTGAGGAATTTTGGGACTGTGTCTGGTTTACCTTAGCAGTTAATTCTTGAATGCAATTTGTATGGTTTTGAATCAACAAAGTATGCTCTGTTTTTACAGACTGAACTTTTAAATCAAATTTGCCAATCAATTGGAATTGAGTATTCAGAGTACGAGCCATGGTAGCCATTAGTTCCCAAATGGCTTCCAGTGTTATAACTGCTGGTTTCTCAAACTCCAGGGGACGTAGAGTGTTTCCTCCCAATTCCCCCAGTGGGTCCTCTCTCGATGTCCCTTGAGATTCCTCATTGCCCGCGTTTACCAAAGTCTCCGCGGGTCTTTCACATACCTCCAACAGATGGGGGAGGGGAAGCCCTGCTCCATGTAGAGGAGTAGATCCCTCTCGTTGTTCGCCCGAAGCTAACTTCGCATCCAGGGTTACACTTCCACTGCTCATACGGAGGGGAGAGCTGCTCAGCAGGCCTCGGGGTACTGGTGGGCTCAAGGTGATCTCGCCTGGTGATAGTGCCGCTTCTCCCGGCTCCACCACAGCGGCGCTTGAAGTTCCCACCACTGGAGATACCGACGCGAACTCAGTGATATATCATTGTCCCGCTGGGCTGGGTAGGCTTGAGGGATAAACTCTTACCCTTCCTTTGCGCTTATGAGGCATGTTGAACAAAATTGAGCCTCTAATCGAAAAGATTTAAACAGGAAACTTATAAGCGCAATGCGGAGCAACTCGGTTCAGCGTCTGCTGGCGGCGGCCATCTTGGCTCCTCCCCCTACAGCGCTTTATTTTTAAATGGGGGACCATGAGTCCGGGTGGTCTCAACGGACCCATTGAATGGAATGCTTTTTTCAAATAGTTTGGGGTGTGTAGAGGTAGTTTAACAGTCCGGTTTAATTCATCGGTATTTGTTTTGCGATGATGCGTTTGAAGTGTTGATTTAAAGGTCTCTATAAATTGGATAGGTGACGGGGCTAGATCACCACGCTACAACATGTGATTTCCGGTAGTGAGGACGTCAGTTCCGCTGAAAGTGAGGACATCAGTTCCGCTGAAAGTAAGTAGAGGATACGGTGGGCGTTATGAGAACAGCTTGTACGGGTAAGTCTTTTATATCTATTACAAGCCGTAAAGCCCGTTAAAACGGGCTACATCCCTCTGTCTCTCACCTCCCCCTCATTCTCTCTCCCCTCACTCCTCTCCACCCTCCCTCTCCTCTCACTCAGTCCCCCCCTCTCCCTCACTCCCTCCCACTCAGTCCCCCCTCTCCCTCCCTCCCACTCACTCAGTCCCCCTCTCCCCTCACTCCCTCCCACTCAGTCCCCCCTCTCCCTCCCTCCCACTCACTCAGTCCCCCTCTCCCTCCCTCCCACTCACTCAGTCCCCCTCTCCCTCCCCTCACCCACCTCCATTTCCTCCCGGCGGCGTAAGCGCGACTTCCCGCAACCCTCACCCGGCTCCATTAAACTCCTCCCGCTCCTGCCGGCAGATCTCGGGGGGGGTCCACTCCCGCGCGCGCGGCAGTGACCCCCCCGAGATCTGCCGGCAGATCTCGGGGGGGGGGGGTGTCACTCCCGCGCCCCCCCCACCGAGATCTGCCGGCAGATCTCGGTGGGGGGGGCGCGGGAGTGACACCCCCCCCCCCCCGAGATCTGCCGGCAGATCTGGGGAGGAGAAGCAGCGGCACCGCGCGCGCGCGCGCGGCGCCGCTGCTTCTCCTCCCGCTCCTGCGGCCCCACCGCCATTTTTTTTTCTGATCGACATCCTTGCCTGCACATGCGCAGTAGAGCTGTGCTCTACTGCGCATTTGCGGGCCGTCGGTCACAGGCCATTTATAAGGTAGATAGCTGTCCTGTTCATGTGTTTGTCTTATTCATAGGCTTTAGTGTCGACGGCACATTGATGAAGATATGTATTGATAAAGATTGAGGTCGGTAAATTATGGTTTAACCTGGATACAAAGAATGTGAACGGATAGTGCCGGCGTTTTTGCACTTTAGGTCAGTATCTATCTAGATGTTATTCCGTGATAGGTATAGGACATCTGGAAATGTTTATGGGGGTTTTTTTTATTTTTTAGAAATCTGTGAAGAGTAGCATATCTCGGATTGATGAATTGTTTATTTTGCATGAGTCCCTGAAGAAGCCCCGATTGAGGGGAGAAACAAAGATCTTTTGTTGGACAGCTGAGTGTGATTACACTGTGGCGAGCAAGAGTTGGCGTTCACAGTGTTAAGGAAATAACCAACGGTTTTAAAAAAAAAATCTGAGAAATAATGGATAGTGGATTATGACCCAATTGAGGCGAGCAGTGGAGTTTATCCTCTGCATTAAGGAAATAATAATGAGAGATTTCTAAAATTGAATAAACAATTTGTTATTATATTTATGTGATTTCATGTTCACAGTGTATTGATATAAAATTGATGGTGAAGTGTATTAGGGGTCACTATGTTTATCAGACATATGTTTTAAATGTTTTTAGTATGGTATGAATGTGTATGAATGTGTGATATAGAGAGTTTTTATTGTCTAGATAGAGTGAGGATTGTGATAAAGATCACAAAGGCAATCAGCAGTACAGAAATACTTAAAAATGAAATTATAGAAAACAAAACATAATCTTTATAACAAAAATATGTAGAAAAATATACAAATAAAACTGAATACATGTGATCAAAAAAGTTTTTTTAATATTTTACAAAGTTTCCAACTGCAAGTACACATGAATCATTATATGGAATAAGCATGCACACCACAAACATACTATAACCCCATGATAACAAATATATGTATATTTTTTCGATGGCTCAATCAACACAGTGGGCCACATTTTGTAATCTACGCCAGATTTTATAACATGCGCATGCAGCCGCACGCATGTTATAAAATCCGGGGTCGGCACGCGCAAGGGGGTGCACACTTGTGCACCTTGCGCGCGCCGAGCCCTATGGGAGCCCCGATGGCTTTCCCCGTTCCCTCCGAGGCCGTTCCGAAATCGGAGCAGCCTCGGAGGGAACTTTCCTTCTGCCCCCCCGACCTTCTCCTCCCTTCCCCTATCTAACCTGCCCCCCAGCCCTATCTAAATCCCTCCCTACCTTTGTTTTATTATTTACGCCTGCCTCCAGGCAGGTGTAGGTTGCGCGCGCCTGCCGAGTGCTGGCATGTGATCCCCGGGCCCAGCGGCAGTGGCGAGGCCTCTGGCCATGCCTATGCCCTACCCCTCCCTGCACACGTCCCACCCATTTTTTTAAGCCCTGGGACATATGCGCGTCCCAGGGCTTGCACGCATCGCCGAGCCTATGCAAAATAGGCTCGGCGCGTGGAGGAGGTGTTTTACGTATATTACGCGCGTAACCCTTTTAAAATCTTCCCCAGTATGTATAAAGTTGAATCACATTTCTTTATAAAGGTCATTCATTCTAAAATCACAGAAGCAATGTAGAAATTCAGACTTGAAGAACCTCGACAAGGATCCCCATTTCACCTATTGGCTTCTTCAAAGGGAATTTAAACATTGACCAATGTAAGACAAATCTATGGATGCAAACCGAAAAACATCAATAGAAAAGGCATATATACATATAACAAAAAATTGTATGTTCAAGATTCCATGATCTAGACAAATTACCTGAGGAATTGAAGCCACTGCTATCTGGCTTGAAAGAACTCACTTTGTATGGAGCCACTGAAGAAGTAAATGGTAGAAGTCTATCTAAACTAAAAACAATGTGTTATAGATTGTTTCCACTATCAAAAATTATTTCTTTGGAGTAAAATTTTGTAGCAAATATGTTGCGATCCTGCCCGCGAGGAGCGCGGGCAGGATCTTACCTTGCGCCCAGTCGGGCTGCCGACTCTCCCCCACGGATCCCCAGCTGTTCGGCGCAGCGGGCCGCCACTCTTACTGTCCTCCGCGGCGCAGAGGCCGCGTTCTTTCTTGCCCTGCACGGCGACCTGCCGCAAGCTCTCCCTCACGGCTGGGACCTTCGTTCTTGCTCCTGCCTCTCCCCGACATGCTGCAGCCGATGCTGGGGTCTTCAGCCGGCAGGGAGGCCATCCCTACCGGTGTCTGCTTCAGCCCGGGTCCTTTGCCTGGCAGGGAGGCCGTCCCTGCCGGTGCCTGCAGCCTTCCACAGCTCCCTGCTCATCCTGCAGCCAGCCCTTCTGCTTCCTGCTTCTGTCTTCTTCATGGCTGGAAGCCGCTCCAGCAGCCTGCCCTTCGTCCAGCTTCAGGGCAGAGCTGCTCCGCTGCTTGCCTGGCTTCCTCAGGCCTTCCATGTGGCTGAGGACGCCACCATCTTCCAGTTCTCTTCATCCAGCTCTCCTTAGGCGCGGGCGAGTGCCTCTCTCCTCCTTTTCAAGGGCCAGCCAGTTGTGGCCCTCTGCTGACCCCTCCCTGGGCATTGTCCTCTTCAGCCCTACAAAAGGGCTCAGCGTCCATTCCAGCTTTGCCTTCGCAAGGAGTTGGTCACTCCTGGGATCCTGCTGTCCTTCGCTCCAGGAGTCGTCCTTGTTCCAGCACTTCTTCAAGGTCCTGTGTTTCCTGTTCTTCGTTGGAGCTCCTCGTCTTATCTTATTGTCTACATTCCAGTTCTGATGTTCACCTGCTGTTCCAGATGTCCGTGTTCCAGCCCTAAGGTCTGTCTCCCAATCCAGTATCTGTGTTCCAGTCCAGATGTTTGTTCCTGATGTCTGTGACCTAGCTCTGATATTGCTTCTCCTGATCCTGAAGTCCGTGATCCTGTCTTGCTCTCCTGAACACCTGGTTCTTTGTTCCTGAGTCTTCTGAAAGCTAAGTACCTTGTTCCTGAATCTTCTGCATGCTTGGTACCTCGCGGCAAGCCATGTCGTGGTCTGCGACCAGCCCCACGGGCGGGCTGAGTAGGGCGCTTCATGATGCAAGCCTTGTACCTTGTTCCTGAGTCTTCTGAAAGCCAAGTACCTCGTTCCTGAATCTCCTGAAAGCCTAGTACCTTGTTCCTGAATCTTCTGCATGCTTGGTACTTCGCAGCAAGCCATGTCGTGGTCCGCGACCAGCCCCACGGGCGTAGGGTGCTTCATGATGCAAGCCTTGTACCTTGTTCCTGAGTCTTCTGAAAGCTAAGTACCTTGTTCCTGAGTCTTCCGAAAGCCAAGTACCTCGTTCCTTCCTGCGCTTGTCCCGCTTCCGCGGATGTAGGACAGGGTGGTCCGTGACCAGACCAGTAGTACTGACTGAGTAGGGCACCCTGAGGGATCGCGCCACTGTCCACATACCCTGAAGCCTCGTCTGTGCATCCAAGTACCTCGTTCCTGAGTCTACGTCTGTGCCTGAGTCTACGTCTGTGCATCCAAGTACCTCGTCCCTGAGTCTCGTCTGAATCTCCATGTTCCGGTCTCCGCTGCCCTGGCCTCCATCCGGCCTGCCGCTTCTTGCCGTACCCTGCGGCAGGTCCGAAAGGGCTTGGAACGGTCGGAGGACTGTTCATAAGGCCATCATTGCGTTGTTGGTCTTCTGAAGCGTGCAGGCCCGGAGGAGGGTCAGCATCTCCAGTCTATAGTCCAGCCTCGCTCCTGTCAGCCCATGCTCGGGCATGCCTCGCCTACCGCGGCACCTCTTCGGAGTTCCTCTGGGGTCGAGCCGTGGCCCAAGAACACACACCTCTTGGTAAGTGGGACCGCTCTCCTAGCGCTCCACAACAAAATATACATACATTTAAGTCATAACTGAATGATCACCTAGTTTTTGCAAATATCACCATGTTTTTGTAAATATTGATACTATTATGTAACATAGTTATAGTTATAATTTACCTTGTTATGCTGTTAATGTTACAATGTGATATAGTTACATAGTAATGTAGTTACATTCTTCCTTGTTACAATGTAAAATAGGGCAGACCCCGCCCTATGCTCTCAGCTTCCTGTAAACCGATGTGATATTTCGATCGAATGTCGGTATATAAAAGAAATAAATAAATAAATAGTAAAAATGAAAACTTGCTTGTAAATATGTGCAATTTGAGTGCTAGCAATAAAGGAAATCTCCTCTACCAGAAGCAACTCAATTATGCATTGTATACATGTTATCCTTCAACTGAAGGTAAGCACATCTACAGCCAGAAACAATGATAAAATAATCTTAGGTACATATTAGCACATATATTAATGTTACTTTAATAACACTTGGAGCAACCCCAGGCCGCAAGATTATCATTACCTGCATGCTCAAATCAGTGTTACTTTGCTTGACACAGCATGAAATCATCGAGCTTAATGACAGGGCGAGAACAGTGTCTTGCCGAGGGAAAGAATCACATTGAGAATATTTCACTGAAAACTACTGTCAGTGGATGGGAAGAAAGGCACAATTTATAAAAAGAATAAGGAGTCCCAACAGAACACAAGCAAGAAATGCTGGCAGGAAGAGACTTGAGGGTGTCTTACCTTGCCTTTCTTCCTGCCAACCGGTACAGCGGGAACTGAAAACGAGGCACATAAAGTGCCGATTCACGCTCCTATTTATGTTACCAGTGCCTCTGTGCATGTCAGTTTCTACCACAAAACGTGGACCTAAATAAAAAGCAGGGAATACTATAAAACATATGGGGGGAGGCATATTTCACCTACTTGTTACAGCCCATCATGGAATAGAAAAAATAGATATTGAAAACAAAGTGATGTGTAATGACTTGCTGCATTGAATACATGAAGGGGATGTCCCAAGGAAGTTATGTTATAACAAATGGTATATACATAATTTTGAATGTCTCATGGTATTATAACAGTATAACAAATAGAAACCTCCCATTCCAGTGATTATGCTGAATATAATGTTTATCCAACATATTTTATCATCTGACTTCACAGATCATAAAAAAATGCTTCTAAATCAGATAAAGGATTCCTATTCTATTGAAATGTTCAAACCCACAGGAGATACTGTGTGCCAGTGGTAGATACAAAACTGCTCCCGATGGTGCAGTTGTAAAGAAAGATTACCACCTCTCTTGGTAACTATGTGATGAATCACAAAATATTTGAGCTGTTCCACTGTGTGTGATTGCTCAAGTCAGTGCTTAACAATGGGTGCTTCTTGATTACCAGTTCTAATGCATGATTTGTGTTGAATGATGAGAGTTTTAATTACTAAGGAAGTCTGGCCAATATATAGTTTCTTGCAAGGGCACAAAATCGCATAGATCACCTGGGTGGTATTACAGTCAAAATAGTAATTTACTTATTTATTTATTTAGTGATTTTTTTGTATACCGGCATTCATGTTGATACATATCACGTCGGTTTACAGCATAAATCAAATGTTAGTTACTACATTTACATATAAAAGAAGGGTAACTTTTAAAACAGCTCATCTAAACTATAAAATCTGTCTCAACATAAGCTAAAATACAATAACAATAGATCCAAGTACATCTTAAAAAATACAAATAAAACTATAAATCAAAACATATCTTAAAATACAAAATGTAACATTAAAAGTATATCACTAAAAATTATCAATAAAAGAAATCAATCCTTGTTGTTAAAGGCTTGGTGAAAAAGTCAGGTTTTGATTCCTTTTATAAAAAGTCTGATATCTGTTTCCATCCTCAGCTGTGGTGGTAAAGAGTTCCAAAGGTTGGGTCCGGCAATAGATAATAGATTTAGTGTATGTCTAAGTAAAGAAAAATGACAAAAAATGTGCACCATATATGCATTACTGCAAACTGAACAATTATGAGATTTGTACTGACCTTTGATATTAGACAAGGTGTGCATACGGAAAGTGACTGAGACCAATGTGTCACGGACATTTCTACCCCTGACATGGGCAAAGATGGGTCTTTCCTTAAATCTTGGTACAGAGTTAAAACATGCCAGTGCATCAAAATGATTTTTTCAATGGGGTTTGAACGTATTGAAAATGGTAAAATACAAATAGCCCGGTCAACAAGAGTACGTCGACAGGGTTGCAGTAAAATATGTCTATTTGCATATAGCGCATGTTTATATGCCTTTTAAGAAGATTGTGCAAGTAGCCTCTGGCCTTGAATCTGCTGAACATAAGCATTGCCTGCTGTTTGTATTCATCAACTGTCCCACCAAGTCTTCTGAGCTGGAGAAATTGACCTACTGGTATGTTACTCCTTAGATTCTGTGGGTGGACGCTTTTAAAATGTAAAGATGATTTCTATCTTTGGGTTTAGTGAAAATGGAGGTAGTTAGTGTATCCAGATTTTTTCTCACCAATGGGTCTAAAAAGGAAATCTCATGTCTATAAGACTGAAAGGTGAATTGGAGATTCGGGTCTTGTGTTTTAATCTGAAGTGAAAACACTACAAACTTCTCCTGTGATCCTTTCCATAAAAAGAAAACATCATTGATAAGTCAGACCCAGACTCCTATATGGGTCCAATATATAGATGAATAGATATAGGTTTCTTCAAAATGGCCTACGTATAAACAATCTTAATCAACAGGAAATCAAAATTCCAAAATATATTTTTAATATTATGCCAAAAAATTGAGTGTTTTTTTATTTGTTTTTCAATTTTTAATTTTTATATTTTTTGTACATATAAAAACTGCATCAGCAAGCCTGTCAACATGTCTCAATATGTTCTCAGAGACCACCCGGACTACTCAATCATTTGCGGTTTTCATAGTGTCAATAATACCTCTCAGGATTAAACAGAGTCTATTGCTTTATATGAGAATATCCCGTTCACCTCTATGTAATACTACTGGCTCAACAACGGCCAAAGTTTTGCTTCATCTAGCTTCATCAGGATCCACAATAATATATATATATATACACACCATTTATACCCTAAGGTAAACCTGCACAATGTACCAACTGAAAGACATTCTTTTGTTTGCATCAAAACTTTATATAGAACTATGAAAAAAAATAAAAATAAAAAATATTTTTTCAGTGCTAAAAAATGTTAACCAGCTATCTGTATGTTGAATAAATGACAAAATATTTGACAATATAATTAGATACATGAATTTGAAAAAGCTTTGCCAGATTAGATATAACAAAGGGAAAGTTATAACTGATTAACTGCACACATATCACACACATGTCAATGACTACTTAAAAATTAGACTGATTTTCAAAAATCCATAAATATTGTCTTAAATAAGTTTGAAACATCTGATTCCAACAAAAGTGTTATGCCATGTATACCACATAGCGATTATACATAGCATATAACCATTCTGGCTTGAGCAGAAATATGTGTTTGAATAAATATTCCAACAGTCTTACACAGCAAAATGTTGAAATTCTGCTGTGAAGAACCACAAAAAGGATCCTCATTTCACCGGCTGGCTTCTTAAGGAGGAATTTAAACAATAGGGGGCACCGCAAAGTCATAATTATAAACTCAAGGCTCAGACTGCTTCACCCTGCATTACTAACGCTGAATAAATTGGCTGTGCAAAACCTTTATGATGTTTTGCTGGCATACAGCTCGATGCCTCAAATTAATTGTTTGAAATATATATGTTTGCTGCTGAAAGATCACTGTTGTTGGAACAAACAACTTGAGTATAAATCTTAAACACTGACTTGTTCACCCTGCACAACTGATGCTGTATGAAACTTGTGTGATATTTTGCCGACATGCAACTCACTGTCTCAACTTGGCTTCCTCCCAGGTATCACAGGATTTACAAACTTTGGCGCAGGAAGCAAAACGAGGCAGAACATCATAAAGATTTTGCACAGGCAGAAACAATTCTAGCACAATAAGACTAAAGAGCAGTAATTAAAATTATATATTGTCAAATAAAACCAAATCTTTATTAGCTTGTGATTTGAAAAGAGTAAAATGAATGAGCACCTATACACTGACGGGGGGATTTTAAATCCCCAGCATGCGGAAATCCCTGGAGATAAGTGTGTGGCTGGGTCGTGTCCCGGCCACGAGTATGGAAGTGCCGGCCCTTTAAAAAAGGGTGGGTTGGGGGAGGGCCATGGTGGGGTCTGCATGGGGTGGGGACAGGGAGGGGCCCAGCTGGGACAGTGCCATTTTGTGCTATCCCGATGAAGCACGTGCCGGTGAAATGAGGATCCTTTTTGTGGTTCTTCACAGCAGAATTTCAACATTTTGCTGTGTAAGACTGTTGGAATATTAATTCATGGAACTTACTTCATTTCGTCAGATGAAGTAAGTTCCAAAACCTAAAAAATAAGCAGGCCGATGCAGTTAGCCCCCGTTTCTCCGTGAGTTTTCGACGCGCTATTTTTACCCCTTATACAGTAAGGGGTAATAGCACGTGGAAATGCACGGCCAACTCCCCCTCCCACACACACACACATTTTACTTTCAGAAATTAATGCCTGCCAAAGGCAGGAGTTAATTTTGGCCAGCACCAGGAAAGTGTACAGAAAAGCAGAAAAAACTGCTTTTCTGTACACCCTCTGACTTAATATCATAGCGATATTAAGTCGGAGGCCCCAAAAGTAAAAAAAAATTAAAAATTAAAATAAAAAACATTTTAAATCTGCCCATGGCCCACGGGTTGGAAGACAGACTCTCAATATTGCCGACGTCCGTTTTCCGAACCCATGGCTGTCAGCGAGTTCGAGAACCGACGCAGGTAAAATTGAGCATCGGCTGTCAAACCCGCTGACAGTCGCCGCTTCTGTCAAAAAGGAGGTGCTAGGGATGCGCTAGTGTCTCTAGTGCATCCTTTTACCTTGGGCTCTCATTTACATATTTTCTCTTACTGAATCGCGCACCCAGGAGAGTAGCCTGGGCGCACATCGGGAGAACCGGCACTCGCCGGCTCTCCCGCAGGTTTTTCTGTATCGGCCTGAAGGTTAGAAAGTGTGGTTTAGGGGTCCATATGGAGAGGGGGAAAGGGAGGAAGGTTAGATAGGGGATAGGGAAGTTCCATCCCTGTCCACTTGCATTGCCATGCGTGTTTTAAAAAATTCCCCCCTCCCGAGTGCGCAAGTGGGCACCCCATGCACATGCACGTATGTCAAATCCCCAACAAGGCCCTTGTTTTGCTGATACCAGCTTCTTCAGGGGAAACCATAGGTCACAATTTACATGACCTACTGGCCTCTCCTTACTCTCATAGTGGCCCCATTACAACAGCCTTGGGACAATTTACCTGCAGTCACTGTTCTCTTTGTGTCCATACATATAGAATTCAAAATGTTCATCATTTTCTTTTACCCATGTCAGACGAACTTAAAGGCCACTTTGATTGTGATATATCTCTGGTAATCTATGCTATCATCTGTCCATGCACAAAGTTGTATATTGGCCATACCAAATTACCCATACGAACTTGCATTTTATAACATAAGATCTGTAACCATACCCGCAAATTTGAAGCTCCCCTGGTCAAACATTGAATTGACCATGATTATTCTCTTGACCATCTTAAACTCTTCATTATTTAACATCTCAGCTGTCCCCAGGGGTGGTCATATCTCTTTCTAGCTCCAATGCTGTGAGCAGAGATACATTTATTATTGGCAGATGTTGAGCCTCGAAGAATTAAATTCAATGATCGAATGGGAGGTATTTTTGTATCAGGGTTGACCAATGTACCTTAATTTGTTGTGGCTACTTTTATCTACCTAAGGATAGTTGCCCTCTGTATGGGTTCTCTCGTACCTGTTATAATCCAGCGAGAGCACTGAGAGGAGAGGATCACCTTGCTGGTGGCTGAAAGGAATCAGTGGAGCGGATTTTAAAAGCCCTGCTCGCATAAATCTGCCCGGATTTATGCGAGCAGGGCCTTGCGCGCCGGCGCGCCTATTTTGCATAGGCCGCCAGCGCGCGCAGAGCCCCGGGACGCGCGTAGGTCCCGGGGTTTTTTGAAGGGGGCGAGTCGGGGGCGTGTCGGGGGCGGGACCAGATGACGCGGCGTTTTGGGGGCGGGACGTGGCATTTCGGGGGCGGGACCGGGGGCATGGCACCGGCCGGGGGGCGTGGTCCAGGCCTCCGGACCAGCCCCCGGGTCAGAAGACGGCACGCCAGCAGTCCGCTGGTGCATGTAGATTTACGTCTGCTTCTCGCAGGCGTAAATCTAGGAACAAAGGTAAGGGGGGGGGGGGTTTAGATAGGGCCTGGGGGGTGGGTTAGGTAGGGGAAGGTGAGGGGAGGGTGAAAGGAAGTTCCCTCCGAGGGAGGGAACGGAGGAGGGAGGGAACGGAGGAGGGAACGGAGGAGGGAACGGAGGCAGGCTGCGCGGCTCGGCGCCCGCAGGCTGCCCAAAATCGGCAGCCTTGCACGCGCCGATCCAGGATTTTAGAGGATACGCGCGGCTATGCGCGTATCTTATAAAATCCAGCGTACTTTTGTTTGTGCCTGCTGTGCAAACAAAAGTACGCGATCGCGCTTTTTTAAAAAATCTACCCCAGTAAGTTTTGCTTGGGGCGAAGTTAACTATTGGGGAATATTATTTAGTGTGTTTGTGCTTTTAATAGTCAGTAAGGAGGCAAATAAACAGAAGTTAGACTGTTTGTTTGTTTCCCACCCCTAGCTCATCCTTTAATTTATAGGCAGGTGCCACTTTCTCACTAAAAAAAACAAAAAAAAAAAACCCCAGCCTTTTAACTTCACTTCATGAATTCCCCATATATTATTGAGAGTTTGATCATTCCCCTGTAGGCCACTTCCAAACATATAGGGGGAGATTTTAAAACCCCTGCGCGCGTAAATCCTCCCGCCGCGGCGTCTGACGTCAGGAACTGGCGGAGTCACCACTGGCGGGAAACGGCCTAGAAAAGCGTCCAAGTGGCGCGCGCGCGTGCCTAGAAGCAAGGCATCCATGGGAAGCTTCCCGGCAGCGCGGCCCCCGCAGGGACGCCACCAAACAGGGCGCAAACCAGGCCTCCAGAAGCGGGAATAGGTCCAGGAGCACGGAGGTAAAGGTCTGGTCGCGGCGCTCGCGGCCAGAACCGCAACAGGGCAGACTGGATGGGCCATTTGGTCTCTTTCTGCAATCATTTACTATGTTACTATGTTAAAGCAAGGATGCATACTATCTCCTTCAATTTATATAGCACAATGATAATTTTTTAAGGAAATTAGAGGTGTGCAGAGGTTCATTAGTTCTTTTTATTTCCACATTTTTTGCCTTTCTTTCTGATGTTCTGACTATATTTATTTCATGTCAATCAAAATTGATTTAAGATAGAACAAAAGAAAGATAAAGGGTAAATTCAGGGAAATAATCTATCTAATAAAAATCTTCCATAGAAAAAGACTGGAGCTGTACAGCAGTGATGGTGTGTGATTCAGTTATCTCTCCCTGGAATAGGAGTAAATCTATGCATCTCAGAAGACCCCCACCAAAAGTCACCTCCAAATCTGGGTGAATCACTCTGAGGCCATCCAGTGGTAGGGCTGAGAGCATCTGTCAAAGTCATGCTTTTATATGGATGAACACTTTTTAGATCTAGTTTATACATGAATGCCTTTTTAATCAAAAGTTGATATTAGGCAAACCTCTAATGCCTCATACTCTTTATTTCATTTGGGTAAAAAATAATTTGGAAGAATTGAGACCAAAGTGATCACTGGCTATGCATATGGTAAGACAATAAAGGGTTGCTTTGCCATCTATTTATAACCACAATAATGATAAGTTTCTAAATATTTGGGCAGCCATTACTTTCATTTTGAAAAATAGAAAAGGCCAGTCTTTTCAGGACTGCTTTTAAGGCAACCTATTTCTTGCTATATATTTTAATAAAGAGAAAGAGTTAAATGCTCAGTAGAACCTTCAGAATTTTACACATTTTGTCCAGGTGGTGTGATGTGTGAACAGGCAGATAAAAATCATGCAGGAAATAGCTCTGTCTGCTTTCAAATCAGGATGCCTTGGAGTGACCTGTTGACCCAAACACCATCCGTCATGTTGTCCTTCCATCAACTTTTCACCCCATGTTCTTCTACTCCTCCAAGAAAGAGGGAAAATACAACAGAGATTCTGAAGACTCAGGTCAAATTCTTTCCTGCTGGAGCCTGCCATAGAAAACTATAAAAAAGAGAGAAATCCTCAAGCAGACGCTCGATCTCATTCTATATTTTTGACATTATTCCAATACCAATAACAACATTAAAGAAGTACTGATGTCTAATGAATTCTATCATTCAGATGCAATTTGTACTATGTTAACATGTTGCTCATGCTTAGATATAAAATAATTGATTTTTAGATTTGAGTACTTGCCTTTCTATACCTAGTTGGGTGTATATGAGACAAATCTTATTGTTTCAGCCTTTTGGAGAGATGACTGGGGTGGCTCAGAAGAGAGAGTTGATCCAATTGTACTTGCCTGTTTATGCTCATGTGCTTTCACTTTATTTCCCTGTTTTCTTCTCTTTGTGTTTCCTCATAGTTTATCTGCACGTATATCTGAGAGGCATGTCTTTCAAGTGCATCACAGTTTAATTTTTAGCAGTTTGCTACAGAGAAGCAGATTTTATTAACCTTTCACAGCTGTATGCCCAACAATAACTTTTGAACCAGGGATGTGTGGGAAAACCATTTTAGCTCAGTTTGCTATTTTGGTTTGTAAGGTTCCCTGATTTTTTCATTTGGCTCAGGCCCAAAACATATAAGTATTTATTTGTGTCGTTCACTCATTTGTTCTTCATTAAAAGCAATGGTGGAATTAATGCAGCCTATTTTGGGCTATTCTGTCCAACTTTAATGAAACTTGCAGGCAAACATTATCAGCAAATGAACAGCACTCCAAGACACCAAGAGTAGAGCAAGTGGCACCATTAATAGCCCAAGGGGCCATGATGGGGAAAAGCAGAATGAAGTGTCATGAATAGCACAAGGAACTGTAAGAGGGACAAGGGCCATAAACAGTAGCATGAGCACCCCAATAAAGTGTATATGCAGGCGTGCGCATGTTATAAAATTTGGGGTCGAGGCCCGTAAGGGGGTACATAATTGTGCACCTTGCGCACGCCGAGCCCGTGTCAAGCCTGCGCCGAGCCGTGCTATCTTCCCCCGTTCCCTCCCAGGCCGTTTCGAAATTGGAGCGGCCTCGGAGGGAAATCCCTACCCTCCACCCCACCTTCCCTTCCCCTACCTCCTCTGCGCTTTCCCCTAGAGGTGTGCATTCGTTTTCCACGTATTTGTAATCCGCAACTTATTTTTTGCTATCTTTTAAATTCGTGGGGAGGTGAAATGCATCGCGACTCCCCACGTATTAAACAGATTTCTGTTTTATTCGGCCTAAATAAAAATTTAAACCCCCCCACCCTCCTGACCCCCCCCAAGACTTACCAAAACTCCCTGGTGGTCCAGCGGTGGGGTCCGGGAACTCACTCAGACCCTCGGTGCTAGTTTCATCATGGCGCCGATAGCCTTTGTCACAGGGGCTACCGGTGCCATTGGTCAGCCCCTGTCACATGGCCATCGGCGCCATCTTGTGCTCCTACCATGTGACAGGGGCTGACCAATGGCACCGGTAGCCCCTGTGACATAGTATGGGCAAAGGCTATCAGCGCCATTTTGAGTCCTGGCGTCGGACGGCAGGTCGCTCCGGGACCCCCGTTGGACCCACAGGGATTTTTGGCCAGCTTGGGGGGGCCTTCTGACCCCCACAAGACTTGCCAAAAGTCCAGCGGGGGTCCGGGAGTGACCTCCTTGCACGATGGCCGTCCGATCCCAATACTCAAAATGGCGCCGATCACCTTTGCCCTCACTATGACGGCGATCGGCGCCATTTTGAGACTCAAAATCGCCGTTCCGCCAATACTCAAAATGGCGCCGATCACTATGACGGCGATCGGCACCATATTGATGAAACTAGCACAGAGGGTCTGAGTGAGTTTTGGTAAGTCTTGGAGGGGTCAGGAGGGTGGGGGGTTGTAGTTAATTTAGTAGTAACGTATTTACAGATCGACAACTTATTGAATTCTCCATACTTCCGCATGAAACGGAATTGACCCCCCACGAATACGGATCACGTATGCAACGAAAACTTTTTGCCTGCACATCCCTACTTTCCCCCTACCTTTTCCTTGTTTCTTCTTTTATTTCCAAACTTACTTCAGCCCAGGGGCTCAAGTATGTTGCGCGCACCAGCAAACTGCTGGCGAGCGATCCCCAGCACAGCAGCAAATGGTCGCTGTGCCGAGAGCCTCTGGCGAAGCCCCCACCCCGCCCCTGGACTGCCCTGCCCCACCCCCTCCCCACCCTCAAACCGCCCCATTTTGCAAGCTCCGGGACTTACACGCGTCCTGGGGTTTACACGCATTGCTGGGCCTTTTGAAAATAGGCCCGGCGCGCGTATGACTGGTTAACCTTTTGAAAATCCAGCCCTTAATGCTTTTACTATCAACTTGGGAGTAACACAATAGATAAATTACCAAAAAGGCAGGAACAGTGGCAAACATATCGTAACAGAGGAAAGAAAAGAGGAAAGAAAAAACAACAAAATGCAGTTAGGAACAATTTATCTGCTAAGGGCACAGTAATTAAGTGATGCTAGGTCAGCATTGGCAATAAACAATACAGAGAAATACGTACAACTATGAAAATTCCAGCTTGAGCTACACCTTACCTTGTGAAAGATACCAAATTGTACCGCAAAGCCCTTAGGATAACTTGCACCTTTGACCATTAAAAAGAATTATACCTTTCCATGTGTCAGTTCCCACTCCAGTGTGCATGCACGAAAAGAGGAAACAATATAGATAGATAAATAGATAGATAATCTCTGAAAGTTCGGGTCCGTGTATTTTGGTGCAGGATGTTGATTAACCACAATTTCAAGAGTATTGTTGTATTTTGGTATGAGTTGAAGATACTTGTCAAACATTTACAGCCCCATAAATACTCAACTTGCCCAGATAAGCTGGAATGAACCCCTGTAGTGGATCCTTGTACACCTGTGCTGGTTTATACTCAGGCTAGAACTAGGGATGTGCATTCGTTTTCAACAAATGTGCAATCTGCAACACATAAGTTGCTGTTCATTTGATTCGTGGGTTCGCGAAATGCATAGTGATCTCCCACGAATAAAACATATCATATTAGTTTCATTCTTTTGGTTCACAGTGATTTCTTAGCGGCCGTTTGAAATAGGAGAAGGCCATGTGAGAGTATCCATAAGAAAAACCAGCCCTTTCCTGTGAGTCATAAGTGACCTCACAGTCCTTTCATAGAGTGGGTCAGAGAGGTTGGCAAGGAGACGAGAATGCAACCTATCAGAGCTAAGCATTTTTCTAATGCAGCCAATCGCCGCTCTCACTCAGTGCTCTGTGACGCTGTTCCTGATGACGCTGTACTATTTATACCTTAAGCACGCGGGGATGGTCTGGGGAGCTGGCTTTACTCAGAGCTAGACTGAATGTCTCAAATCTGTATTCAATTGCTAGCTACTTTGATAGAATTTTCCATTGAAAAAGATATTTGTTCATTTTTGCTGCAGTGCCAGCCCGCCAGGGCTGGCACTGCAGCAAAAATGTGATCACACTTTTTTTTTTTATTGAACTCAGACGGTCTCCCTGTCTATCCCACTGAGACAAGCTGCTAGCAGTGGCATTTTGCTGCTTATCTTACCCCTCTGGGATAGGTAGTTGCAGGCACAGGCAGGGTGTGGGTGGGAGATAGTGTGAGTTGGTATTTTCAAACAAGAAGCAGCATTACTAGGGATTGTGCTGGCTCAGGCTTCCAGTCAAGTCTTTTCTCTGCTGTTTCACTGTTTTGTGCTCACAGAGCAGTCTCAGTTGTAGTGTACATCAAGGCACTGCATCGTGCGTCTGTGGGCAGTTTTGCAGACTCACATATATTGGGACAGCGGTGCTCTTTGAAGCCAAATCCCCAGTAGGCCTCTTTTGTAGTTACAAGTTTGATGGGTGCACATTCAGCAGTCCCAGTTGTAGTGTACATCGAGGCACTACATTGTGCGACTGTGGGCAGTTTTGCAGATTCACATATATTGGGACAGCAGTGCTCTTTGAGGCCAAATCCCCAGTAGGCCTCTTTTGGAAATAATTCTTTTAATTTATTTTATTTATTTATTTATTTATTTAACATTTTTATATACCGGCATTCGTAGGACACATCATGTCGGTTCACAATTAACTGAGAAAGGAAATTACATAGAACAGGGGGGATTAAACTGGGAGAAATTGGATAATAATTGGATAAAAAGAACAAGGTAAATAGCGAAGTACGAGAGAAAGAGAAATCCCTAGTAGGCAGTGACATTAAATCCATGATGTCAGGGAAAGCTAGACATGGTCTAGAGATTGGGACTGGCAGAGGAGGCACTGGCAGAGGAGGCACTTCAAAAGGCAGTGCCAGTCCCCATCCCCCATTAAAGTTAAAAAGGGAGCTGTTCCAATCTAAAATCTCTGGGGGGGCAGGCAGTTCCATCCGGAAAAAAATGAAATTTAAAGATGATTGATCGCCACCACCTGTTTCTGACCCTGTAGTTTTAGAGATGAGAGAAAGGGAGGCTGAATCATGCAAGACAAAAGGGCAAGACCCAAAATCAGCAGTGCGATGGCTTCTGATTTCAATGAAGAATCATCTTATGTGGGATTCTCATCATTAGAAATAGAAGACGTAATAGCTGAAGAAAGTTTAGGAGGATTAGTTAGTTCTGTCTTATCCTCCACTTCAGTGCTGCAGGGGAGAGATGAAACTGAGGATGATGAGGAGGAAGAGCAATCAGCGCAGGCACAGAGTGTGACTGATGCCCCTGGCATTGCTTCTCAGGGTGCACCCAGTACTTCAACTCCAGTGCCAGCATCCACCCCGAAGGCTATAGAGAAGGGATCATGAAAGAAATCTGCAATCTGGAGTCACTTTTAAAGTGACAGAGGACCCGCGTTTTGCTCAGTGTAATTACTGTGCCAGGGCTATTAGCAGAGGCAAGCAAATAGGATATCTAACTAATTTTGGCATGATGCATCATATGCAGAAGCAACACCCAACAGTACTGCCATCTGGGGATGGTGGCAGTACCAGTCAGGGGACCCCTTTTTCCAGGCAGCGTAAAGTGGTTGTAAAGGAGCAGAGTCACCCCATACCCTCAGCCCCTTCTAGCAGTCAGGTGGCAGGCCAGTAGCCCCCTGCCATGTGTCAGAAGCAACAACCCACCATGGAGGAAATGGGGTGGTGTTCGGTAATGCTATCCCAGGGAAGGAAAAACAAACACAGAGAGCTAATGTTAAATAGGTTATATTCAATAATTTTGACCACACTACTAGAGAATACTACAATCATATCACATGACACTTAAATTTAAACATACAAAAAAATGTTTATTTAAGAATATAACACCACCTATCTAGACAATTAAATACTAACTAACCATTCATACAACCACACCATTCACTCATTAAAAGGACCCAACTTGATTACCCAACACTTGTAATGTATAAGAAATTAATTATACATCCTTACAGCAATATAAATATTGTTGTCAACTAAATAGTATTTATAACAAGCACTGGGTTTAAATGTCTCATATTTTTAACAAACTTCATTAATCATTACAGTTATATAGGATGAAGTATATTATAAGTATATTCAGTTGAGATTTCTTCCATAATTTCTTACACTATATGGACCCAATCCACTTCACCGGTCTGTTAAAGATGTTTTTTTGTTGTGCACTGTCTTAGCATCATCCACTCGGCTATTCCCCGTATGTTCAACTATCTCCGACAAAGATCTTTGTTTCACCCACTAAATGGGCTTCCTCAGGGACATATCCTTGCCAATATTTCACTCTCCACAAACTATACTAAAATAATTAAAAACATCTTAATGTCTTTTACTAAACCAAGCCTCCCTTATAATCCATGACTAACAAGCGACAGTAAATCCCTTACCCTTACAACACCACCAAATACTAACCGCTGTGAACACTTAAATTCATAACTCTCTTAAACACGAATTTCCAAAGTTCAAAAAATGTTCGTCTTCTCCAAATGATTTGTTACAAGTTTTTATACATGATTCATCTGGTAGCACAAACTGCAACCAAAAGAAAGTTATTAAAACACTTTTAAGGTAAGAGAAAATAGCACACATACCTGAATAGATGCCACAAAACCACATACCTTTGTGAAACCGGAAATGACGAATTCACCGGCCAACTCCTAGAATCTAAGATCACCCACTCTACCTTTTTATTGCTGACAAATAACAAGGATGAAATCAATCAACCTATAATCGCTGCAAAAAAGGCACTGTTATGCCGATGGAAGTCAAACCAAACCTATCATGCCTCTCAAAACGTGCCATGTCAAAACCAACGCACTAAAAAAACATGCAAAATCCCACAACACAGAATATTATCCAATAAAGGCAGCCCATTCAATAGGGCCATTGAGCCCATAAAGGGTAATAGTGTTCCAATTGAAGATACATTTTTGCTCAACGCGCCTCAAAACTAAAGATAAATCTCCCCCAGGTTCCAATCTAACCTTTTTAATCACAAAAAATTTGAGATCATCTAAAGTGTGTTGTTTTTCCATCCAATGATGCACCAATGGAGCATGCTCTGTATGAGATCGGATTCTACTCTTATGTTGTATAATATGTACCCTAATTGATCTCACAGTCTGTCCTATGTAAATGTACTGGCAAGGACATATTACCTCATATACAACACTGGTAGAATTACAAGTAAATAGTTCTGGAAGTACATAAGATTCACTCAAATTGGAATGTTGAAACACCTGCAAAGGCAAAACATGGGAACAAGAAGATCACGTGATGCGGTGGGCTCGATAGGCTGCGTGCATATTGAGCTCCGTGCCCCGCTAGCCTTGCACACCTGAATAAGGGGACTTAATAAGCTTTTGTATGCCCCAGAAGCTTACTCTGTGATCGGGGGACGAGTTTTGTACGAATTCATGACCAGCATCAAGCTTTCTGCTCGCCTATGGCCTCCAGACTTGTTCGTAGGGAACGGGAGAAACCGAAGGGACCAGAGCCCAAGATGGCCACCATGCCTGCTTCACCCCAGTCTGCCTCAGATGACTCGCTGGAGGAAAAGATTTCTCAAGCTGTGGTTAATGCTCTAGACAATATTTACCAAATATCGGAACAGATTGCAGAGTCCGCTCTGCACTTGGCGAAATGGACAATGGAATTGAGAGGGCAGAAGGTTGAATAGCGCTGCTGGAAGATGATGTGGGCGCGCTGGAAAAGAAAATGGAGGCCCTCGAGAAAGCAGCTGCAGCACGCGATGAAAAACTAGATGACCTGGAGAACCGCAGCCGACGGAACAACTTAAGATTTGTGGGGCTCGCAGAATCACTGGCGGATCAGGAGTTACCACAGATATTAGGTACATGGTTGAAAGCCCACATCCCTTCTCTGGCGAATGCGAAGGGTCTCATCGAGCGTGCTCATAGGATAGGCCGGAAAACAGAGGGGACTGCTTTACAATGGCCCAGAGTCATTATCGCTCATTTTTTGAACTACGGGGATAAAATGCAAATCTTGCAATTCTACCGGAAAAACCGAGGCATACACTTTGAAAACAAAAAAGTGTTAATTTTTCAAGATTTTTCAACACGAGTATCTCTTCAACGCAAGGAATTTTCTCCAATATGTTCAGATTTAGTTTCCCGCGGCCTTCGTTTCGCCTTGATGTACCCTGCTAAACTTCGGATCACGTTTCAGGGCGCCATCATGTCTTCGTGCACCCCACCGGAGCTAAAGATTTTCTAGCTGGTATCCCACGGGAGAATTCTACCTCACCTACTTGAAGTCTTTAAGTCGGGGCATTTTTATTATGTCCTGAGTTTCTTTTCTAACTGTACTACCGATCACCCCAATAGACTTTACTTACAAGGGGGGGGGGGGGGCATAATGTGACGTATATATACTTTTCCATGTGGTGCTTATTGGTCATATTTGTGGGAATCTGTTTTTTTTTTTTGCTGTTACATGTTTCTATTCGCGGGGTAGTACACACGTGTGGAACGACTACCCAAGTAACTCCATTTTTTTTCGCACAGGTTTCGAATATTTAACGATCCTGAGTTGATTTTTCTTGGTTTTTGTTTGCTAAGAGGGGCTATCTAAAAATTTCATAGAGGCTGGTGGGGGACGAGCGCATCCTCTACCGCAGTGATCCATGTCCCCATTAGAGGGGAGAGATGTCAAGGGAATGATTGGGGGGAGCCATCTGCCACGCGGTTTGGGGCAGGCATGGCGGGGGGGGGGGGGGGGGGGGAAGGGGTGAGGGGGGAAAAAAGGGGTTGGTGTGTATGTGATAGTATGAATGTGTGGATATTCCTATGGGACAGATACAATGTGCGGTGGGTCACAGAGGGACTTACGTGGATTTTGATCTCTTATCTGATATTTGGCGGGCTCTGTATAGCTTCAGGAGAGAGGTTTGCCTCAAGGAACAAGTTGACACAATTCCCAGTTGAATGTGTGTGATGGCTACTATTACATATGTGACCTGGAACGTTGCGGGTCTTGGTACCCCCGTGAAACGTGAAAAGGTGTTGACTCATCTAAAAAGACTGCAAGCCAAAATAATTTTTTTACAGGAGACACATTTATTGGAAAAAGAAGCCCTGAAATTAAAAAGGCAAGGGATATCTCATATTTTTCAGTCCGCAGGAACGTCCAAAAGCAGGGGTGTAGCCATTTTACTACATAACTCTGTACCATTTCAAGCCACTAAAGTGATAGACTCAGAGGGGTGTTATGTGGCAGTGGCGGAGGTACTACGGGGTTCTCCGGTTATGCCTCGATATATGCCCCCAATAGTTATGACCATGCTTTTTTTGTAAAACTGTCTGCGGAATTAACATTGCTTGGCGATTTTCCAATTATCATGGGAAGGGATTTAAACTTTGTTGTTGATCCCATTCTTGACAGAAGGCCTTCACGCCCTCATCAGTCTAGTAGTAAGCATAAAGGCCTTACCTACTTGTGTAGGCAATTGAAACTCTTAGACCTCTGGAGAACCCTCCATCCGGGTGAAACAGAGTTCACCCATATTGCGAAGGCTCATCCCACGCATACTAGAATAGATTACTTGCTAATATCGGAATCTATTTTTTCCAGATTTACTAAGTCATCTATTCAAAATTTAGTGATTTCAGACCACTGCCCGGTTACGGGGGAAATGTCTTGTGATCCGGAGCAACCACCTAACCAATGGCATCTACCAGGCCATTTGTTGCGAGCTCCAGACTTTCCTGCATATCTCCGCTCGAAATGGAAGGAGTTCCTTTCCTTTAATTTCACTCATCAACATCAGCCGGTTTTACTTTGGGAAACCGCTAAAGCGGTTTTGAGAGGGGATATCATTAGCTATGTTAAATACAAGAAGAAAAAATTAGATGCTGATATCCTTGCTCTTGAGAAATCCATGCACAGCTTAAAACATATATTAAACAGTAATGGGAATGCAAAAGCCCATTCCCAGTTTAGAGCGATGCAAACGGCGCTGAATACCCAATTACACGACAGGGCTACCCGGTCTTTACGGCATCGGCAGTTCACATTTTTCCATCATGGGAATAAGGCGGGAAAGCTCCTTACTAATCTGTTAAAGGTGCAAGAATCCTCAAAATTTATTCCGAATATTAAAACCTCCAGTGGCCATATAAAAACGAGTTCCCAAGATATTGCTCAGGTATTTGTGGAGTATTACCACCAACTCTATTCTGAGGAGAGTGTACAGGATGTAGATATAGAGAATTTTTTGGAGGCTGTATCTTTACCTACACTCTCTCAGCCTCAACTTACCTCTCTTAACCATGCAATTCAGGAGGCGGAGGTATTAGAAACGATTAATTCTCTCTCAGACAATAAAGCCCCAGGCCCAGATGGTCTGACCGCCATTTTTTACAAAGCCATTAACTCTGAGATTGCGCCATTCTTGTTGTCATCATTCGAGCGCATTGCGGGAGATGGGCCATGCCATCTACCATGCGAGCGGCCACGATAGTGGTTTTGCCTAAGCTAGGTAGAGATCCAACCCTGACTTCCTCCTATCGGCCAATTTCCCTCTTGAATTTAGATATTAAATTATATGCAAAAATCCTGGCTAACAGGCTAAAAACAATTATGCCCTCATTAGTAGGCCCGGGACAGGTGGGTTTTGTCCATGGTCACAGATCCACTGTCAACATACATAAGGTTTTAACAGCCATGGAGGAATGTTATATTAAAAATCTACCTCAACCATTGCTGGTTTCTTGCGATGCAGAAAAAGCGTTTGACAGGGTGGCGTGGCCCTTCCTCAGAGCAGTGTTGTGTAGAATGGGGTTCGTGGTAAGATATATGAATATATAACTTTATTATACTCTAACCCCACAGCCTGCATCTTGGTAAATGGTTTTCTATCTGAAGAATTCCAATTAGCACGGGGTACGAGACAGGGGTGCCCCCTGTCACCCCTCTTATTTATTCTCACAGTAGAACCACTAGTACATAAGCTCTGGCAGACTCCTGATGTAGTAGGCATGTCTGTGGGGTCTCAGACTTTTTTGACACTACTATTTGCTGATGATATTTTGTTACTACTGACAGAGGCCAGGAGGTCGCTGCCTGCTGCTATTCATATTTTTCGTCAATACCAAAAGGTATCTGGTTTTAAGCTCAACCTAGATAAAACTGAAGCCCTAGACTTATTAGGTACGATAGAGGGTCATTGGCCAGATTTCCCTGTGCGGTGGGCGACAGATTCCCTTAAATATCTGGGATCAAAATTCATAGACGACCAGCTCAATGGTATGGTCTTAATATTCCCCCGCTGTTAGACAAAGTTAGACGCCAGCTTCAGGGCTGGAGATCACTCCCGCTTTCCTTGCAAGGTCGTATAGCGGTGATAAAAATGGTAATAGCCCCAAAGATCCTATACTTTTTTCTAATGGTACCATATTTCTGGAAGTCAAAAGATAGGCTCTGTCTGCAGAAGATACTTACTGATTTTCTGTGGCGAGGGAGAAGAGCGAGACTATCCCTGAATATATTATGTGCCCCCAAAACACTTGGAGGCTATGGTTTGCTGGACTTTAGAGTATATACCTGGGCAGCTAATTTACGATTTCTAGAGGACTGGTGTACCCGTTCTTCAGCGTACACAGACGGGGATATGATTGCGAATATATGTGCTCCTTTTGACCCTTCTCTTGTACTCCATCTCCCCACCAAAGAATTATTACCGCGACACATGCAATACACTTTGAGGGGGGCATCTTCTGCTTCTTTGGCAATTCTGCCCAGGTACCATACCTTACATGTCTCGTCCAATTGGAGATTGAAAGATGTTATAGATTGGCAGGCCAACAAAGTGTATTCTTTTGCGCAGTGTCAGACCATTCTCAGTATCACCTCTTCTCAATTTCTGTTATATGGATATATTTGTGATAGTTTTAATACTATATTTAAAAATGTTGCTGGACCTATTGAAAACCCTACTAGCAGAGCCATGTTTTCCATGTTAGAGGCCAATAAAGGTATACTATCGTTCTTGTATAAATTTTATATGACAGTAATACCACAGTCTATATATCTTACAAGGGGGGTTAAATGGTCTCAGGACTATAAGGAAGATCTTACTGAGCGTATGCTTGCTTCATGTTATATGTCCATTCCCACTTTGATGAACAATGTTGTATACCGGGAACTACAGCAACGCATTTTTCATCGAACCATCATTTCCCTGGCTAAAGTGCACCTCATGCACATAGTATCCACGGCTAATTGTTTAAAATGTAGTGAGAAGTGCGCTACTCTAATACACTGCCTTTGGGAATTCCCTCCCATCCAAGGGCTATGGGAAGCAATGAGACACTGGTTAACAAATTTGTTTCCTGTGGAAATTAAATGGTCTGTCTCCTTTTGTTTGCTACATAATGATGTGGGAGATTTGTCATTGAATCATGATAACGTGCTATTTTTTTCCAAGGTTTGTTTAGTAGTGAAAAAATGTGTTCTGGCAAACTGGCTTGAGAAGAATCCACCGACTTTTGAAATGTGGAAGGCCATCCTATTAGAACTGTATCAATTGGAGTATGGCTTTCTCTACAAGCGCTTTTCTCCTAAAAAGAAGAAACTCTTCAAAGAAATCTGGTATACATTTTATGGTACACTCTCTCAGAAAGTGCGACAGCTCGCTCCATTGGACATGCCCTGATTATCAGAATGCATCCGGAAGTCCTCTACTCCTGATTATCATAAGGTATTTGGAAATCATATACATTTGAGTGAGGAATGTGACTGTCACCGTTACTTTTATGCCACACAACACCGAACCACACAGCACACCATGAGGATATATTTTGGACTCTTTCAGTTGCCGGGGATTGGTTTGAGGTGGGGTTGGGCAGGGGGCGGGATGGTTGGAAATGTAACGAGAAAATTATGGAACTTCGTCCTTTTTCTGGTTGTTGTTCTTTGTTGTTGTACCTTTTTGATTGGGCTGTTCCGAATAAAGGAATACTGGAAAAAAAAAAACATGGGAACAAATAGAACAAGAACCACATGCCAACTGACCATATTCAGACCCCTTATCAGCAAACTTAACTGTACGTTGATTTAAATTGTCCCACAAATTCTTTCGTTTCTTAATGGCAAAAATGGGGGCATCCACAAATATTTTTAAAGGGGCAAGAACATGCCAATATTTCCTTATTAATTCCTTAATCTTAAAGGATTTCGATGAATATGAACTAGCACAAATCATTCTGGAAGGTGCATCACTTTGAGACTTGATCAACAAATTATCCCTGTTAGCTGTAAGGCTGTAAGGCTCCCTTATAAGCCTTTTTGATTACAGATTTGGTATACCCCCGCGCCCGAAATCTCTCGCTCAAACTTTGGGCTTGTATCTTAAAATCATCTACAGTACAGCATAACCACCTATACCTTAGAAACTGTCCTGTGGGAATATTGTTCTTCAATAATCGAGGGTGGAAACTCTGGTAGTTCAGTAATGTATTTTTGTCTGTTGGTTTTCTATATATGGTAGTAGAGATCTTATTATTATGAAGATGTACCTTCACATCCAAGAAAGAAACAGTATGTGAATCCATAGTTACTGTGAATTTTAAATGTGGATCCCCACCATTAATTTCATGTAAACATAATTTGATGCTCAATCTCACCTCGCCAGACCAAAAAATTATCATCAATATACCTGCCCCACCAGAGAACCTGTTTAAACCACACAGAAGAATAGATCAAGTCTCAAAGTGATGCACCTTCCATTTCATGGACCCAACGATAATGAAAACAGCCTTAACAGAGCCCAAGCCAAGATCAGACGCCAGTGGAGGATAGCAGGATCCTGATCCAACCTGAGTCTGAATCAGAGATGACTGTCTCCACTAGGGGTGTGCATTCGTTTTGAACTTATATATAAAACGCTACTTTTTTTTTTTTTTTAACTTAAAAAAGTGATGAGGAGAAAACGATCGGATTTCCAACTTATTCAACATAGCTATGTTGAATACGTTGGAAATCACGATCGTTGATCCTAAATAAAAATTTAAACCCCTCACCCTCCTTAATCCCCCCCAAGACTTACCAAAACTCCCTGGTGGTCCAGCGGGGAGTCAGGAAGCCATTCCTCTATTCCTTTGCGAGGAGCACGTGACGTCCGCGTCACGTCGGAGTGACGCGGCCGTCACGTGGTCCACCGCGGTTCCGCTCCCGGACCCCTCGTTGGACACAAACGGAACTTTTGGCCAGCTTGGGGAGGTCAGGAGGCCCCCCCAAGCTGGCCAAAAGTTCCGTTTGTGTCCAACGAGGGGTCCGGGAGCGGAACCAGCTTGGGGGGGTCAGGAGCACGTGACGCGGCCGTCACGTGGTCCACCGCGGTTCCGCTCCCACAAACGGAACTTTTGGCCAGCTTGGGGGGGCCTCCTGACCTCCCCAAGCTGGCCAAAAGTTCCGTTTGTGTCCAACGAGGGGTCCGGGAGCGGAACCGCGGTGGACCACGTGACCCCCCCAAGCTGGTTCTGCTCCCGGACCCCTCGTTGGACACAAACGGAACTTTTGGCCAGCTTGGGGGGGTCAGGAGGCCCCCCCAAGCTGGCCAAAAGTTCAGTTTGTGTCCAACCAGGGGTCCGGGAGCGGAACCGCGGTGGACCACGTGACGGCCGCGTCACTCCGACGTGACGCGGACGTCACGTGCTCCTCGCAAAGGAATAGAGGAATGGCTTCCTGACTCCCTGCTGGACCACCAGGGAATTTTGGTAAGTCTTGGGGGGCGATTAAGGAGGGTGAGGGGTTTAAATTTTTATTTAGGGAACCGGTGCACGTATGGACATAGACTCAACTTATGGAATTCTCCATATGTCCATATTGACCAAAATTGACCCCCCTTTTCGACTTATGGACTTATGAACATAAACTTTTTGTCTGCACATCCCTAGTCTCCACAGAATCCCAGCCTGAGTCAGAAGTAGCAGAAGTCTAGCAGAACCAAATCCAGTCCAGGTCAATGACAGGCAGCAGTCAAGAAAAATCCAACTCCAGTCTGGGTCAAGGCAGGCAGCAGACAAGAAGAATCCAAAGGCACTCCAGGACAAAGGCAGCAGCAAACAGTAAGAATCCAAAAGGCCATCCGGTTCACAGCAAAACAGGATCAGCAGAGGAACAGCAGCAGCACAGCAAGTCTGTAGCCAAGGCAAGGCTTGTGCTGCTGGAACGCCGGGTAAATATAGATTGAATTTCCCACGCTAGCACAGGGGCCATCGGGAGGCATGCTGATGTGCAGAGATGGGTGGAGCCAGACTGCTGCATGGGTTGTACTGCGTCACGCGGCCATGGCGCCGCTGATAATTCTTGCTGCCTTGGGGGGCTGTTGAGGGAAAGTAAGTCCGGGTCGTGGCAGTAGGCACGGGCTCCCCTTGAGATTGCTTCCTGGATCTCTGTTGAGCTCCCATTCACTGACTCAAGACATGGGACCCTCTTGTATTGTCAATCTCAGGAAGGAAAAGAAGGCTTCTTGTTCCTTAGAAGCATATGGTTCTAAAAAAGTACAATTGCTTTTAGTGCCTGCAGACAGTTTCTTCTGGTTTGCTTTATTATTTTTTCTTCTTTGTAGCAGTAAACTGTTTAAGATTGTGAATGCATCCCTTTATTAAGAAACTTGGAATCAATACAGTATTTAAATAGCACTCATTATCCATACCCTCCCCAAACCTCACACAAATATATACTCATGGGGGCAGGGACTGATATTATAGTACCCTGCCACACAAGCTTTTATTTGCTTCCTGAAGTAAGAGAAATCATGGAGATTTATTGAGGGTTCCAGAGGGTACATACTGTTCCTGAAAAGGATCTGTTTCAGGTGTCTGTTCTTTTTGAGGATGGAATTGACATTGAGGACCCTAATGAGGATCTTAATTGTCTGGGGGGCATGTATACAGAAAGTCTTTCTCTCCGATATGGAGGCCCATCTTTTCTTAGAACCTTGAACAATCAAAGTGTTTTGAATTTTGTTCTGTACTGTATTGGCAACCGATGTAGTTTTTGTAGGATTAATGTGATGTGGTTCTGCTTTTTGCATCCTTTATAAGTTGTAGAGATGTGAATTGGAACCGGAATCTGATCAGTTCCGGTTCCGATTCAAATCTTAAAATTCTTATCGTCCGGCCCGATTGGGTTTTTGTTTATTGGCTGCGCTCGATCCAGTAAACAAAAAACTGACCCCTTAACTTCCCCCCCCCCTCCTGCCCCCCCCCCCAAAAAAAAACGTTTTAAAATTACCTGGTGGTCCAGTGGGGACGTGGGGAGCGATCTCCCGCTCTCAGGCCATCGACTGCGCTAATAAAAATGGCACCGATGACCCTTTGCCCTTACCATGAGACAGGGTATCCGTGCCATTGGCCAGCCCCTGTCAGATGGTAGGAGCACTGGATGGCCGGCCATGGCCCGCGCTATTTTTAAAGATGGCGCCGGCCATCCAGTGCTCCTACCATGTGACAGGGGCTGGCCAATGGCACGGATACCCTGTCACATGGTAAGGGCAAAGGGCCATCGGTGCCATTTTTATTAGTGGCAGTCGATGGCCTGAGAGCGGGAGATCGCTCCCCGCACCCCCACTGGACCACCAGGTAATTTTAAAACATTTTTTTGGGGGGGTCGGGAGGGTGGGGGAAGCTAAGGGGTCGATTTTAAAGGGTCGGTGGGTTTTTTTTTATCGGGCCATCGGCGCCATTTTTATTAGTGGCATCAAAATGGCGCCGATGGCCCGAGAGCAGGAGATCGGTCCCGGGGCTTCCACTGGACCACCAGGTACTCGTAAAAAGTTTTGGGGGGGTTCGGGAGGGTGGGGGAAGGTAAGGGTTTAGTTTTAAAGGGTCGGGGTGGGTTTAGGGGTTGTTTTGGTATGCTGGTTTTCCTGCCCTCCCCCCAAATCCCTGATTTACGATTTTTCACGATAAATCGGGGAATTTCTATTGTATCGCGCACTCTAACGATTTTTGACGATTTAAAAAATATCGGACGATTTTTAAATCGTCAAAAAACGATTCACATCCCTAATAAGTTGTGCAGCAGAGTTTTGAATCATCTGGAGTTTGTGGAGTGCCTTGTCTATTACACTCTTGTACAGTGCATTGCAATAGTTCAGTCAAGTGGCTACTGTAGGTAGGTTTGTATTCTTGATGAATGGATATAGCCTTCATAGATTTCATAGTTGGAAATGGCAATCTTTTACTGTTGCCCTGGCTTAAGGGGGTTCAAGCAATATAAGAGTACATGTAGTTGGGAGGAGACTGCCTGTTCCCCCTCCCTTTCCCTCTCTGAGGGATACTGGCAGGGCTACAAAAACTTACTACATATTACCTTATATGTGATTTGAAAAGTCTAAGAAAGGATACCTGTTTGTCTCAGAATCAGACTTCTTTATTTGTTAAAACTTTTCAGGTTTAGCAATTAGAATACAATAATCACATGCCTCTAATGTCCTTTACCAAGCACAGGTTTATACTGTGTTAAGCTCTGCATCATTAGTAAACATTAAAATATAAGAGACATCAGCTTGCTTTGAGTATATTAATTAATATAATAAGCTAACTAACCTCATAACTTCAGGAGAATACCTTCCATTTCTCTCAGAAGCAGTCTCTGAGGAGCTGTTTCTGCTGAAGAGAGCATGCATTCTTGGTCCCAGTCACTTGATGGGCTAAGGCAGGTCAGAGACCAGGAGAAGAAAAAGACATAAAATATGGCCATATTAGGTATGACCAGGGGTCCATCAAGCCCAGTATTCTGTCTCCAACAGAGGCCAATCCAAGTTACAAATACCTGGCAAGTACCCAAACATTAAATAGATCCCATGCTACTAATGCTGGCAAAAAGTAGTGGCTATTCCCTATTGATTAATAGCAGTTTATAGACATTTCCTCTAGGAACATATCCAAACCCTTTTTAAATCCAGCTACACTAGTTGCCTAAACCATAAGTTCTGGCAACCAATTCCATAGCTTAATTATGTGTTGATTGAAAAAAGTGCTACTTGTTAACTTCACAGAGTGTCCCTAGTCCTTGTATTATCTAAAAGAGAAAATAACTGTTTCACATTTACCCATTCAAGTCCTTTCATGATTTTGTAGATCTCTATCATGGGCCCCCTCAGCCATTGCTTCTCCAAGCTGAACAGCCCTAACCTCTTTAGCCTTTCCTCATAGGGGAGCCATTCCATCCCATTTATCATTTTGGTCACCCTTCTATGCACTTTCTCCAGTTCAACTAAATCTTTTTTGAGATGTGGTGACCAGAATTACACACAGTATTCAAGGTGCGGTCTCACCATTGAACAATACAGAAGCATTATGACATCCTTCATTTTATTTGCCAGTCCCTTCCTAATAATTTCTAACATTCTTTTTGCATTTTTTTACCTCCACAGTACATTGATCTGATGATTTCAATGTGATATCAACCATGATGCCCAGATCTTTTTTCCTGGGTGGTAACTCCTATAATGGAATCCAACATTGTGTAGCTACAGCATGGGTTATTTTTCCTTATATACATCTCTTTGCACTTGTCCACATTATATTTCATCTGCCATATGGAAGCCCAATCTTCCAGCATCACAACTTCCTCCTGAAATGTATCACAATCTGCTTGTGATTTAACTACTCTGAATAATTGTGTGTCATCTGCAAATTTGATCACCTCACTCATGTACCTCTTTCCAGATCATTTATAAATATATTAAAAAGCACTGGTCCACTGAGACAATTCACTGTTTACCTTTTTCCACTGTGAAAACTGACCATTTAATCCTACACTCCATTTCCTGTAATTTAACCAGTTTGCAATCCAAAAAAAACATCTCCTCCTGTCCCATGACTTTTTAATTTTTTTAGAAGTCTCTTATGAGGTACTTTGTGAAATGACTTCTGAACATTCAAATACACCATATCTACCGGTATACTTATATTCACAAGCCTTTCCATAACCACTCACCTCAGCCATGGTTCTTATCCACATCATGAGTACACTATCCAACTTTAGGCCTTCATACCCCCTATTCAATTTTCCCTGTTTTTTCGCCCAAGTTATACAGACCCAATTCTCTATACTTGCTTCACCCACGTTCAGGTCTATCCAGTACCGAGCGGTAGGAAGAGCTGCGTTAGTGCCTACTGCACCCGCGGTTGCCGCACGCACAGTGCAGCTCACCTACCGCTCGATCCTGAACACTAATTTTATCTAAATGTAAACCGCGTCCGAAAAGCCTTAGGCCCGCGCAACCCATTTTACTGGATAGAGCGCCTATACAGTATCCTGGGTGCGCGGGCCTAAGGCTTCATGCCACGCTGGTATCTGTCATTTCAAATGTCATTTGAAATGACAGATACCAGGAAGCGAAAAAACCAAAAGCAAAAAGTAAGTCGCTTCGCCGCTTCACTCTTCCCTCCTCCCGGAGCAGGGCGCGAAAAGCAGCCTTGCTCCGGGAGGAGGGAAGCGGCGAAGCGACTTACTTCTTGCTTTTGGTTTTTTTGCTTCGCCGCTGTCAGTGTCTTCCCTTCCTCTTGGAGCAGGGCGCGAAAAGCAGCCTTGGTCCGGGAGGAGGGGAGAATAGACACGGACAGCGGCGAAGCGAAAAAAAACCAAAAGCAATTTTGGGTTTTTTTCAAAAAGCTAAAAGTAAGTTGCTTCGCCGCTGTCAGTGTCCCCCCTCCTCCCGGAGCAAGGCTGCTTTTCGCGCCCTGCTCCGGGAGGAGGGGAGAAGAGATGACAGCGGCGAAGCGAAAAAACCAAAAGGGGACCCGACCCGACCCGACTTACTTTTGCAGCCGTCCGGCATCGTTGCTCCCCCGCCTCGTCCGGCATCGTTGCTCCCCTGCCTCGTCCGGGAAGATGGCTGCCAGCACGGGGGAAAGCGGCTCCTGTGCATTCAATTGGCTGCCGTGACGCCAAACGTCGTGACGTCACGTCTTGAGCAGCCAATTGAATGCACAGGGGCCGCTTTCCCCCGTGCTGGCAGCCATCCTCCCGGACGAGGCAGGGGAGCAACGATGCCGGACGAGGCGGGGGAGCAATGATGCCGGACGGCTGCAAAAGTAAGTCGGGTCGGGTCGGGTCCCCTTTTGGTTTTTTCACTTCGCCGCTGTCATCTCTTCTCCCCTCCTCCCGGAGCAGGGCGCGAAAAGCAGCCTTGCTCCGGGAGGAGGGGGGACACTGACAACGGCGAAGCAACTTACTTTTAGCTTTTTGAAAAAAAAACAAAATTGCTTTTGGTTTTTTTTCACTTCGCCGCTGTCAGTGTCTATTCTCCCCTCCTCCCGGAGCAAGGCTGAAAAAGCAGCTCCGGGAGGAGGGAAGAACTGAAGCGGCGAAGCAACTTACTTGCACGGGGGAAAGCGGTCTCCGTGGCAGCCCCAGTCCTCTCCCCTCCTCCCGAAGCCAAAAAAAAGCAAAAAAAACGTTGCAGCCCCCCTCCGGACATCGGAGGGGGGCTCACCTGCCCCGGCCACGATCGCGGCCGGGGCAGGTGAGCGGGGGCTGGGGGAAAGCTTGCCATCTACCCTTACCCCTGCCTCTACCGCAGGGGTCAGGGTAGGCGGTAAGTTTGCAGGTTAAACGCGCGACAAAACGGCAGGGAAAACTAGCGATAGTCGGGGCGCGGGTTACGGGATGCTAGGGAATAGCTAATTCGCTCGTTTGCATGCAATATCGAGCTAATTCGCTCGTTTGCATGCAATATACATGCCGCGGGCGGAAGGGGTTGCCTGGGGAATTTAGGACGCGGTAGGAGTAGGTTAAAGGGGATTTGGGATCGCAGGAAGGGCTAACGCGGCTGGAACGTGAGTAAAAAGCGGCTTAGGAGCAGGGTAAACGCGGCCGCACTTTACAGGATAGGCCTGTTTATGTTTATCCAGAATATGTTGTTCCAAATTATTTCTACCCTGTTCATTGTTTATCCAGGTTATTTCTACCCTGTTCTTTGTAAAACAAGACTTTGTCTCTGTTAATTTTGCTGGTTATAATGTAAACCGAAGTGATAATTAATCTTGTTAATTGAACCTCAGTATATAAAAGTTATAAATAAATAAATAAATATTTGCTCCTTCATAAAATGTAACAGATTTATGAGGCAAGACTTTCCTTAGGTAAATCCATGATGGCTGTCTCCAATTAAATTATGTCTATCTATATATTCAGTGATTTTATTCTTTATAATAATTTTCCATGATTTTCCCGACAGTAAATTCAGGCTCCTTCTCTACAGCTTCCTGGATCACTTCTGGAGCCATGTAAAAGCAGGACTTCTTACAGGTGCAAGACAGCAGAGTTCATCTGCTTCATCACAGGGAAGGGTAGGGGTGATGTTTCAGGAATTTTCTTCTGCTGGTGTGTATTGAATTCTTCTGCTGGCTTCTCTCCCTGATCCCTTTCCTAAGCTGCTTTTAACAGGCAAAGCATGTATATGTAAGAAGCTCATACATAGTTATGCAGCGGGACAGTGTTGTGCCCGGTCGCATCCGGCTGTGACCTATGCTGCTCACCTCTCTTTTCCCTGCTTCAGTGATTCTCAAGGCCATGGTGGCCTCAGCCTGCAAACGCCACCTTCCTCAGCGTCCCTGAGACAGTGTGGGCGATCCTGTCCGTCATCTTGAGTCTCTTATTGACGTCATGGTGGGAACCTCGGGGGCGTCCCCTCCGCATGATGTTAGCAAGAACTTCCTTCTTGCTAATTCCACTCCATTCGGAGACGCATCGCTTCATGACTTTCTGAACTAAGAACGCCTTAGGTACCCACTCCTCGGGGGCCTTGTTACGTTCTGGCTAGCTGCTCCTCAGAAGGCCTTCCTGCCTGGAGACACCTATCATCCTTATTCAGGACATCACTAGTTCAGCCTTATGAATACTACTTCTGCTTCTACCACCTTGCTGATGGAACCACCGGTGTACCCCGTGCTTCGGGCCACTACCATGCTCATTCCAGCTACCCTTCTACACTCTGCAGTAAGTACCATCATCCACTTCACTCTGCTGACCTCTGCACCTCTCTGGACTTCTACTCACTGATCCTCAGCATACCCCAAGCTGCAGCCCACTACTGGATCCATCCAGAGAGTTACCATCAGGAAAGGAGTTCCCTGGCATACCCCGCTCTGCGGACCACTACCGGGGATATTTGCATTGAGCTGCCTTACTACTTTGGACTGTGTCTTCTCTTCATGTTGTGGGTATTTCCCACAATTCCAGTACAATAAAGTCTATCTCATATGTGTCAATCTCTGCTGAGGCTACACCTACCATAGTGAGTCCCCACAGGCCTGCTTCCTGTAGGTGGAGCCAACTCTCACCACGGCCCAGGGTCCACAACCACACCAGATTGTAACAGACAGATGGGCTCATTTCTTCATTTCAGAGTGCTGCCCCCCCCTTTCCCATCAAGGGGGGTCACTGCTCCTGCCATGTGCAATTCCAGACCAAGGTTTGATCTCAGTCCTAAAATGTCTTGACTCATGAGCTGTCTTGCAATGTCAGTACTTTTCTGTGAGCTGGCCTGTCTGATAAACTGCCCTTTGGATAACTGTTTTCATCTAGGTGAGCTGTCCCTTTCCTGGGAAGTATAACTCATTGTTTGGAAAGCTATAGCCATAGCTTAAACAAGCTGATCAGATAGCCTGGGCACCATATTGTTATCCTGGTAAAAAGTTCCTCTTCTTGTTTTCCTGTTGATACATACATGTCAGTGTTCCTTTTGTGGAATTAAGAAATGGTGCGGGCCATCCATTGTTCCTACCATGTGACAGGGGCCGGCCAATGGCACCGATAGCCCCTGTTACATGGTAAGGGCAAAGGGCCATCGGCGCCATTTTGATTAGTGGCAGCCGATGGCCTGAGTGGGAGAGATTGCTCCCAGGACCCCGCTGGACCACCAGGGACTTTTGGTAAGTCTTGGGGGGGGGGGGGAAGTCTTGGGGGGTTGGGAGGATGGGGGGTTGCAATTGATTAAATTTGAAGGGTTGGGGTGGTTTTTTTTTTAATGTGCCCTTTCTCCCCCCCAAATACGATAAGAATAGCATATGAAATTTCATGGGTTTTCCTATCATTTTGGGCCCCCCCCCCACGAAATGCGACAAAATAGGAAATATCGTCTATATTTCCTATTTCATCGCAAATGAATGCTCATCCCTAGTAATAGGAAATATAAAAGCATAAGACAAAGAAAAACTGTAGTGCTCACACATTGCATACTGTAGGAACATGAGGTAGTGACATCAATATTAGATTTGAGGTAAGATGTGTGTGTTCAAATCCATTTACATTTAATCTAAATGTGATAAAGTATAATCACTAAGATTAATTCTGTAATTCATACCCCTAATTAATTACTTTAATTGTAATGGGTAAGTATGCTAAGCCAAGCTACAGTTCCAGACACTTGGGTGGTGAGAGGTCATGCAGGTGAATGGCCTTGTAGTGAGACTTTCCTCATGTGAGCCCACCTAGGGCCATTACTTTTCTAAATGGAGGACAGAGAATATCAGATGGACAACTCTTATTGTGGCTGGGACAGGTTAGGCATAAGTCAGAGCTTAGTCAATTTGCAAAATATCTTCATCTCTGGAATCATAATTTTAGCCAGCAATTTCTGCTGTGTCCCAGTCCACAGACAGTTCAACAGTATGAGTCTTTATAATCGAAAATATATAACAGGTTTTCATCAAAGTTGGTTTCATGGCCCCAAAACACATCCAGAATCTTTACCTCTGTGGGAATGTGGTAACAGGTCTGATTCAGGTAATATAAGGCCCCCCCTCCCCACCACCACAGTAACCATAGAGTTTTTAGGTATTGTGACTAAAGAAACATTACTAGGTAAGGGAACCTTACTGGTATATATTGTATGTTAGAAATAGCAATTTCTTTCAGATGGGTGCTAACTAACCAAATATTATTTTACATCAGCAACCTTGGCTTCAGAGAATTCATCAAACTTTCAGGGTCATTTAGCAAAATGCATTATGGCGTTATTGCATGTGCTATTGCCATAACTTACGTGATAGTTATTGCAAAGTGCAGCATGAATGCAAATTTTATAAATTTATTCAAAGGGGTGGGATTGGGAAGGGGTTTGGGCAGGATCAATGAAAATGAGGGATAATATTGCAACATGCAATAGTGTGTTACAATATTGCACATGTTTAATGCTGGAAATAACTACATTTTTTTCCTGACTTTAAGCTATGTGATATGCCCAAAATGCAATTTGCAATAAATATCACTAATTCTTTTTTGGGCATGGGGAGAGGGAAGAGGGAGAGTGGAATGGAGTGGAGTAGAGAGAAAGAGAGAGCCTCTAGGATGGCACACATAGTAGTCAACTATTTATACAGCTATAGCAGGGCCAGCTAGTAACTCAAAGTGACGTTTTGGTGATACTCTAGGATTTTGGGGCCAGTTTTACATGCAGAGTGAGACATACAGTAGACCTCGGTAAAGATTTGATGTGATTTGGAGTGAGAAAAGTCACACAAAAATGAGATTTCTACAGTGTTCTCTCACCCTACTTAATGGACTCTCTACCAGGGTACTATCAAATTAGGGCGAGAGAACATTGAAGTAATCTCACCCTAGTCTGACTTTCCTCACTCCAAATCATGTCAAATCTTCTCTGAGGTCTACTGTGCTGTCTGTACATCTCACTCTGCATGTAAAATTCTCCCCAAAATACTAGACCACCACCAAAACCTCACCTTGAGTTACTAGCTGGCCCTCCTATAGCTTTATAAATAGTTGACTACTATGACAACCTTATAAAGAATCTCTCTCTCAAAAGTGAGAAATGTTCATACAGCGAGTCAGGTGTTTCACGAGCAGCCAGCTCGTCCTTTAAACAGTTATCCAGGCCTCTGAAGAAGAGAGTCTTGAGACATTTGGGGGTCCCAGCAGAGAGCACTTCGGGCAGGGTCATCAAAAACGGATTTAAATAAGTCCATAAATCCTTCTATGTCCTGCAAAATGAGGTCCTTGCATTCCCACAAGATAGATGCCCAAGACAAGGCCCTACCATCCAAGTAGGAAAGGATGTAGGTAGTCTTGGAGAGAGCCATAGGAAATAAAGATGGCTGTAAAGTAAAATGCATGCAGCACTGGTTTAAAAAGCCCCAGGTCTTCTGGATTTCTCCGGAAACGAGGATTGGAGCCGCCAGTGGTACAGCAGACTTTAAAGTTACCTCCTGTAACTGACCTTCATGGTTGGAAGCTGTGCCTTGAACGTTCTATATGTGTAGCTGATGGAACGCTGAAGTAAGTTTCTCCAAGGCGTCTTGCTGCTCCTAAATGCGCAGGTCCAGGCCCAGTATGGCTGCAAGGCATTGAGCTGTGCCGGATCCATGGAGTTAGCAATATGTTATTATTTGTGTTAGTTGTGGGTGGATCCTTGGGCCGGTGGCAGATGACCACATCCATTGGGGAAGATCCCGAGAGGGACCACCGGTCAGGCTCAGAGTTGGGAGACAAACACATACAAGTTCTTTTATTAAACAGTTCTTGAGAACCACCAGAGGTGGCAGTAGTGAGCTGGAAGAGCCCAGCTGGGCTGTAGTCCCTCAGGCAATGGAACAGTATTCCCAGGAAGGCTGAGCTGTAGAGAAACTGAGATAGTGAGTAGGCAGAGTATGCAGAGTTCAGGGACAGAACCTTGATGTAACACTCACACTGTAGTCTCTTAGAATAGCCCAGGAGCTGGAATGAAGTAGACCCTCGAGGAGCGAGTACCTGGTTCCAGGGAAAGCTCTGAGAAAGAGAAGGTAACTCACTGGTGTTGTAGGCAGCGGTGACTTCCTGTCAGAAGTTATATTCAGTAGCAGGTCCGGGAACGTGGGCCCTCGAGGAGCGAGTATTTATTTATTTATTTTAAATCTTTTCTATACTGTCGTTTGGAGGAGACCGTCACAACGGTTTACAGCGAGGCACATACAATTAATGATACTGTAATTTGCACATTTACAAGAGTGCCATAAGGTTCGGTAACATAGTTAGTGATCAATAATATTAAATGTAATTAATCATGAAACTTACGACATTTTCTCCATCCCTAGGCCGAAAAGGAAAGGAGATGGTTTACTTTTAATCATAAAGAAAAAATTTAACATGATTCTCCACACTATCCCGCCCCCGCCAAAAATTGAAATAGGCCTATTCAAATCCCCTTTTTTACAATTATGCCTTATTTATGCCCCTCCAGGTATCCTACATAACAACCCTTCAACCCTCATTGAATACATTGCAACAAACATCTCCATCAACACTCCAGCAATCATACTTGGTGATTTTAACCTGCATGTAGACAGCACCCCCCGCACCCCTTCATGTGATGCCATTCTTGATTCATTAAATGCTTTAGGCTACAAGCAATCCATCCATTTACCTACTCACAAGGCGGGTCATACCCTTGACCTCCTCTTTACAAATGCCCTCATACAAACTGACTCACCCTCTCATACTCCTATCCCCTGGTCTGATCATCACCTCATCAATAGCACTCTCTCCATCAAGACACCTACCATCCATGACAACACAAATAAAACCATACACTTTAGAAAAAACTGTACCAGAGATGACCTCATCTCGGCTGTCGCTAATAACCTTGAACACCTTGAACTCACCAATGCAGACACTGCACTTGCCTCCTGGTACGACATCACCAATAATATAGCCAATACTACCTGTCCCCTACAAACTAAACTTATCTGTCCACAAAGCAATAAGAGTAAGAAACCTTGGTACTCCCAAGAGTTAAAAAACCTCAAACACCACCTTCGGAAATCTGAAAAGATATGGCGCAAGGACCCTTCACACACACATCTGGCACAATTTAAATCCTCCCTACACCTATACAGTGACAAACTTAACACGACAAAACGAGACTTCTACGCCATCAAAATACACCAATTCCAATACAACCCCAAAGTTCTTTATGACTACGTTAACTCACTTACCAAGACGGCTACTCCTGACATCCCTGATGAACTAGCTAAATCCAAATGCAAAGAATTAGCCACTTTTTTCCAAACCAAAATAGATAAGTTAATATCAAAGTTCCCCTCTTCTGCTATTCCCATCAACCTCGTCGAACCTGATCTCATCCATACAATGACTAGCAAAAATACCACAGTGCTATCCTCTCTAGACTGCACCTCAACATTAGAAATTGAAACCTTTATCAAAAAAGCCAAACCTTCCACGCACCCATCTGACACCATACCCACAAAACATCTCCTCACAATACCCAATATTATTGCTAAACCTTTAACAAACATTATCAACCTATCCATTAACTCTGGACAGGTACCGCTCCCCCTGAAACAGGCTATTGTCAAACCGATCCTCAAGAAACCCAAACTAGACCCTTCTGATCTAGCCAATTATCGTCCTATTTCTAACCTTCCATTCATCGCTAAACTCCTTGAAAAAACTGTCAACAAGCAACTGACAGAATACCTTGAAGACAATCACATTCTTGCCCCCGCACAATTTGGCTTTCATAAATCTCACAGCACGGAGACTCTATTACTTTCACTGACTGACCACATTATTAAAGGATTTGAGAAAGGACAATCATACATACTTGCCTTCCTTGAAATAGGCATTACAGGTGTTGCCCACAACTGGTTCACATCCTACCTCAGCAACAGAGACTACAAAATTCAGCTAGGCAATCACATATCCAATGCCATCCCCCTTAATCAAGGTGTCCCTCAGGGATCATCCCTCTCCTCTACCCTCTTCAATATTTACATCCTTCCCCTCTGCTACTTCCTTTCTAGCCTAAATCTCCCCCATTACATATACGCTGATGATGTTCAGCTGCTCATACCCATCACTGACTCCCTTTCGAAAACCATGGATTTCTGGAATGATACCCTCCAATCCATAAACAATCTCCTCTCTTCCATCCACCTAGCCCTTAACACAACTAAAACTGAAATCATGCTCATCTCACCCCCAACCACTCGATCCTCCCCCCTCTACCACAGTTCAAATTTGCCCAACAAGTCCGTGATCTGGGAATCATCCTCGACGGGCACTTTACCCTGAAGAAATTTATCAACAATATACTTAAAGATGGTTTCTTTAAACTCCATACACTGAAAAAACTTAAACCCTTACTGCATGCCCCTGATTTCTGGACAGTGCTTCAAACCACTATCTTTGCCAAAACAGACTACTGCAACTCCCTGCTCCTCGGCCTTCCTAACAACGCCATTCATCCCATTCAAATTCTGCAAAACACAACAGCCCGAATCCTGACCAACCTACGCAAACATGACCATATTACACCTGTTCTAAAAGATCTACATTGGCTCCCAATAGCATCCCGTATACAATATAAGGCACTCTCTCTCATCCACAAGGCTTTATACAATCCTGAAATGAACTGGTTCAATGAATCCTTCCGCTTACACCAGTCCAATAAACCTACCAGACATGCACATCTCGCAACCATGCCTATCCCCTCTCCCAAACTCCACAAACTAACCTCCACAAGAGCCCGTGCACTATCCATCGCCGGGCCGACCCTTTGGAACACAATGCCAGTTGAACTACGGCAAGAGGAATGCCTGAAATCCTTCAAGCGGAAGCTTAAGACCTGGCTATTTGCCAAAGCATACACCTAATCTCCACTCTGCCTTTCCACGGCCCCCCTTTCGGTACCCTGCTTTTGCCCCATCCTTCTTCTTTCCGCCCCCTTCTCCCCTCTTCTCCCCCCTCTGCTCTCCACTCCCCCCTCCCCCCCTAATATTCCCAAATCCCTTTTCTCTCAGTTCTCTCAACATTGTACATATGTATATAATTGCAATTCTTGTTTAATATTTAATGCAATTTATCCCATGTTCTCTTATCCCGTTATTCCCTTGTTAACATGTTTTATCTGTTCCATGTAAAGCGCCATGCATGGCGTATATTTGCGTTACACTGTGAACCGATGTGATATCCTGGATGAATGTCGGTATATAAAAAATTTTAAATAAATAAATAAATAAATGTCCATGTCTGTATCTCGGTTTTTATTACAGAATTAACTTTAGAATTGTGGCTTGTCCTTTAAAGACTACACACTTAGTGAATACAGCAGTGTGTGTGTATGTTATATTGATTGTGCTTTGCCTGTCCCTGCTTTCTGAAAAGCTTGTTTAAAGAGCCAGGTTTTTAAACTTTTTCTAAAGGTTTTGCTGTCTCTTTGTAGTCTTAAATCTAAGGGCATGGAGTTCCATAGTATGGGTCCTGACAGTGATAGTGCTCTCTCTCGTACCTGTGTTAGCCTTGCAGTTTTGACTGATGGAATGGTTAGGAGTGCTTTGTTTTCTGACCTTAGGCTTCTGTTAGGGATGTGTACACGTAGGGCTGTATTTAACCAGTCTGCATGTTCATTATGTATTAACTTATGTATGGTGCACAGTGTTTTGTATTGTATTCTTTGTTGAATGGGAAGCCAGTGTAGTTCAGCCAGTGTTTCGGTGATGTGATCTCTTTTACTTTTGCCAGTTAAAACTCTTGCAGCTGAGTTTTGCAGAACCTGCAATGGTCTTAGTGAGGTGTATGGAAGACCTAGTAGAAGTGCATTACAATAATCAGTGCTCGCAAATATTAATGCTTGTAGTACCGATCGAAAGTTGGCCGTTGACAGAAGTGGTTTAAGTCTCCTGAGGACCATGAGTTTAGCGTATCCTTCTCTTACTTTTAGAGATATGTGTTGTTTTAAGCTTAGTTCGGGGTCAATTATTACTCCTAGATTCTGTACCGGTTCCAGACTATGACCTGAAAAGTAAAAGAGAGAGTGAGGCCCTCGAGGAGCGGGTACCTCTGGTAAAGTCCGAGTAGGCAGAGTAGCAAGGTATGCGGAGAGCAAATCCCATCTGCAGCGATACCTGGAGGCAGCTAGGTATGAAACCCTTTGCTAACTCGATTAGTTAGCGAAATGAAAGACCTTTAAATATCCGAAGATGATGACGTCATCTCAGGGGGACGCCCTTGAGGTTCGCGCCACTGCTGGTACTTGAGTCGGGGCCATGCCATGCGTGCGCCCTTAGGCCTCAGGAGAACATGGCGGAAGGCAGCGTCTAGCCGGTCCGGAGATGCCGGAGGAGGTCAGCAAGATGACGCCACGGCAGCCAAACTTCCATCAACCCCGGAAGGAGTCACCAAAGAGGTAAGGATGGTGGAGTGGAGACGTCAGGCAGCAACGGTCACAACACATCACCTTGGTGCCACTGAAAGGTCTGTGCCAACACTGGGGTCCATGCCCTTCTGGGACTGTGACTCTGTCTCCCAGTCTGTTGCTGGGGTCCACACCCTCCTGTAGGATCCGAATCTACCTCCTGGAATGTTGCTGGCATCATCACCCTCCTGGGGGATCACTCAATCTGCCACAGGGGTCCATACCCTCATGGGGGATTGCTCAATCTGCTTCTGAGTCCACACCATCCTGGGGGACTGCTCAATCTGCTTCTGCGGTCCCCTTGTTCAAGGGGGACCCAGTGACACCTTCTGATCTGCTGCTGGGGTCCCTTTCTGCCTTGGGGACTAATTGATCTGCCACTGGGATCCCCTTCCTCCTGGGGGACCTCTTGATCTGCCACTGGGGTCCCTTTGCTCAAGGGGGCATGAGGCACCTCCCAATCTGCTGCTTTCCTTTGGTGCCTCTCCCATGTTAGGAGGGCTTTTCCTGGCTTGGGTTTACAGCTTTACTAGACACATTGTTTAGAATTCAGTGGCTCAGGCCCTCCGCAGCCTCAGCTTTAGTGATTTTAGCTCCACTAAGCTCATGGCCAGTCATTCGCTGTTACCCAGCTTGGATGGGTCACCTTCTCTCAGCCAAAAGGCCAAGACCCAGGCAGGACCATGAAAAGAGAATGTGCGCACACCCTTCTGTCCTGCTTGGCTTTTTTTTCTAATGTGTGACTCTGGATAGGTTAGCCAAAAGGCCAAGACCCAAGCAGGACTATGGAAAGAGAATATGTACACACCCTTTCATCCTGCCTGGCTTTTTTCTTCTCTTGCCTGAGAACTGGGTACCCCAGTCTGACTCCCCTTGTTAGTCAGAATGAGAATTTGTTTGCATCCTAGGACCGGCATGGTTAAAAGGGGAGGTGAAAGAAGCTATTATCCTATTTTCTTCTGTTGGATCCTTCTTCCAATTTTTGAATGAAGATCTTTTGGCTAAAATAGCTTCTTTCACCTCCCCTTTCACCTCCCCTTTTAACCATGCCGGTCCTAGGATGATCTTTAACCCTCTCTCCCTGGGGGATGGGGTTTCATCTGTTTTCAGATACTTTTCATATTGTCCTGCAACTCTTTAGCAGTCTTGCACAAATTTTTTACAGAAACTGCATTCACAATGGACATGGGTACACCAAAGAGTGAACCCAGGGCAGAAAATATTATGGATTCAGCAATTAGTCCAATAAACCTCTTGGGTCAAAGTATTTGTTAATGGGCTGGATCATAATCTTGTCCAATTGGCTCAGAATGATCTGAAAGTTCTGGGTAGCATACTCCATGTGATCTTTGAACCAAGCTTTAGTTGCAGGCAAATGCATGTTAGCGAGGTTAAAATGTTTCTGGATCACATGTTGGGGGTCCAAAGACACAAAGACCTGGGTGACAATCTGGGACTGCATGATTAGAAAGCTGGGTTTTTCTTGCATCACAATGCTGGAGGAGAGACCAGGTTTGACCAACTTGGCAGCTTTTACTCCTGTCAGCTACAGCATTAGGAAATTCACTCTCAGGGATCGATTCTCCATCTGAAAAACAGTAGAGACCTATTCCACTGTTTTATTTTTAATGTCAGTGTCACAGAGCACAGCATTTCCACCTCAATCAGCCATCCTTGAAAAGCAAGTATCCAGGAAGCAATTTTGTTGTAGGAGAATTGACGGCCCACCGCGGAGGTGGGTGAGCACGCTCGGCCCTAGCCTCCGGGGTCAAGCAGCATAACAGTACCCCCTCTTCAAGGACCCCCTCTGATAGGGAATCGTCACCTGTATCCCGTCCACTTCATCTTCCGTAATCCAGTCTTGTTCACTATCATAAGAATCCAAGCCTTATGTCTCCATAGCATACAAGGAGGATGGTCTCTTCAATGGCTCTTGCACAGAATTTACGGGGTCCAGGATAAATGATAATGATAGCACGGAATCCCCTTGAGCATTCTTCAGCTGCAAAAGAGCTTGTAAGTACTGGATCTCCTGTTCCTTATAAGCCAATATGGCTAGTAGGCCTTTGTGGCTTGTCCATGAGACTTCACTAGTTCCTCGTTCTCCAAAGTCTTGTGGTCCAACTGTTCTTTTAACTGTGCCAGCACGTCTGTTGGATTAAGTAGCCTTGGGGTCTCAGTGCCGCTAGTTTGTCCTTAATCTGTGGTGGTAGGCCCTCCAGAAATATGGTATTTAAACTTGTCCCTGCCAGTTCAATTCTGTAGCCAGAGTGTGGAATTTTATAGCATATTCATTTAGCGTTCGAGAGCCTTGTCGAAGATGAAGGAGGTCCACACCCATAGCTGGAAGCTTGCTGGGCTCCTCAAACACCTGTTTGAAGGCAGAAACAAACTGAGGCAGGTCAGATAGCAGAGGATCAGAGCACTCCCATAAGGTTGAAGCCCAAGCCAGGGCTTTGCCATCTAATAGGGAGAGGATAAAGGTCGTCTTGATCAAATCATTTGGAAACAGCGATGGTTGTAGGGTAAAGTGCATATGGCACTGATTTAGGAACCCCCCGACAGCGCTTAGGATCCCCAGAATAACTGGGATGATTAGGTATGAAATTGCTGTTTGATGACCTCCAAGGGCCTCTGGTGAAGCAGTAGGTGTGGGAGCAGTTATGTCAAACTTCTTCAAAAGGTCCTGGCAGAGTGTCAGACGATGGACATCTGCCATTTCTAATTCAACAGAGGTCTGAAGGCTTTGCACCCTCTGATGGAGACCAGGGAGTGACTGGAGCACTTTCAAATCTTCAGTGCGAGTCCAGTCGAGCATTCAGTCGGTCAACAGATGAAGATAATGCTTCCAGGAACCTCTGTTGTTCCTGACTCTTCTGGGCAGGTCCAGGAATGGCCTGGAGTGCAGATGTCTGAGCCAAATCCATGGAGTTAGCAATCTGTTATGGTTTTGAGGTGTTGGAGTGGATTCTTGGGTACTGCGGTGATGGCTCCTCCCATGGGGAGGAGCCCCTTGAGGAACCGCAGTACTAGGCTAGACTCGGGACATGCAAACACAGAAGATTTTGTCTTTATTATACAGTTGGATGATACCACCAGAAGTGGCAGTAGTGAGGTGATCCAGCAGCGGCAGTCCAGGGGCCCTCGGCAGAGGAGACCCATCCCACAATGGTAGATGTTAGCAGCACTCGATAGTAGAGGGAGTCCCGGGTGCAGGTTCCCAGTGCTGAGCTGTAGATGAGACAGACTGACAAAGGTTACTCACTAAGTTGATAGCTGTATTGATGGAGATCCCGGCAGGCAGAGGTAGTTGGATTACAGGCACCAAGGCAGGGAAAGCAGACCCTCAAGGAGTGAGTACCTGGTATCCCAGATAGGCACCTGAAAGAAAGCATAGGGTCCAGTAGGCTCCAATCCAGGATGTTAGCCAATGGCTCCCAGGAGTTTTCTCTGGGGCCAAAACTCCCATGCCAACAGATACTCCCACCTTTTGCGATGTTTTCTCACATCCAGGACCTCCCGAACCTGGTAGGTGAGGTCATCTTCGGAGGCAACAGGTTGGGGTGTTGGAGGCATGCTGGAGGGCCATGACAATACCAGAGGTTTCAGGAGAGAGACGTGGAAGTTATTGTGTATCTTAAGAGGCGGAGGGAGGCGAAGTTGATATGAGACTGCACCCACTTGCTGGATGATGGGGAATGGCCCGATGAATCGCGGAGCCAGTTGTGATGATTGGAGCTTCAGACGGATAAATTGCGTACTTAACCAAATCTTTTGGCCCGGTCGGAGAGGAGGGTATGGCCTCCTGCGCTGGTCCGCTTACTTCTTAGCTGCCTGACCGGCCTTGATCAGGGCGTGCTTCGTGGATAACCAGAGGCGATGCTGCTCTTCAGCCGAGAGCTGGGCTACTGGAGACGTCACTGTGGTGGGGACAGGCAGTGGCGGTCATGGCTGTTTCCCATAAGCTATCTGAAACGGGGAGGATCCCGTTGCCGCGGAGATATGGGAATTTAGTGCGAATTCGGCCCAGGGTAGCAGACTAGCCCAGTCATCTTGTTTCTCGTTGACGTATAGTCGGAGGAATTGTTTCTCGTTGACGTATAGTCGGAGGAATTGTTTCAACGTCTGGTTAGTTTTTTCAGCGAGACCATTGGTCTGAGGATGGTAACCGGACGTATAGTCTAACGTAACGTCGAACTTCAAAGGGCCCTCCAAAACTTGGCAGTGAATTGTGGTCCATGATCCAAGAGGATGCTTTTAGGGAGGCCATGAAGCCTGAAGACGTGCTGGACAAACCCAAATTGCTGTGTTGCCGCTGGACGGTGGCAGGTCTACCACGAAGTTGATAGCCACATAGGTCCATGGTTCAGAAGGCGCAGGTAGTGGCTGAAGTAGGCCCGGGGTTGAACCGAAGATTCTCTTATGGCGGGCGCAGGCCTGACAGGACTCCATGTATGCCCGGACGTCCTTGTTGATCTTTGGCCACCAGTAATAGCGGCGCAGGTTTTGAGGGTCCGAGATTGTCCTGGGTGACTGGAACAACGGGAGTCGTGAGCCCATGGCAATACTTGTTTCTGCAAGCCTGGCGGAACCAGAGTCTTCCCAGGAGGAACGGTAGTGGTAGCCGACAAGAGGATGCGAGATGGGTCAATGATGAATCGCGGTTCCTCATCACCTTCCGCTGATTCAAATACCCGTGATAGGGCATCAGCCTTGGCATTCTTCTCTGCTGGTCTGTAGCGAAGCACAAAATTAAACCGGGTAAAAAACAGAGCCCAGCGTGCTTTCTGGGGGTTGAGTCGTTGTGCCTGGTGCAAGTATTCGAGATTCTTGTGGTCTGTGTAGACGGTGAATTGATGTTGTGTCCCCTCTAGCCAGGGATGCCATTCCTCGAGGGCGACCTTGATTGCCAACAACTCCTTATCGCCTATGGCGTAATTTCTCTCTGCTGGGGAGAACTGGCGTGAGAGGAAGGCACACAGACGAAGTTTGTGAGTATCAGACGTCTGACTCAGGATGGCCCATATGCCTTCCAATGAGGCATCTATCTCAGTGATGAACGGCCATTGTGGATCTGGATGTTGAAGGCATGGATGCTGCAGGAACACCCCCTTGAGGCGATGAAAGGCGGTCTCCGCTCCTGGAGGCCACTCCTTGGGATTCGCGCCTTTCCGGGTCAGGGCCGTCATCGGGGCCACTAAGGTCGCATAGTGGGGAATGAATGAGCGATAATAATTTGGAACCCCAAGAATCGTTGGAGCGCCTTCAGTCCAGATGGCTGGGGCCATTCCCAAATGGCTTGCAGCTTCTGAAGGTCCATACGGAAGCCTTCGTTGGAGATGATGTATCCCAGGAAAGGAATTGACTCCTTCTCAAAGAGGCACTTCTCCAATTTTGCATATAGCTGGTGTTCTCCGAGACGTTGCAACACCTGGATGACGTGTTGACGGTGCGTCGTCAGGGAATCCGAAAATACTAAAATGTTGCCCAAGTATACTACTACGCACTTATACAGGAGATCACGGAATATCTCGTTCATGGTGTTCTGGAACACTGCGGGAGCATTACAGAGCCCGAACGGCATCACTAAATACTCGTAGTGGCCGTCTCGGGTATTGAAGGCCGTCTTCCACTCATTACCTTCTTTAATTCGGATGAGGTTGTAGGCCCCTTGAAGGTCTAATTTGGAAAAGATCCTTGCCCCTTGTAGCCGGTCAAAGAGCTCCGAGATAAGGGGTAATGATCCTTGACTGTAATGGCATTTAAGCCCCGGTAGTCGATACAGGGACAAAGACTCCCGTCCTTCTTTGCGACAAAGAAGAAGCCAGCTCCGGCCGGGGATTTGGATTTCTGGATGAAGCCCTTCTCCAGATTCTCCTTGATATACTCGCTCATAGCCTGCGTCTCCACGGGTGGGAGGGCATAGGTGTGACCCTGAGGCGGTTCGGTGCCAGGAAGGATCTGGATGGCGCAATCGAACTTCCGATGGGGAGGAAGAATCTCTGCCCTTTTCTTCGAGAAAACGTCCACGTATGCGGCATAAGGGGCTGGCAGCTTTGGAAGACTGGTGGAAGCAATGGGGCAGGATGGTGGAACCACAGAGCGGAGGCAGTTGTCGTGACAGCTCAGGCCCCAACGAGCTAGCTCCAATCGAACTGGGGCTCATGCTCCTGGAGCCAGTGGAAACCTAAGACGATCGGGTAGATGGAGTACTCCAGGACATAGAATGACATCTGTCCTTGATGCAGTACCCCAGCCCACAGCTGGACAGGAATTGTGGTGTGTGTGACCCGTTCGGGAAGAGGTTTCCCTTGAATCGAGGAAATGACCATCGGGGCAGGGAGACAAACTTGTGGAATCTTTAGATGATCCACTAGGCCTTTCATAATAAAATTTCCACCAGCGCCGGAGTTCACTAGGGCTAGCGTGTGGAACTCCCCATCAGTCGAGGTTAATGCCACTGGCAACATTAGTGGAGGTGCGGATGCGGTACGGCCCAGGATGAGACCTCCTTCTGGTCCTAGGCCCCGAGCGTTTTACGGTCGTACTGGACAGACGGCTATCCGATGGCCTGCCATGCCGCAATGAAAGCAAAGTCTTTCTCTCGCATGCCGCCGGCGCTCTTGAGGAGACACTCTCTCATGACCCAACTCCTTGGGCTCCTCGGCGGGTGCCTGAAGGGCTTCAGATGCACTTTTGGAGGAAGATGAGAGCCTTCTCGCTGGCCTGACTACCGGAAGGCGAAACCACATCCGCCGATCCACTCGATTGGCCAACTCTATTATGCCATTGAGCTCGTCTGGGAGTTCTTTCGCCGCTAGCTCATTCTGCAGGTGCGAGGATAGCCCTTCCAAGAAGATTCCGTGCGAACAATCCTCTCTCCAATTCAGCTCCGCGGCCAGGGTGCGGAACTCCGTCGCATACTCGGCTATGGTCCGAGTACCCTGTCGTAATTGAAGTAATTCCGAAACCGCAGTGGGCTTGAGGACGGGTTCGTCAAAAGTCTGCCGAAAGCGGACAAAAGCTGACTTAAGTCTTTGAAAATGGGATCCCTTCTCTCTCACAGATGAGAGGCCCATATCAGGGGCTTTCCATTGAGTAAGGACATAATGTAGCTGGTTTTGACCAAGTGGCTGGGGAACTGAGCAGGCAACAAGGAAAAACGGACCTGGCACTGGCTGAGGAATCCTTGACACAACTTCGCATCTCCGGCATATCAAGAAGGCGCCGGGAGTTGAGTGGGTGTTACTGACTCCTGGTCATCCCTGGAGCCCTGGACGGTGTGTGGCTGGGTAGGGCGACCTCCTTGAGCCCCAGGTGGAAACGGCAACGTAGGGATTGAGGGCCCTAATGCCTCGAGGCGTTGGGTCAGTCCTTGTACCGCAGAGACCAGGGCGTCGAGGGTCTGTTGTTGATCCTTCAGGCGTTGGGCCATTCCGAGAATGGCCTGGCGGGCAGATACCTCCGCCGGGTCCATGGACTTGGCAATCTGTTAAGCTCAGGCTTGTGGACCCTTGGGCCGATGAGAGGGTAGAATACCTTGCGGAGATTCCGTAGGTTCTCTCGTCGGGTGGCGAGGCAGAACAGAAGAGGAGTGCAGTTGACCCTTGGCTCTAGAGGCGGAGACGACTGCAGACAGATGAAGAGACTAGAAGAGGAGGTGAATCTTCACACCTGGAAGTCTGTGGTCCCCCCAGGAGGAGCCCGTAGGGATCCAGACCGCTGGGACTTAGGTGGACCCCGAGGAGTCACAGTATCGGTGCAAGGGCTGATTGGAGCTCCGCCCTGGAAGTCTGCGGTCCCCCCAGGAGGAGCCCGTAGGGACCCAGACTGCTGGGACTTAGGCGGGCCCTTGGAGACGGAGTCCAGGAGGGGTCCAAGATCAGGCGCCAGAGAGTCGTCGCTTACCAGGCCGAGGTCACACACCAAGGGATCAACACTTGCCAGTCCGAAGTCACACCAGAGAATTACTGCTTGCCAATCCAAATCACACACCAGAGAAGTACCGAAGCCAATCCAAAGTCAGGAATGGGAAGACCAAGCTGAAACAGGAACAGGGACCCAAGCTCAAGAACTCACCGAGGCAAGCAGACTAGACAACGCTGGAGGACGTTGCCAAGTCAGAGAATGAGCAGAGGAAGCTCCCTTATATACTTCCTCTGCTCAGGCTGATCCAGGACAGGTGAGGTTGTTAAAGGGATCAGGTCAACTAAATTAGTGAAGGGGGCACGGCCTCGCGCATAAAGATGGCGGTGGCCATCTTTGATTTCCTCCGCGGAGGAACGACTGCAGAAATGGCACGGGGCAGAGCAGGGACGGCTCTCCCCCCGACGGTCAGGCCGGGGACCTGCGCTGGGGCACCGAGCATCCAGTCAGGGGTTTCCCCTGAGGCTACCGCGGTGGGTCGCCTCCATGGACGAGGAAGGGGACCGCGGTCGTGGCCTGCCACGGCCGCGGGACACAACAGATTCTATGGCAACATTTACAATTACCGTGAGTAGCTTTTTGAGATTGTGTGCTTTGGTAATGTTTTTTGAGATACATATAAAGCTAAGAGGTTCTATGGCAACATTCACAATTAATTACCGTGAGTAGTTTTTTGCGATTGTGAGCTTTGGTAGCTCTTGTTATGCAACAAAAGTTCTTCAATAGTAGTATTTACATTGACTGGGAGACTCTGGAGGTTTTTATTGCTTTTAATAGTTTTTATGCAATGTAGTAATATGCATTAACAGTTAACCTCTAGATCTACAGCAGACACATTTTCTGTTTTTGTACTTTGTAGTTTTAACTATTGTTTAATCATTTCCATATACAGTTTGCTGTTTGAATTAATTGCCTCTGTCTGGTATACCTATCACAGCAATATTGTTAACTGACCACAGCACCATATTTACTGACACTATGCTTCAGAGGTACTTGTTTATTTTATTTCCATACCTTTTATTTTTATTTAATTCTACTTTTTTCTTCATTTTTATTATTTCCTCCTCCCGTATGATTAGTAGAATCTATTTATGTATTTGTTATTTATTTTTTGATTAATAATACTTTTCATTGTTTACATCTTCCAGACCATCTGATGCCTCTCATATACACTCTATTTGTATAATCAAGAATTTTTAATTGATGAAGTTGAGGTAATCCTTATTTACACAGTTCTTTCCCAGATATACATTATATACAGTTATATGATACATTTGCACATATTTTATCCACATTTATATGTTACCATTTTATATGACTGATCTTAAAGATGTTTTTATTATTTGTTTTATTTATAAGTGTTTGTATATCTGTTTGTATTTTGTAGCCCCTGACGCAGCCCCATTGTAAGAGGGTGAAACTTGGCCTGAGTTGGGCTATTTTAAAGATATTTAATTCTACAATAAAGAATTCAACATTTGGACATTTTGGCTTCTAATTCTCAACTTCTTGCCTCCATGGCTTCGTTAGGTAGCCTTCCTTGTTGATTTATCAATCCACTATTTTTCCTGGCACTGAAGTCAGGCTAACCAGTCTGTAGTTTCCCGGATCGCCCCTGGAGCCCTTTTTAAATATGGGGGTTACATTAGCTATCCTCCAGTCTTCAGGTACAATGGATGATTTTAAATGACAGGTTACAAATTTTTACTAATAGGTCTGAAATTTCAGTTTTAGTTCCTTTAGAACTCTGGGGTGTATACCATCCAGTCCAGGTGATTTACTACTCTTCAGTTTGTCAATCAGGTCTACTACATCTTCTAGGTTCACCGTGATTTGGTTCAGTCCATCTGAATCATTACCCATGAAAACCTTCTCCAGTACGGGTACCTCCCCAACATCCTCTTCAGTAAACACCGAAGTAAAGAAATCATTTAATCTTTCCACGATGGCCTTATCTTCTCTAAGTGCCCCTTTAACCCCTCGATCATCTAACGGTCCAACTGACTCCCTCACAGGCTTTCTGCTTCGGATATATTTAAAAAAGTTTTTACTGTGAGTTTTTGCCTCTAGGGCCAACTTCGTTTCAAATTCTCTCTTAGCCTGTCTTATCAATGTCTTACATTTAACTTGCCTACGTTTATGCATTATCCTATTTTCTTCTGTTGGATCCTTCTTCCAATTTTTGAATGAAGACGTTTTGGCTAAAATAGCTTCTTTCACCTTCCCTTTTAACCATGCCGGTAATCATTTTGCCTTCTTTCCACCTTTCTTAATGTGTGGAATACATCTGGATTGTGCTTCTAGAATGGTATTTTTTAACAATGACCATGCTCTTGCACACTTTTTACTTTTGTAGCTGCTCCTTTCAGTTTTTTTCTATTTTTCTCATTTTATCAAAGTTTCCCTTTTGAAAGTTTAGCACGAGAGCCGTGGATTTGCTTACTGTCCCCCTTCCAGTCATTAAATCAAATTTGATCATATTATGATCACTATTGCCAAGCGGCCCCACCACCGTTACCTCTCTCACCAAATCCTGTTCTCCATTGAGAATTAGATCTAAAATTGCTCCCTCTCTCATCGGTTCTTGAACCAATTGCTCCATAAAGCTATCATTTATTCCATCCAGGAACGTTATATCTCTAGCGTGTCCCGATGATACATTTACCCAGTCAATATTGGGGTAATTGAAGTCTCCCATTATTACCACACTACCAATTTGGTTAGCTTCCCTAATTTCTCTTAGCATTTCACTGTCAGTCTCACCATCTTGACCAGGTGGACAGTGGTATACTCCTAACACTATAATCTTCCCTGACACACAAGGGATTTCTACCCATAAAGATTCATTTGTGCATTTAGTCTCATGCAGGATGTTTATCCTGTTGGACTCTATGCCATCCCGGACATAAAGCACCATACCGCCTCCCGGGTGCTCCTCTCTGACATTGTGATATAGTTTGTACCCCGGTATAGCACTGTCCATTGGTTGTCCTCCTTCCACCATGTCTCTGAGATGCGATTAAATCTATGTCATCATTCTCTGCTATACATTCTAATTCTCCCATCTTACTTCTTAGAATTCTGGATTTGTATACAAACATTTCAAAGTTTGTTTTTTGTTTGTATTTTCATTCTGCTTTTTAATTGATAGGGATAAGTTAGAATTTTTTAGCTCAGGTGAGTTTTAGTTACAGGCACTTGGACTACTTTTCTTATTTTGGAACCTCAATGTCGGAATGCCCTAATTCTAATGCATCAATAGTATCCTTTCAAGATACTTCTCTCCGAACCATGCACTGCTGAGTGACTGTCGGCTTTCCCCTTTGTTCTAGTTTAAAAGCTGCTCTATCTCCTTTTTAAAGGTTAGCGCCAGCAGTCAAGTTCCACCCTGGTTAAGGTGGAGCCCATCCCTTCGGAAGAGACTCCCCCTTCCCCAAAAGGTTCCCCAGTTCCTAACAAAACTGAATCCCTCTTCCTTGCACCATCATCTCATCCACGCATTGAGACTCCGGAGCTCTGCCTGCCTCTGGTGACCTGCATGTGGAACAGGGAGCATTTCAGAGAATGCTACCTTGGAGGTTCTGGATTTAAGCTTTCTACCTAAGAGCCTAATTTTGGCTTCCAGAGCCTCCCTCCCACATTTTCCTATGTCGTTGGTGCCCACATGTACCACGACAGCCGGCTCCTCCCCAGCACTTTCTAAAATCCTATCTAGGTGACGTGTGAGGTCCACTACCTTCGCACCAGGTAGGCATGTTACCAGGTAGGCATGTTACCAGGAGATCCTCACGCCCACCAACTATGACTGCCGACCTAACCCTTCCCTCCTGGGCAGTAGGCCTTGGGGAGATATCCTCGGTATGAAAGGACAGTGCATCACCTGAAGAGCAGGTCCTTGCTACAGGATCCTTTTCTGCTACATCAGGTTGATGCTCTCCAATCATAAGACCTTCTTCAAGGCAGCACCAGGACTGCCACTCTGAAGTTGGGACTTGGCTACTATGTCCCTGAAGGTCTCATCTATATACCTCTCTGTCTGCCTCAGCTCCTCCAGGTCTGCCACTCTAGTCTCCAGAGATCAGACTCGTTCTCTGAGAACCAGGAGCTCTTTGCATCGCATGCACATGTACAACTTCTCAATGGTGGGTAAAAAATCATACACGTGACACTCGATGCAAAAGACTGGGAAGCCCCCCTCTTGCTGCTGGACTGCTGCCTTCATCTCAATTTTGATCAGTTCCTGGTTAAGTTTTAGGTTGTTATGGGAGTAGGAATGTGTCTAATTAACGTCCTTTAAATGTATTAGTGAATTCACTATGGGGCGGATTTTAAAAGCCCTGCTCGCGTAAATCCACCTGGATTTACGCGAGAAGGGCTTTGCGCGCCGGTGCGCCTATTTTCCATAGGCCTGCTGGTGCGCGCAGAGCCCCGGGACTCGCGTAAGTCCCGGGGTTTTTTGTCGGGGGCGTGTTGGGGGGGGCGGGGCTGATCGATGCGGCGTTTTGGGGGCGGGATGCGGCATTTTGGGGACGGGCTCGGGGGCGTGGCCGCGCCCTCCAGAACCGCCCCCGGGTTGCGTCTTGGCGCGCCAGCGGCCCGCTGGCACACGCGGATTTACTTCTCCCTCCGGGAGGCGTAAATCCGCAGACAAAGGTAGGGGGGGGGTTTAGATAGGGCCGGGGGGGGTGGGTTTGGTAGAGGAAGGGAGGGGAAGGTGAGGGGAGGGTGAAAGAGAGCTCCCTCTGAGGCTGCTCCGATTTCGGAGCAGCCTCGGAGGGAACGGAGGCAGGCTGTGCGGCTCGGCGCACGCCGGCTGCCCAAAATTGTCAGCCTTGCGCGCACCGATCCAGCGTACTTTTGTTTGCAACTGGAGCGCAAACAAAAGTACGCGAACGCGCCGTTTTTAAAAATCTACCCCTATATGTCTGGTAGTGGCCTACAGGGGTCTGATCAAACTCTCAATAAAATTGTTGCTGTTTGTTTTTTTTTTTTTTGTGAAAGTGGCATCTGCCTATATATTAAAGGATGAGCTAGGGGTGGGTGGGCAAGGGGTGGGAGAGTATGAAAATACAAACAGTCTAACTTCAGTTAGTCAGCCAGAGTGACTCACTGCTCTCTTGATTAACAAATGTTGGTACCTACTCAAACCAAATCACACTTCCTCAACACCTTTCAAAGGTGAGTAACTGAACTGAACTTTTCAAACTTTTTATTTAGGTATACACTGCTCCTAGCTTATTTCTAGCTTCTGGCTACTTTTTTGTGTTTTTTTTTTTTTTAAATACACTCAGTTCTGCTACTAGCTGCCTTACAGACTTTTAAAAATAAACACACTACCTACTGCTTACTAGCTGCCTTATTGACGGACTATTTAAAAATACAGTCTAACTTGTTTATTCACTGCCTTACTGACTATTAAAAGCACAAACACACTAAATAATATTCCCAATAGTTAACTTTGCCCCAATACTTTTAAAAAAGACAATGTCCCAAGCAAAAACTTACTGATTCCTTTCAGCCACCAGCAAGGTGAGCCTCTCCTCTCAGTGCTCCCACTAACCCATGACCAAACCACACCAAACAGAGACTAAAGACAGAGAAAAGACTGGAAGTTGCAGGAAGAGATAACAAAGGAGGCAGCTGGAATTGGCCTCTGGAAGTGGTCTGAAAGGGATGAAGAAATAGTCAGAGGGCTACTTCATGACATAAACATTCTAATGAACTTATAATAAGTGTGACTTTATAAAACTAAGAACTGCAAACAGCAGGAAAGCTGCATTAGAGATACCTGGCAATAACTTTGTACTTCTGCAGCAATCATAGGGTGATTAGATGCCTATCCCTGTTATGTGCATTGTGACATTCTCAGCATGTGCATGTTGTAGAATTTTTCTCCTTTTCTCCAGTATTGATTCTGGCCCAATCTGCTTGTTCAGGGTCAGGACCGGCTGTGTGCTGCAGGGACCCTCACACCTCCAGGAGAAACACTTACTGTGAAGCAGAAATGACTCTGAACTCTTCTATGGCAGCATGCAGGGATTTTTTACTTGGAAACTGGGATAAAAAAATATTGTTATAGGTGATTGTTCTGAACTGACTGATTTTTATTAGCTATGTGGGTTGACTTTGTAACAGTGAATGCTAACAGGGCATTCTGGCTGAAAATTGTGGCAGAACTAGATTTATGCACCTAGTAAGATCTTTTCATAGAATAACATATGTTACCAAATTAATGCTTTTTTCAAATCTTTTGAAAAAAGATCTTTCTCTCAAAAAAATAAGAGTAAAACTTTGACAAATAATTGCTGGTACATGAATACTGCTGTTTTGGATTCTAAAGCCATCATGCTAATTATGGGGAAGGCATGATAATTTTCTCCAAAAAGACGTCATGTAAATATAATTTTGCTTAATGTGCTGAATTACTTACAGAGCCATCATAACACCTGCAGGCATACCAGTGTTTTTTGCTTTGAGGTCTTGCCACTTCAGGTCACATTTAAGCATTGGCTCTAGTCCTTTATTCTACTACGTCGACTCCTCTATGGAAGTACCTCAGGGCTCCTCATTATCACCAACTCTTTTCAACATATACATCCTACCACTATGCCAGCTCCTTTTCAAACTAAATCTTAAACATTTCATTTACGCAGCCGACGTACAGATTTTGATACCGATTAAAGAATCCCTACAAAAAACCCTAGAATTCTGGAACACCTGCCTTTTATCCATCAACAACTTGCTTTCAAGCCTTAACCTAATCCTCAATTCCAACAAAACAGAAATACTCCTTATCTCTCAAGACAGGAACTACGCGAGGCCAAACTCGAACCAGATAAATCACCCACCCTTTTCTGCTCAGGTGAGAAACCTCGGCGTCATCATGGACGATCAATTAAACCTAAAGAAATTCATCAATAACACTGCTAAGGAGGGTTTCTTTAAATTGCAAGTCCTTAAACATCTCAGACCACTCTTATACTACCAGGATTACCGATCAGTCCTCCAAGCAATAGTTTTCTCTAAAATTGACTATTGCAATTCTCTGCTAATCGGCATCCCAGCTAACACCCTTAAACCCCTTCAAATGCTGCAAAACGCCACAGCCAGGATACTGACCAAGACCAACAAGAGAGACCATATCACCCCCATCTTAAGAAATCTTCATCGGCTCCCAATAAAGTACAGAATCTTATACAAAGCTCTAACAATCGTTCACAAAACCATCCACAAACACATCCCACTGGAACTCAACATACCACTTCAACCACATCTTCCTACCAGACCAACGAGAACAGCATACAAAAATACTCTTTTCAGCACACATCAAAACCTCTCTAAGCAAACGTGCCATGTCTGCAGCAGGTCCATCACAATGGAACTCACTTCCACCAGCACTCCGGGCAGAACCATGCCCAATTAACTTCAAAAAGAGACTAAAAACCTGGCTATTCGAACAAGCATTCCATTCATGATAATTATATACCTCTACACACCACCCGGCCCAAAAGCCTAAATAAAAACTCTCATACCATTCTTATATTAGAACACAGATGCCTATTAAGATAAATTTGCTTTCTTCCCTCTCTAGTATGTTCCAAGTTTTTGCTCCCCACTTACTCTGACCCAATCTTACTCGGACCCAAACTTCATACCCTGTATTATGTATTTAGCATTAGCATTAACATTCTCTCATGCTTGTTATCACAGTTCCATGCAACTAGCATTACATGTAATTAGCATTTAGTATTCTATGTTATCAGCATTTTATGTTCTATGTAATTAGCATGCTCTCATGCTTGTTTTCAGTGTCAATGTAAACCGAGACGATATGCAATATCTTGTATGAATCCCGGTATATAAAAATGTTAAATAAATAAATAAATAAATAAATAAATAAATATAATCGTATATTGGGATAGTGGTGCTCTGTGAAGCCAAATCCCCAGTGGGCCTCTTTTGTAGTTACCACTTAGTTGTGTGCACATACATTACATTAGTGCACATCAAGGCACTGTTCCTGTGGCTAGGCAGTTTTGCAGACTCACGTATATTGGGACAACGGTGCTCGCTGAAGCCAAATCCCCAGTGGGCCCCTCTTGGAAATAATTCTTTTAATTGAAATCCCTAGTAGGCAGTGACATTAAATCCATAATGTCAGGGAAAGCTAGACGTGGTCAGGTGATTGGGACTGGGAGAAGAGACATCTCAAAAGGGAGTGCCAGTCCTCCATTAAAGTTAAAAAGGGACCTGTTGCAAACTAAAATCTCTGGAGGGGCAGGCAGTTCCATCCAGGAAAAAATGAAATCTAAACATGACGAATTGCCACCACCTGTTTCTGACCCTGTAGTTTTGGAGGTGATTGAAGGGGAGGCTGAGTCATGCAAGACAAAATGTCGACACCCAAAAGCAGCAGTGGGACAGCAGTCTTGACTTAGTGTTGACAATGTAGCCCAGGCACTGTTTGCTTCTGATTCCAATGAAGAATTATGTTGTGTGGGATTCTCATCAGAAATGGAAGAAGTAATAGCTGATGAAGTTTTAGAAGGATTCGTTAGTCCTGTCTTAGCCTCCACTTCAGGGCAGCAGGGGACAGATGAAACTGATGATGATGAGGAGAAAGAGCAGTCAGCGCAGGCACAGAGTGTGACTGATGCCCCTGGCATTGCTTCTCAAGGTGCACCCTCTACTTCAGCTCCAGTGTTGGCATCCACCCCGAAGGCCATAGAGAAGGGTGGATCACAAAACACATCTGCGATCTGGAGCCACTTTAAAGTGAAGGAGGACCAGCATTTTGCTCTGTGTAATTACTGTGGCAGGGCTATTAGCAGAGGCAAGCAAATGGGACATCAATCTAATTTTGGCATGATGCATCATATGAAGAGGCAACACCTAACAACAGTAGTGCCATCTGGGGATGGTGGCAGTACCAGTCAGGGGACCCCTTTTTCCAGGCAGCGTAAAGTGTTTGAAAAGGAGCAGAGTCACCCCATGCCCTCAGCCCCTTCTAGCAGTCAGGTGGCAGGCCAGCAACCTCCTGACATGCGGCAGAAGCGACAACCCAGCATGGAGGAAATGGGGTGGAGGGTGGTAACGATATCCAGGGTAGGAGGCAGGCAGACTCAAAAGTTGTAACCAGGAACATTGGGAAAATGATTGCCCTTGATGACCAGCCCTTGCAGATAGTGGAGAATGTGGGTTTCAAGAATTTTCTGAAGGTCATAGTTCCAAATTACAAAGTCCCCTCCAGAACCACATTTAGCAGAAAGGTCATCCTCTGCCTGTACAAGCAGTGTCGCAGTCGCATGCAAGCGCTGCTAGCTAAGGTAGAGGGGAGTGTGCATTTCACCTGCGATATCTGGACTGCCATGAATGCTGCACATTCTAACCTCTCCCTGACAGCACACTGGTTGAGGCAGGGGCAGGCAGCAGCTCTATTAGTGAACAAGTATCAGGATGGAGGTGGGCTTTACCGCACACCCACCTGACGGACAAGGCCCATACCTCAGCCAATATTCTAGCATGCATGATCAGACAGATGCTGGCGGGCTGGCAACTACACCAGTGAGACAGGAATCCTCAGGCAGGGTTCTTTGTCACAGACAATTGTGCAAGCATGATAAAGGCAATATGCGACGGGCGCTTTCAGAACATCCGATGTTTTGCACACACTCTGCACCTGGTAGTGAAGTCAGCTCTGGGGTTGGAGTCCAATCACCAAGAGAATGAATACCTGCATATGTTAATACACAAGTGCAGGAACATAGCAGTGCTCCACAGAAGTGTGAAGGCGGGACAGGTTCTCCAACAAAGGCAGATTGATTTGGAGATGCCTCATAAGCGTCTCATTCAAGACATTGCCACCCGGTGGAATTCCACCTATATGATGCTGCAGAAGATAGTGGAGCTGCAGACACCCCTTCATGAACTTTCTGGTTCAATGGACATAGGTGTGCAGAATCCCCTAGGGCATCATGATTGGTTAGACATGAGTCAGCTGGTAAAAATCCTGCAGCCATTCAAGGATGTCACGGAGGAGCTGAGTTCCAGAAGTGCCACATTGGCTGACATCATCCCTATAGTTAATTTACTGGATGAAAATTTAGAGGCCTTTAAACAGGAAGAGGGAATGACAGCTGAGGTGCTGCATTGTCTGGACATTTTGCAGCAGCAGGCGCAAGAGAGATTAAGGTCTTTAACAGAAGACCACACATACATGCTCGCCACAGTCTGTGATCTCCATGTGAAAGGGAAACTCGTCCTACAGTCCAATTGTCTCTTATTTGTGAAGGACCTGCTGTTACTAAAAGTCCATGAATAGGAGCGCCATAGGCAGGACAGATTAGGCGTGAAGCGGAGGAGGAAACAGCGGGCACTTCAGAGAGTTGTGCTAGCCCAAGCAGGAGCAGCACTCTGTCAGCGACAGCTAGTACCTCCTCCTCCTCCATTTCAGTACACCAAAGGCATGTTGCCCATGCAGAATCATCTGTTCTGCTATAGGCTAGAGGAAAGCAGCTGGCAAGAGTGACTCTCAGCCCACCCAAGCAAAGGAGACACCAGCGCAACTGTCAGTGACACAGTATCTCTCAGAACCCACGGAAGACATGCAGACAATCTGCTGGCATAGTGGGCACACAAATCCACTGTCTAGCAAAGTGGATCAGCGATATCTGTCATGTCCACCAACCAGTGTGCCCAGTGAACGTGTATTTTCAATGACAGGGGATATCATGAGCCCTCACTGCTCAAGTCTGGCACCAACGTTGATGGAAATGCTAGTGTTCTTGAAAAAAAAACCTGCCTTTGCTTGGGTTTCCAAATGTTCCCTGTGAATAGCAAGATCAATAAAACGCTGTGCCTGTCCGTCCACTGTCCAGGCCGTACATCCCTAAAAGGGCCTGACCTCAAATGCTGTGCCTGTAAATCCAGGCCTTATGCCTCTATGAGGGTTTGACCTCTAATGCTGTGCCTGCCCATCCAGGCCTTATGTCTCTATGAGGGTTTGACCTCTAATGCTGTGCCTGTCCATTCACGCCTTATGTCTCTATGAGGGTTTGACCTCTAATGCTGTGCTGTCTGTCCAGGATTTATGTCTATATGAGGGTTGACCTCGAATGCTGTGCCTTTCCATCCAGGCTTTCCATCCCTAAAAGTGTTTGACCTCTGCTCTGCCTATCCATCCAGGCTTAACGTCTGTATGAGGGTTTGACCTCGAATGCTGTGCCTGTCCATCTAGGCTTTACATCCCTAAAAGTGCTTGACCTCTAATGCTGTGTCTGTCTGTCCAGGCTTTACATCTCTATGAGGGTTTGACCTTGAATGCTGTGCCTGTCCATCCAGGCTTTACATCTCTACGAGGGTTTGACCTCTAATGCTGTGCCTGTCCGTCCAGGATTTACATCTCTATGAGGGTTTGACCTTGAATGCTGTTCCAGTCTGTCCAGGATTTATGTCCCTAAAAGTGCTTGACCTCTAATGCTATGCCTGTCTGTCCAGGATTTACATCTCTATGAGGGTTTGACCTCTAATGCTGTGCCTGTTCATCCAGGATTTACATCTTATTATTGCTCTGATGCTCTGTTCAGGATCTGATGCTTGGAGTTAGCAATCTGTTAGTTATCACCCCACCAGGGGGCGGAGTTAGAAATCTGTTATGGATTACCCCGCCAGGGAGGCGGAGTTAGCAATCTGTTATGGATCAACTCCTCCAGAGGGGAGGAGTGAGCAATCTGATCAATGCTGCTCCCCCAAGGGGAGGAGCTAGCAATTTGTAATACTCAACGCACAATTAAACTCTGGAATTTGTTGCCAGAGAATGTGGTTCGTGCAGGTAGTATAGCTGTGTTTAAAAAAGGATTGGATAAGTTCTTGGAGGAGAAGTCCATTACCTGCTATTAAGTTCACTTAGAGAATAGCCACTGCCATTAGCAATGGTTACATGGAATAGACTTAGTTTTTGGGTACTTGCCAGGTTCTTATGGCCTGGATTGGCCACTGTTGGAAACAGGATGCTGGGCTTGATGGACCCTTGGTCTGACCCAGTATGGCATTTTCTTATGTTCTTATGTTCTTATGTTCTTACTCCGTAGGCGGAGTTAATGATCTGTTGTGGGTTGTCTCCCACATAGTGGCAGTCTGTATGATACCACTCTAGTAGTGTAAGAAATAAACACTTAGTGGAAACTGGTGAATCCTTGGCCCGATGGCAGATGACAGCACCCCCAGGAGGATATCCTGAGAGGGACCACCGGCTAGGCTGGAATATGGAGACAAACACAGTTCTTTATTAGACAGGAAGTAGAACCACCAGAGGTGGCAGTAGTGAGCTGATGTGCCTGGCAGGGCTGATGTCCCTCAGATACTGGAATTGTGATCTCTGGGTTGCTGAGCTGTAGAGAGAAACTATAGGTAGTGAGTAGACAGGGTATGCTGGATACATAACCAGTAGTAGATGATACACTCACAATGCTAGATATCTGTAATGGCTTCTTTGCAACAGTCTTCAGTATATTCAGGAGCCGTAGGCGAGTACTGGTTCCTATATGCAGTCTGGAATAAGAACTCACAATATCTGTGTATGAGATGGCTTCTGGAATAGAAGAAAGTCTTGGAGGGTTTTAGGAACATAGGCCCTCATTGAGCGAGTACCGGTTCCTATCTGAAATCTGTAATAGTAATGTACCAGATATAGGTATGCAATAGCTTCTGAGATAGAAGAGAGTCTGTGAAGGGTTTTAGGAAAATGGGCCCTATTGGAGCGAGTACCGGTTCCTATCTGCAATCTGCAATAATAACTCACGATCTCCGTACCTGCGATAACGTCTTAGACCGAAGGGAGTCTTCAGAGATTAGGACATAGGCCCTCGTGGAGCGAGTACTGGTTCCTATCTGTAATAGAACTCACAGTGTTCACGTCTGCGGTTGCTTCCAGGCAGTAAGGAGTATTCTGAGCATACAGGGACGTAAGCCCTCAAGGAGCAAGTACCGGATCCCATCTTAGCAATCTGAAATCAAGAAGAGAGAGCGGGGCCCCCAAGGAGTGGGTACCCCTTGGTAAGTTTGTGGAGGCAGAGCAGCAGAGAAAGAATTCCCCCTTGCTAACTCGATTCATAGTAGCAAAGACCTTTAAGTTGGAAGCGGATGACATCACTACGGCAGGACGCCCCCGAGGTTCACGCCCTTGCGGGTACAAACTCATATCCTTCTTAGATGCTGCCAATGGCTTGCTTATGTGCAGGGCGCCAAAGAAGGCAAGTGAAAAGGCCAGTCTAAATAGCAGTGCCTCAAATTCTGAGTTACATACTTCGCTCAACCTATGCCATAGTATTATCAACAGATCATGTGTTATGGGATGTCTCCCATCCTTCCTGACCCCCAGCCTTCTTCCCCAACCCTTCATCATTTTCCGTGTCAAAAATCCTTTGGTCGGGTCCCCCCAACTCTGCGCTCCTGTGAAAAAGGCCAGGCTTGCTAATTGCTTCAACACCATGCCCCTGGACAGTCCAGCATCCTTGGCCCACAAAATGTAGGCCACAATCAGTTCTTCTGCCACTGGTCCTTCTTTTCAACCATGTTGTCTTAGGAAGGAGCGCACTCTCCCGTATCCCCTGCAATAAGCATCCCATGTGGTGGGATCCACAGATCGCCGTAACAGATCTACCATGGTCGGAGACCAATTGACCATAAATGCTCCGGTACTGGAGTTGCCACCTCCTCAGCATCGGGTACCTGCTTGCGGAACAAAGACCATGTAGCGTGAGATAGTGAATCCGCCACACCATTGCAAGCCCCAGGAACATGACACGCTTTTATTGTGGTATTAATGCGCAGATTACTCAGCACCACTTGCCAGAACAGGTCCACCACCTGGGGACATTTTGCAGACTGCCTGTTTATTACACAAACCATGGCTTGGTTGTCACACCAGAATACAATATGCTTGTCTCGCAACCGTTCCCCCCATATTACCAGCGCCACCCAAATGGGGAAAAGCTCCAAGAACGTTATATTCATTGCTATTCTTTCATGAACCCATGATGTCGGCCATAGTGTGGCGGACCATGCACCCGACAATATATGCCAAATCCCCAACCTCCTGAAGCATCCGAATAGATGTCCAAGTCTCAGCTTGACATCAGGGGTGCCTGCCATATGGATATGCCGTTGTAGTTGCTAAGGAAGGAAGCCCATATAGTGAGATTATCTAGTATGGGTTTCGATATTCTGATGAAATGATGCAGATGGCGCACCCCTGCTGTAGCGGCTGCCAGCCTGTGCAGGAAGGCTCTTCCCATTGGAATTACCCGGCAAGCGAAGTTAAATGCTCCCAACATTGCCTGTACCTGTTGGATTCGTGGACCCTTGGGCCGATCGGAACCAGAGGAGGAGCTGCTGAAGATGGTGGCTGCAGTGGCCCCGACCGGGAGGCGGCAGAGACGGGCTCGGAACTGGCCGAAGGAGGAACTCTGGAAGCCCTATGCGACCAAGGGCTTTGGCGAGGAGGGTGGAGACGATGGAGCTAGTCCAGTAGTGGGAAGATCTTCGCCCTGGAAGCCGATCCTCCCCCGAGAGGAGCTCGTAGGAGTTCGGCCACTGGGACTTAGGAGATTCACCCTGGAAGCCGGAGTCCCCCCAGGAGGAGCCTGTAGGAACCCGGCTGCTGGGACTTAGGAGGGCCCGCGGGGGCCGAGTCGGATGAAGTCCAAGGTCGATTGCCGAAGGGTCGTCGCTCGCCAGTCCAGAGTCAGGAACCAATGGATCACCGTAAGCCAGTCCGAGGTCAGGAGCCAGAGAGTCAACGTAAGCCGGTCCAGGGTCATAAGCCAGAGGAACACCACAAGCCGAACCGGGGTCAGAAGCCAGGGAATCGTCGTAAGCCAGTCCAAAGTCAAGAGCCAAGAAACACCGTCAGCCAATCCGGGATCAGGAATCAGGAAGAGCAGAAGAACTTCAGGATGCAGCAACTGGAGACAGGAGAACCTGGGAACCTCGCTGCAAGGCAAGGAAAGCATCTCGGTGCAGGGTTTAAATACCCTGAGCGTCTGACGTCATCCAGGAGGCAGGACAGTGATTTCCCGCGCTGGCCCCTTCAAGACCCGTGGTCTGCCACTCGCGAGCGGCTAGGGGGCGGGGCCTAGCCGCGGAGAACGCCGGCAGCCAGCGCGGCGTGGGAGCGCTGCTCCCGGGGCCTGCACGGCCCGACCGAGGCTCGGGGAGGCTCGCAAACGCGGCGGAACCGGAGGGGAACCGCGACGGGGTGAGTGGCGGTCCCGGGGATGGCCCGGGATCGCAACAGTACCCCCCCCCTGCGCCCTCTCCCTGGAGGCCGGGGCTTGGCCGGATGAGCCAGATGGAACCGGCGCAGGAGGTCCTTATCCAGGATTTGAGCGGCGGGCTCCCATTAATTCTCCTCAGGACCGTATCCTTCCCAAGAGAGAAGGTATTCCCAGCGATGACGACGGAACCGAACGTCCAAGACCTCGTTCACCGTGTATGTGGTCCCAGGATCAGAAGCGACCTCGGAAGGCTCCGGAGGAAGAGGTCGAAAGCGAGAGAGAACCACCGGCTTGAGGAGAGAAACATGGAAGACGTCGTGTATCCGAAGGGTAGATGGAAGATGTAAGCGGTAGGAAACCGCGCCAACACGTTCGGCTACCCGGAAGGGTCCGATGTAGCGAGGAGCTAGCCTCATGGAGGGAATCCTGAGCTGGATGTTCTTGGTAGACAGCCAAACCCTGGAACCGGGCAGAAATACTGGAGCGGGTCGCCGAGACTTGTCTGCGTAGGCCTGGAACTGGGCGGCAGTACGATGGAGCTTCTCTTGTGTGGCGTGCCACAGCTGGTGAATCTGCCTGGCCGTCAGTTGCGCTGCTGGTGAGGAGGTAGTTACTGGTAGAGGTAAAGGAGGTTTGGGAACCTTCTCATAAACCAAGTGGAAGGGGAATTGTAGCGTGGCGGAGTGTCGATGGCGATTGTAGGAGAACTCGGCCCAGGGAAGAAGAGAGACCCAGTTGTCCTGCTGCTCCCCGACGAAAGCCCGGAGGAACGCCTTCAGAGTACGGTTCGTGCGTTCCACCTGGCCGTTGTCCTGGGGGTGAAATGCCGTGGTTAGATCTAGCTGAACCCCAAATTTCCTGCAGAGCGCCCGCCAGTATTTTGCCATGAACTGAGGCCCTCGTTCTGAGGCAATATGTTGAGGCAACCCATGCAGCCGGAAGATATGCTGAATGAATAGTTCAGCCAACTCAGGGGCCGTAGGCAACTTGGCAAGTGGTACAAAATGGGCCATCTTCGAGAAGCGGTCAATAGTGACCCAAACCACAGTCTTCCCTTGAGACGGGGGCAACTCTACGATGAAGTCCGTGGAGATGTGGGTCCAGGGCTCCGAGGGTACAGGGAGTGGCTGGAGAAGTCCCCAGGGGCGACCAGGCGGGGGCTTCTGCTGTGCACATGTAGGACAGGACTGTACGTATAGACGAACGTCCTCCTTAACCCGGGGCCACCAGTAGAACTCTGTCAGCAATTGAAGAGTTCGAGCGATCCCGGGATGACCACCCGTCAGGGAGTCGTGAGCCCATGCTAGGACCCTCCTTCTTGCACGGACCGGAACTACCGTCCTCCCCGCAGGAGCGAGTTCAGTGGCTGCTAGTTGGACCTTAGCTGGATCCAAAATATATTGCGGGGTTTCGGAGACGTCCTCAATCTCCGTCGTGCGTGAGAGGGCATCCGCCCTGGTATTCTTGGCCGCCGGTCGGTACCGAAGGGTGAAGTCGAACCGACTAAAAAAGAGGGACCAGCGTGCCTGTCTGGGGTTGAGCCTTTGCGCATGGGACAAGTATTCTAAATTCTTGTGGTCCGTGTAAACCACTATGGGGTGTTGGGCCCCCTCCAACCACTGGCGCCATGCTTCAAAGGCCAGCTTAATGGCCAATAGCTCCTTGTCCCCGATGCCGTAGTTCTTCTCGGCGGGGGAAAACTTCCGAGAGAAGTAGGAGCACGGCCGAAGTTTCCCGTCCTTAGAGACCTGAGACAGGACGGCCCCCATGGCTATATTGGAAGCATCCACCTCCACGATGAATGGGCGCAAGGGGTCCGGGTGTCAGAGGCAGGTGTCCTGAAGGAAGGCCTCTTTGAGATCCTGGAAGGCCTGTACAGCAGTTGACGGCCAATTGCGTGCATCAGCTCCCTTGCGTGTGAGCGCCGTTAACGGCGCCACTAAGGAGGAGTAACGTGGGATAAAGTGGCGGTAAAAGTTAGCAAACCCGAGGAACCGCTGGAGCGCCTTTACTCCCACAGGTTGTGGCCAATTCCGGATAGCAGCGACCTTATCGGGGTCCATACGGAAGCCGGTGGAGGAGACGATGTAACCCAGGAAGGGCAAGGACTCCTCCTCGAACTGGCATTTCTCCAGTTTAGCGTATAATTGGTTCTCTCTTAGCTTAAGCAAAACTTGGCGCACATGTTGCCGATGTTCCTCAAGGTTCCGGGAATAGATTAATACGTCGTCGAGGTAGACGATAACTGAGGTGTACAGGAGATCGCGGAGGACCTCATTCATTAAGTTTTGGAATACCGCTGGGGCATTGCAGAGACCGAAAGGCATGACGAGGTACTCATAATGACCGTCCCTGGTGTTAAAGGCGGTCTTCCACTCGTCGCCAGGTCGAATTCGCACGAGGTTGTACGCCCCTCTAAGGTCCAGCTTGGTGAAAACGCGAGCTCCTTGTAGGCGATCCAGGAGTTCCGGAATCAGAGGCAAAGGATAGCGGTCTCGTCGGGTAATCTGGTTCAGGCCCCGGTAATCAATACAGGGCCGAAGAGACCCATCCTTTTTGGCCACAAAGAAGAAGCCGGCTCCAGCCGGAGAGTTAGATGGTCTTATAAACCCTCGGTCTAGGTTCTCTTTAATGTAGGCGGACATAGCCTTGGTCTCCGGTAAGGATAGAGGGTATACTCTCCCCCGAGGGGGCGTGGTATCAGGTAGCAAGTCGATTGCACAATCAAAGGGACGATGCTTGTGGAGTAACTCTGCCTTCTCTTTAGAAAAGACATCTTGGAAGGTCTGGAATTGTGGTGGCACCGCGAGGGGAGTAGCCAGAAGCGGGAGTGTCTGTAGCGGGCGAGCAGGAAGACAATGACGGGCGCAGCCTGGCCCCCACGATGTGATCTGGAGTGATGACCAGTCGATTACTGGAGAATGCTTCCTTAGCCAGGGTAGTCCTAAAACAAGTGGATGAATGGACCTCTCCAGGATGAGGAAAGAGATCTCTTCTTTGTGAAGAAGTCCGACCTGAAGCTGGAATAATTGTGTACGAGTGGTAATGGTCCCTGGGAGGGGGACCCCTTGTATGGATGATACCCGCAAAGGTGGTTCTTGCGGCACTACTTTAAGTTGCAGTTGTTGCACCAGGTCTCGGAGGATAAAATTCCCCCCGGACCCGGAGTCGATCAGCGCCAGGGTATCGAAACCTCCACTCGGAAGACATAGTCTCGCTGGCACAGTACATGGGGAGTTCGGAGAGGTACTGCCTAGAATCAACTCCCCTCTAGATTCTAGGTTCGGGCGTTTCCCGGACGCTCAGTGCAGCGAGCCAGAAAGTGACCCTTACCACCGCAGTACAGACATAACCCCTGCGAGCGTCGATGCCTCCGTTCTTCGGCCGAGAGAGGGCCCCGGCCCAACTGCATGGGTTCTTCAGGCGGAGAGGCAGCTGCCGCAGATGGTGACGCTCGAACCCGAGGTGGTGTGGTTCGACGAGCGGACAGCCCCTGGGCGGACCTTCGTTCTCGAAAACGGCACTGGATGCGCCGGTCCACGCGTCCAGCCAGTTCTATGAGTTCCTGTAGGTCGTCCGGAAGATCCCGGGCCGCGAGTTCATCCTGGAGCCGAGGAGACAGGCCCTCCAGGAAAATCCCATGTAAGCTGTCCTCCCCCCAGGCCAGCTCGGTGGCCAGGGTCTGGAACTCCATCGCAAATTCTTCTAGGGGGCAATTACCTTGTCTCAGCTGGAGAAGTTCTGAGGCAGCTGTGGAGGCCCGGGATGGTTCGTCAAAGATCCTCCGGAAGGCTTTGACGAACTGCACGAGGTTATTTAAGTGGGAGTCTTGGCACTCCCAAAGGGAGGAAGCCCAAGCCAAGGGTTTCCCATCCAGGAGGGAAATAATGTAGGTCGTCTTAGACCGGTCCGTGGTGAACTGCGCAGGCAGGAGGTCAAAACGAATGTAGCAGTGATTGAGGAATCCCCGACACGCCTTCGGATCCCCTGAGTACCTAGGGGGCGCTGGCATCTGTACCGGGACAGGGGAACCCGGGTTGACCTGAGACATGGATGCTGCGGGGCGAGCTGCGGAGGTCCCATCTACGCGATCCGCCAGGCGTTGAACGGCAGACATCAATGTATCGAGGCAGGATTGCTGTTGCTGCAGTTTCTGGGCAATGCCCGGAATAGCCTTTAGACCGGCAAGGTCCGCAGGGTCCATGGCCTTGCAGTCTGTTGGATTCGTGGACCCTTGGGCCGATCGGAACCAGAGGAGGAGCTGCTGAAGATGGTGGCAGCAGTGGCCCCGACCGGGAGGCGGCAGAGACGGGCTCGGAACTGGCCGAAGGAGGAACTCTGGAAGCCCTATGCGACCAAGGGCTTTGGCGAGGAGGGTGGAGACGACGGAGCTGGTCCAGTAGTGGGAAGATCTTCACCCTGGAAGCCGATCCTCCCCCAAGAGGAGCTCGTAGGAGTTCGGCCGCTGGGACTTAGAAGATTCACCCTGGAAGCTGGAGTCCCCCCAGGAGGAGCCTGTAGGAACCCGGCCGCTGGGACTTAGGAGGGCCCGCGGGGGCCGAGTCGGATGAAGTCCAAGGTCGATTGCTGAAGGGTCGTCGCTCGCCAGTCCAGAGTCAGGAACCAATGGATCACCGTAAGCCAGTCCAAGGTCAGGAGCCAGAGAGTCAACGTAAGCCGGTCCGGGGTCAGAAGCCAGAGGAACACCGCAAGCCGAACCGGGGTCAGAAGCCAGGGAATCGTCGTAAGCCAGTCCAAAGTCAAGAGCCAAGAAACGCCGTCAGCCAATCTGGGATCAGGAATCAGGAAGAGCAGAAGAACTTCAGGATGCAGCAACTGGAGACAGGAGAACCTGGGAACCTCGTTGCAAGGCAAGGAAAGCATCTCGGTGCAGGGTTTAAATACCCTGAGCGTCTGACGTCATCCAGGAGGCAGGACAGTGATTTCCCGTGCTGGCCCCTTTAAGACCCGGGGTCTGTCTAGCCGCGGAGAACGCCGGCAGCCAGCGAGGCGTGGGAGCGCCACTCGCGGGGCCTGCACGGCCCGACCGAGGCTCGGGGATGCTCGCAAACGCGGCGGAACCGGAGGGGAACCGCGACGGGGTGAGTGGCGGTCCCGGGGACGGCCCGGGATCGCAACAGTACCTCCTGCAGTGTCAGCTTCTTCACTCTCGAGGCATTGTCCAGTGGGTCTTTCAGTTTTTGTAGTTTGTCGACTGGAAGCCTGGATATCATTCTTTCAGAATCCAATTCGATGCCGAGAAAACATATGGTGTTAGTTGGCCCATCCATCTTGTCCCGTGCCAATGGAACTCCAAAATCCTCAGCCACCTCTTGAAAAGTGCGTAACAGACAAACCACCGCTTCTGTTCCTGCTGGACCGACGAAAAGGAAGTCGTCCAAGTAGTGAATTATATTGTCTGAGCTAGCCCTTTTTGCCATTGCCTCTTGTAAGAAGGAACTAAAAGCCTCAAAATAGGCACAGGACAAGGAGCACCCCATTAGCATACACTTATCGAAGTAAAACTGCCCACGGAATTTAAATCCCAACAGTGGGAAGCTGGATGGATGCAGCAGTAGCAAATGAAATGCCGACTCGATGTCCTATCCGTTTTCGCCAATACTGCCAACTTTCCACACCTCCAAAGAAGGGTTATCGCGCTGTCAAAAGAGGCATATTGTACCGAGCATTCTTCCTGTGGCAGGTGGTGATTAAATGAGAGTGCAGGTGGGAACGATAGGTTCTGAATGAGCCTGTGCTTTCCTGGCTCCTTCTTCGGTACCAGCGCCAAGGGAGATAACACCATGTTCTGAAATGGTGGTGATGTGAAAGGGTCTGCCATTCTGCCCAACACCAGCTCAATATTTAATTTGTTTTGTACTATTTCCGGATGTCGCGTCATCGATAATGCATTGTTGACTATGGAATTTCTGATATGTCCTTGATAAGGGATTCGGAATCCTTCCTTGAATCCTTTGGTAATCCTCCCAGCTTCCTCCCTCCTTGGGTACCTGTTGAGCCACTCCAACATTCTGTCCAGTCTAATAGGTGAGGCGGCTTTTGTAATTGCCGTGCTTCATTTTCTAGGGGAGAACTCCCAGTTCCCATCTTTTTTGTACACTTGCTTATGGGGTGAGGTGCAGTTCAAATCAAGCAAACGTGCTTGAACCTGCAATTTTTGAACATGCAGGATGATTTTTTAAATCTCCAGCACGTGTTATTCTGTGCATTGGCCGACCCACCGTACGCTGCTCCCGGTATTGGTGCCCTTGTTGTTGTTCATCCATGCCCACCTGCGTCGCTCGCCTTGTTTGTCATCTGCTTTAGCCAGAAATCGACATCTTGGGTCCCCCATGACATCAGACCGTTCTCCTCCATCTTGACCTGGAAGCACTCGTCATAATTTAGCCATGCCCATCCTTAATCTGCTCTGTAAGCCTCTAGGATTATGTCCGCATAACTGAGCATTGGTCTGCATTGTGAAGGGTCGTCCTTTGTAATCACACTCATCATCCGAAAGAATGCCATAGTCCAATTTAATATGTTGTGCGGTATGTTTTTGCTGTCCTCCGGCTGTGGGTCCCTACCCTTGCTCCTTTTCCTGTCTTGTGGGCCTCTCCTTCCTTCCATGAGCCGGAAGATGTCGATGTACTTCCTCTTCCTTGTCCTTTTCCGTAGCTTTCTTGGCACACTTACCCAAAGGGAGATACATTGTTCGATGCTGTCGGAGCTATTCCTGTCCCTCCTTGTGCCGTCAGTGGCTGGGTCATGCTAGTCTCCTCTGAGATATCGGAATCAGAAGATGTGCTACTGTCACTGGAACTGGAACTGTTCCTTCTCCTTTGCTTTCCATTCGCCTTCCTCTTTGACGCATACGCTACCACTGTCTCAGTGGGGAACTGTGCTGCGGAAAAAACAGACCCAGATAACTCACCCTGCTGTGGTTCTTGCCTGTCCTCTGCCACTCCATTGTCTCATGAACCATCTTCCTGCAATGTCATGTCTGCTATGTCACTCACCATTGCTGAGTTGGATAGTTCCCTTGGCCGGATGTCCTCTCCTGGGGACTGACGCCCTGTACTGCTGTCGCTTTCTATGCCGCTCGCCGTGTGCCCTGCTCACACCCTGCTATTGTCTGCCAGCGGAATTTCCACTCCTCTTTCTTGTGCTTCTTGGCTGTTCCATGTCCCTTGATGCCCTGGCCAATATCCCTAATATCCCTAAGGGTAAACTAGGCATGGTATCCCTCCTGCATAGGCCATGTGCAACCATTGTGGGAACATATTGCTGTTGCCACCATTGCCACCTGGAAGTATACATGTACCACAGGCCCATGGGAGGGGGTGAAACCCGGTAAATAGGAAAAACCCGTGCCTTGCTGCTGTTCCCCCGTGCCTGTGTTCAAGCCTGTGGGTGCTTGGAACTGAAGTGTACCGGTGTTGCCTCCACCCGTTGCCAACTGCCCCATGGGAGTATTGTTGCTCCAATGGCCGAGTCCTTGCAAGTTCCTGCCGTCATCCGCCACGCTTGCCTCCTTTTACCTTGTGGAGCCCCCACCTGCGGTACGTCGCGACCCTCTTTATGCCCGGCTGTGCTAGCACACTCCTGTCGCTTGTTGCTGTCTTGTGGAGGAAACTTTCTTCGGACTACCCCCTCCTCTGTCCTACTCCATTCGCTATTCTGGGGGCCACGAGAAGCAACACCCCTCTGCTGTCCCCCAGATCAGGCTCTTAGTCCCCTTCCCATGATTCGATGGATATTACTCACTGCGCTGCTGTTCGGGGCCTCTTGCTCCCACTTCCTGTGCGGTGGACTCTGCGTCACCTTATCTACGCCTCACTGTACAAGATGTGGCTTGCTTCCTATTCATATGCAGGAAGTTGGTTTTTTTTTTAAATTTTCTGGGGAGGTCCCTCCCCTTTGCATTGGTGAGGTCCCTTCTTTCTGCGTTGGTGGGGGGGGGGGGTCCAAAAGTCTGCTGCAAACCACTTGGTCAGTGCCCCGTTCCGGCTAGCTTCCTCACCCTTTTTCCTCTCTGCAGCACAGGCCTGATTCTCACCCTTTTTCCTCTCTGCAGCACGGGCCCGATTTTTAAATTTTTGTGTTATGCCTTTCTCCTCCTTTTCTTGTTATTTGTGGCTCCCTAGGCCGCCATGCTGCCTCGATGCATTTTCGCTGCCTCCCGCACCGCAGCCAAGCCTCAGAGGAAATGTTGATCTGCGAAAAGAGGCCAGCCACGACATAGCCTTTCCTTAAATCCTGGAACTGACACCATCAAAGACAGCCGGCCACGGCCGTCTCAAATGATGCCAGCCCCCAGGCACCACCTCCCAAAGACGGGCCAATGATGCTGACGTCATCGGGACGCGCTGGGGCACTGGCTTGCCCCAATGACATCAGCGAGATCTTCCCTCTTCACCCACGGCACCAGATAAGCTGTGGGCCCCTTGTATTCTTGTTGGGCCCACCCATTACTAACAAGGGAATGTTTTCCTCTGGTTGTGTATACCTCCCCCACTTGGTGTGGACTTAAAATGCAGCATGATACCTAATGTGTTATTTAATTTAAAATGATTGTTAGATTTCTATAATGTCTGCTTTCGAATTCATATATGTTTTTCTTGAATTGTAATGTATACATATAAATAAATTTAAAAAAACAAACAAACAGTATCCTTGGATTTATTTCAACTGATTTCCATATAAAGCTAACCTTTTCCTTTGCAGGTTGGGTGCCACCTGCCCATCCAGTGCCTTTTTGATCTGTATTTCAAGAAGCTGCCACAGGGAGATGTGACAGCCAACAGATTAATATTGTTTTCTCTCCCCAGGAATTGGAGAAACCTCTCTAGTCTGTTGTCCAGACTATACAGCCCAAAGTGATTAACTTTCCTACTGGAGATGGAAATTATGCACTGTGGAATGTAATGTTTTTTATTCATAGGATGGTGAGAGCATCTACTGCATTTCAGGATGGCAGTAGCACCCTCTGGAGGCTAGCAGTGGCAGTGTTGGCCATTCACCTCCTAAATTTCATTTTCATTCCAAACTGTAGTGAAAATGTTTTGGTTTGTTTGAAATCTAACTTTTCCTTTTTAGGATGGAGCTTGCAGGCAGACTTTACACCAGGTGTAGAGTCTGCCTGGGGTTGGGCCCAACCCAGCAGACATGGCTGCTTATGCTCTTCAGTGATCTGTTCCAGTTGTGTCATTGTTATTTTATTTTTTTATTTAGATTAATATTCCAATTTTTGCACTTTTTTCAGCGCTTCAAAGTGGATTATGTGAAGTCTGTGTTTTGCAAAGCAATATTATATGTCTATTCTATTTACTCTGCTCAGATTTTGAATAAATGTGAGGGGGTGTAACAGACCCCTTTGTTTGTTACCATTAAGTCCAAGATAAACCTTTAGTTCACTCACTAAGAGTGCATATTAGTGTTAGGTTACCATTCAAATGTAGTCCCTTCCTTTGAGGGGTCTGGAATAGCTACCCCCTTGAGAGTCTATATAGCAGCTCTTTACAGAGAGCTCAGGAAGCAGTCCCTTATGGTTTGCTGAGAATTTGGAGGAGGTGAGGATTTTTACTTCAGTTGGTTTTTTCAGGTCCAGTCAGAGGAGCCAGGCAAACCTTGCGGGGGATACTGACCAGGGTCAGGAGGGTTTTCCTTTCCGTCCACTCCCTGGCTGGTTAGGATTTCCCTCTGGGTATATTTTTTGGGTTTAAGCTTTTAAGTGGTAAACTTGTGAGAGCCTGAATACTAGGGATGTGCAATTGTTTTTCCCAAATTAGGCAATGTCAATGAAATTGCCTAATTCGTAATGGTTCGGGAGAACCGAAAAACGATTTAATTTTTTCCGAAATTTTTAAAATCTTTAAAATGTTTAAAAATGGCACGGGCCATCCATTGCTCCTACCATGTGACAGGGGCAGGCCAATGGCACTGATAGCCCTTGTCACATGGTAAGGGCAAAGGGCCATCGGTGCCATTTTGATTAGGAAAAGTGAAAAGTCATGGGATAGGTGGCAATGTCCTTTTGTGGATTACAAACTGGCTAAAAGACAGAAATCAGAGAGTAGGATTAAATGGACAATTTTCTCAGTGGAAGGGAGTGGGCAGTGGAGTGCCTCAGGGATCTGTACTGGGACCCTTACTTTTCAATATATTTATAAATGATCTGGAAAGAAATACGATGAGTGAGGTAATCAAATTTGCAGATGATACAAAATTGTTCAGAGTAGTTAAATCACAAGCAGATTGTGATAAATTGCAGGAAGACCTTGTGAGGCTGGAAAATTGGGCATCTAAATGGCAGATGAAATTTAATGTGGACAAGTGCAAGGTGATGCATATAAGGAAAAATAACCCATGCTATAGTTACTAGGGATGTGAATCGTGTCCTCGATCGTCTTAACGATCGATTTCGGCTGGGAGGGGGAGGGAATCGTATTGTTGCCGTTTGGGGGGGTAAAATATCGTGAAAAATCGTTAAAAATCGTGAAAAATCGAAAAATCGAAAAACCGGCACATTAAAACCCCCTAAAACCCACCCCCGACCCTTTAAATTAAATCCCCCACCCTCCCGAACCCCCCCCCAAATAACTTAAATAACCTGCGGGTCCAGCGGCGGTCCGGAACGGCAGCGGTCCGGAACGGGCTCCTGCTCTGAATCTTGTCGTCTTCAGCCGGCGCCATTTTCCAAAATGGCGCCGAAAAATGGCGGCGGCCATAGACGAAAAAGATTGGACGGCAGGAGGTCCTTCCGGACCCCCGCTGGACTTTTGGCAAGTCTCGTGGGGGTCAGGAGGCCCCCCACAAGCTGGCCAAAAGTTCCTGGAGGTCCAGCGGGGGTCAGGGAGCGATTTCCCGCCGCGAATCGTTTTCGTACGGAAAATGGCGCCGGCAGGAGATCGACTGCAGGAGGTCGTTCAGCGAGGCGCCGGAACCCTCGCTGAACGACCTCCTGCAGTCGATCTCCTGCCGGCGCCATTTTCCGTACGAAAACGATTCGCGGCGGGAAATCGCTCCCTGACCCCCGCTGGACCTCCAGGAACTTTTGGCCAGCTTGTGGGGGGCCTCCTGACCCCCACGAGACTTGCCAAAAGTCCAGCGGGGGTCCGGAAGGACCTCTTGCCGTCCAATCTTTTTCGTCTATGGCCGCCGCCATTTTTCGGCGCCATTTTGGAAAATGGCGCCGGCTGAAGACGACAAGATTCAGAGCAGGAGCCCGTTCCGGACCGCTGCCGTTCCGGACCGCCGCTGGACCCGCAGGTTATTTAAGTTATTTGGGGGGGGGGTTCGGGAGGGTGGGGGATTTAATTTAAAGGGTCGGGGGTGGGTTTTAGGGGGTTTTAGTGTGCCGGCTCACGATTCTAACGATTTATAACGATAAATCGTTAGAATCTGTATTGTATTGTGTTCCATAACGGTTTAAGACGATATTAAAATTATCGGACGATAATTTTAATCATCCTAAAACGATTCACATCCCTAATAGTTACATAATGTTAGGTTCCATATTAAGTGCTACTACCCAAGAAAGAGATCTAGGCGTCATAGTGGATAATAGGGATGTGAATCGTGTCCTCGATCGTCTTAACGATCGATTTCGGCTGGGAGGGGGAGGGAATCGTATTGTTGCCGTTTGGGGGGGTAAAATATCGTGATATATCGTTAAAATCGTTAAAACCCGCTAAAACCCACCCCCGACCCTTTAAATTAAATCCCCTACCCTCCCGAACCCCCCCCAAATGACTTAAATTACCTGGTGGTCCAGCGGCGGTCCGGAACGGCAGCGGTCCGGAACGGGCTCCTGCTACTGAATCTTGTTGTCTTCGGCCGGCGCCATTTTCCAAAATGGTGCCGAAAAATGGCGGCGGCCATAGACCAACAGGATTCTACGGCAGGAGGTCCTTCCGGACCCCCGCTGGACTTTTGGCAAGTCTTGTGGGGGTCAGGAGGCCCCCCCAAGCTGGCCAAAAGTTCCTGGAGGTCCAGCGGGGGTCAGGGAGCGATTTCCCGCCGCGAATCGTTTTCCGTACAGAAAATGACGCCGGCCATACGCGTATGGCCGGCACCATTTTCCGTACGGCTGAAGACAACAAGATTCAGTAGCAGGAGCCCGTTCCGGACCACTGCCGTTCCGGACCCCCAGGTAATTTAAGTCATTTGGGGGGGGGGGGGTTCGGAAGGGTGGGGGATTGAAGGAGGTAGGATTTGGCAAGGAAATGTTTAAGTTATTTGGGGGGGGGGGGTTCGGGAGGGTGGGGGATTTAATTTAAAGGGTCGGGGGGGGGTTTTAGCGGGTTTTAGTGTGCCGGCTCACGATTCTAACGATTTATAACGATAAATCGTTAGAATCTCTATTGTATTGTGTTCCATAACGGTTTAAGACGATATTAAAATTATCGGACGATAATTTTAATCGTCCTAAAACGATTCACATCCCTAGTGGATAACACATTGAAATCGTCTGTTCAGTGTGCTGCGGCAGTCAAAAAAGCGAACAGAATGTTGGGAATTATTAGAAAGGGAATGGTGAATAAAACGGAAAATGTCATAATGCCTCTGTATCGCTCCATGGTGAGACCGCACCTTGAAAATTGTGTACAATTCTGGTCGCCGCATCTCAAAAAAGATATAATTGCGATGGAGAAGGTACAGGGAAGGGCTACCAAAATGATAAAGGGAATGGAACAGCTCCCCTATGAGGAAAGACTAAAGAGGTTAGGACTTTTCAGCTTGGAGAAGAGACGGCTGAGGGGGGATATGATAGAGGTGTTTAAAATCTTGAGAGGTCTAGAACGGGTAGATGTGAATCGGTTTTTTACTCTTTCAGATAATAGAAAGACTAGGGGCACTCCATGAAGTTAGCATGTGGCACATTTAAAACTAATCGGAGAAAGTTTTTTTTCACTCAACGCACAATTAAACTCTGGAATTTGTTGATAGAGGATGTGGTTAGTGCAGTTAATATAGCTGTGTTTAAAAAAGGATTGGATATGTTCTTGGATGAGAAGTCCATTACCTGCTATTAATTCAGTTGACTTATATAATAACCACCGCTATTATTAGCAACGGTAACATGGAATAGACTTAGTTTTTGGGTACTTGCCAGGTTCTTATGGCCTGGATTGGCCACTAGGGGTGTGCATTCGTTTTGAACGGATTTGTAATCTGCAACTTATTTTTTTCAAACTGAAAAAAAAGGGGGGATGCACAACGCATCGCGACTTCCAACGTATTCAACATATTTCTGTTGAATACGTTGAACCGTGAGGCGCGCGCTTTTCCTCGCTGCCATTAGCTGCGAGCTCGGAGCCCCGGATTACCACAAAATGACGGCGCCCCTGCGTTAACCATGGCAACCTGTCTGACCCTTTCCTGTGAGTCGCAGTGACTCACAGGAAAGGGTCGGACAGGTCGGCATGGATACCGGAACGCAGCGTATCCGCACTGACATTTGATGAGCAGCATGAATGCAGCCAATCGCGCTGTCATTCAGTGCTCTCTGTGCATTTTACTGACAAGCCAGCAGTATATAAACAGCAGCACGAGGAGCCACGCACTTATTTCCAGCGATTCTGTGGGGAGGTGGGCTGGGTGGCAGGCAGACAGAAGCAGAAGCAGAACCAGAACCAGAACTGATAGAGAACACAGAACAGATACTAGGCTTAGGCTAGCAAAGGAAAGAAAAATATTCCTTGTCTTGCTTTAGTGCCAGGGGTCAGCTACAGTCACTAGTATTCCTGTTTCTTTCAAGCAGTCTAGTGGTCTAGTCAGCTAGCACTGACCACTATTTACCATTGAGGGTGTTGCACTGGCTTGGAGAGAGATATTATTTTCAATGTCATCCATGTTTCTGGAGTGACAAAAATCCCTGCTTTATTAAATTCCAATTACTTAGTCTGTCAGTGCAGTGGGCATGTTTAACAGACTGAACATTGTCCTTGAGTGGGTCTGTGCTGGGAAGTGCCCGGGTCTGAGTACTCAGCCTCTTTTCTGCTTATAAGCAAGCTAGTTCTGTGTGCACTGCACACACGAGTGCACTGGCAGGCAGGCAGTGAGACAGTGGACAGTGGGCATTTTTAACAGACTGAACATTGTTCTTGAGTGGGTCTGTTCATTTGGGCATTTTAAACAGACTGAACATTGTCCTTGAGTGGGTCTGTGCTGGGAAGTGCCCGGGCCGGAGTACTCAGCCTCTTTTCTGCTTATAAGCAAGCTAGTTCTGTGTGCACTGCACACACATGAGTGCACTGGCAGGCTGGCAGGCAGTGAGACAGCGGGCATTGTTAACAGACTGAACATTGTCCTTGAGTGGGTCTGTTCATTTGGGCATTTTAGACAGACTGAACATTGTCCTTGAGTGGGTCTGTGCATCTGGGCATTTTAAACAGACTGAACATTGTCCTTGAGTGGGTCTGTGCATCTGGTCATTTTAAACAGACTGAATATTGTCCTTGAGTGGGTCTGTGCATCTGGGCATTTTAAACAGACTGAACATTGTTCTTGAGTGGGTCTGTTCATTTGGGCATTTTTAACAGACTGAACATTGTTCTTGAGTGGGTCTGTTCATTTGTGCATTTTAAACAGACTGAACATTGTCCTTCAGTGGGTCTGTGCTGGGAAGTGCCCGTGGGGGAGTACTCTGCCTCTTTTGTGCTTACAAGCAAGCTAGTTGTGTGTTCACTCCACACACATTGGTGCACACTACAGCCAGGCAGTGAGACAGCGGACGGTGGGCATTTTAAACAGACTGAACATTATTATTGTGGGACAGTGGGCAGCAGTGTTACCACTCAGTGACATAAAATCCATAATGTCAGGGAAAGAAAGATGCAAGCGACTTATTGGGACTGGCAGCGGAAGCACCGCAAAAGACACTAGTGCAACACCACCAGTACAGCTAAAAAGGCAACTGTCGAAATCTAAACTCTTTGTAGGGGATGGCAGTTCCATGGCAAAAAAACCGAAATCGGACCATGATACTTCCCCATTGCCACCACTTGTTTCTGGCCCTGTAGTTTTGGAGGAGAGGGAACGGGAGGCAGAGTCATGCCCAACAAAATTTAGACACCCAAGAGCAGCAGGGGGACAGAAGTCTCGACTAAGACCTAGCGGTCACAAGGTAGCGCTGGCACTGTTAGCTTCTGATTCAGAAGAAGAATCTTCTTGGGTGGGATTCTCATCAGAAATGGAAGAAGTAATAGCTGACGAATCTTCGGTAGAATCAGTTAGTCCTGTCTTAGCCTCCACCTCCAGAATTGTGCAGCAGGGGCCCGGGAGAGATTACAGTGATATCGAGGAGGAGGAAGAGCTGTCAGAAGGGAGACAGAGGGTGACTGGTGCCCCCTCTGGCATTGCTTCTCAGGGTGCACCCACTAGTACCTCAAATCCAGTGCCAGCATCCACCCCAAAGGTGTCACAGAGAGGAGGATCACAAAATAAATCTCCGATCTGGAAACATTTTAAAGTGACAGAAGACCCGCGTTATGCTCCGTGTAATTACTGTGCCAGGGATATTAGCAGAGGCAAGCAAATGGGACATCTATCAAATTTTAGCATGAACCATCATATGAAGAGGCAACATCCAACAAGATTACTGCCATCTGGGGATGGTGGCAGTTTCAGTCGGGGGACCCCTTCCAAGCAGTGTGCAGTGGTAGGAAAGCAGCAGAGTCAGCCCACGCCCTCATACCCTTCTAGCAGTCAGGCGGCAGGCCAGCAACCCAGTGACATGTGGCAGAAGCGACAATCCACCATGGAGGAAATGGGGTGGAGTGCGGTAACGCTATCCTGGGGTAGGAGGCAGGCAGCCTCAAAAGTTGTAACCAGGAGCATTGGGGAAATGATTGCCCTTGATGACCAGCCCTTGCAGCTAGTGCAGAATGTGGGTTTCAAGCGTTTCTTGAAGGTTGTACTTCCAAATTACAAAATCCCGTGCAGAACCACATTTAGTAGAAAGGTGATCCCCAGCCTGTACAAGCAGTGTCGCAGTCGCTTGCAAGCACTGCTAGGTAAGGCAGACGGAAGAGTGCATTTCACCTGCGATATCTGGACCACCATGAATGCTGCACACTCTTACCTCTCTCTGACAGCACACTGGTGGGACATGGCAGAGGCAGGGGCAGCCAGCAGCTCTATTACTGAAGAAGTGTCAGGGTGGAGGTGGGCTTTACTGCACACCCACCTGACGGACCAGGCCCATACCGCTGCAAATATTCTAGCATGCATCAGAAAGATGCTGGAGGGCTGGCAACTACACCAGCAAGACAGGAAAATGCGGGCAGGATTTTTTGTCACAGACAACGGTGCAAACATGGTTAAGGCAATAAGCGATGGGCGGTTTAAGAACATCCGATGTTTTGCACACACTCTGCATCTGGTAGTGAAGTCAGCTCTGGGCTTGGAGTCCAAGGACAAGGAGAATGAATACCTGCATAGGTTAATACAGAAGTGCAGGAACATAGCAGCACACTTCCACAGAAGTGTCAAGGCGGGGCAGGTTCTCTGACAAAAGCAGACTGATTTGGATATGCCTCAGAAGCGTCTCATTCAAGACATTGCCACCCGGTGGAATTCCACCTTTATGATGCTGGAGAGGTTACTGGAGCTACAGACACCCCTTCATGAACTTTCTGGTACAATAGACATAGGTGTGCAGAATCCCCTAGGGCATCACGATTGGTTAGTCATGAGTCAGCTGGTAATAATCCTGCAGCCCTTCAAGGATGTCACGGAGGAGCTGAGTTCCAGAAGTGCCACCTTGGCTGACATCATCCCTATAGTTAAATTCCTGGATGACCATTTGGAGGCCTTTAAACGGCAAGAGGGAATGACTGCTGAGGTGCTGCAGTGTGTGGACGTTTTGCAGCAGCAGGTGAAAGACAGATTACGGCCTTTAACAGAGGACAGCACATACATACTCGCCTCTGTCTGTGATCCCCATGTGAAAGGTAAACTCGCCCTACAGACCAATTGTCTGTCATTTGTGAAGGAGCTGCTGTTAGCTAAGGTCCGTGAACAGGAGCGCCATAGGCGGAGACAGAGTAGGCTTGAAGCAGAGGTGGAAATAGCAGGCACGTCACAGAGTTGTACTGCTAGCCCAGGCAGGAGCTGCACTGTGTCAGTGACAGATAGAACCTCCTCCTCCATGTAGGAACGCCCAAGGCATGTTGGCCATAAAGATTCATCAGTTGTGCAATGGGCGAGAGAGAAAGTAGCTGGATTGAGTGACTCTGAGCCCTCCCAAGCACAGGAGGAGACAGCAGCACAGCTGTCAGTGACACAGTATCTCTCAGAGCCGATAGAGAACATGCAGACAGATCCGCTGGCATATTGGGCACACAAGTCCACTGTCTGGCCACACCTAGCCAAAGTGGCTGAATGATATCTGTCATGTCCACCAACCAGTGTGCCCAGTGAACGTGTCTTTTCAATGACAGGGGATATCATGAGCCCTCACCGCTCAAGGCTGGCACCAGAGTTGATGGAAATGCTAGTGTTTTTGAAAGTAAACCTGCCTTTGCTTGGCTTTCCAAATTTTCCCTGTGAATGGCAAGATGAATAAAAGCTATTCAAAGCCTTGCAGCAGCTCCAATTGCCTCCTATGCTCAAGATAATGTAAGCACTGCAGCACATGTTCCTGACATGAATCGCTGTGCCTGACCGTCTACTGTGCAGGCCTTGTGTTACTACCAGTGTTTGACCTCGATAGCTGCGCCTGTTCATCCAGGCCTTGTGTTCCTACTGGTGTTTGACCTCGATTGCTGTGCCTGTTCATCCAGGCCTTGTGTTCCTACTGGTGTTTGACCTCGATTGCTGTGCCTGTTCATCCAGGCCTTGTGTTCCTACTGGTGTTTGACCTCGATTGCTGAGCCTGTTCATCCAGGCCTTGTGTTCCTACTGGTGTTTGACCTCGATTGCTGTGCCTGTTCATCCAGGCCTTGTGTTCCTACTGGTGTTTGACCTCGATTGCTGCGCCTGTTCATCCAGGTGTTCCTACCACTGTTTGACCTCGATTGCTGTGCCTGTTCATCCAGGCCTTGTGTTCCTACTGGTGTTTGACCTCGATTGCTGCGCCTGTTCATCCAGGTGTTCCTACCACTGTTTGACCTCGATTGCTGCGCCTGTTCATCCAGGCCTTGTGTTCCTAAAAGTGGTTGACCTCGATTGCTGTGCCTGTTCATCCAGGCCTTGTGTTCCTACTGGTGTTTGACCTCGATTGCTGCGCCTGTTCATCCAGGCCTTGTGTTCCTAAAAGTGTTATACCTCGATTGCTTCGCCTGTTCATCCAGGCCTTGTGTCCCTAGGTGGGATTGACCTCTGTCCTCGACTGCTGTGCCTTTTCATCCATGCCTTGTGTTCCCACTGGTGTTTGACCTCGATTGCTGTGCCTGTTCATCCAGGCCTTGTGTTCCTACTGGTGTTTGACCTCGATTGCTGTGCCTGTTCATCCAGGCCTTGTGTTCCTAAAAGTGTTTGCCCTCGATTGCTGTGCCTGTTCATCCAGGCCTTGTGTTCCTACTGGTGTTTGACCTCGATTGCTGTGCCTGTTCATCCAGGCCTTGTGTTCCTACTGGTGTTTGACCTCGATTGCTGCGCCTGTTCATCCAGGTGTTCCTACCACTGTTTGACCTCGATTGCTGCACCTGTTCATCCAGGCCTTGTGTTCCTAAAAGTGTTTGACCTCGATTGCTGTGCCTGTTCATCCAGGCCTTGTGTTCCTACTGGTGTTTGACCTCGATTGCTGTGCCTGTTCATCCAGGCCTTGTGTTCCTAAAAGTGTTTGACCTCGATTCTGTAAAGCAATTTCTATGTAAAGCAATATCTGATCTTGCTGCAATAAAATCTTGAAAAGTAAATTGTTGTTGTGCTTTTGTAATGCCTACAAGAGGCGAACCTAGCAAAGCATTCCAGGGGCGCACTTCAAGAGTTGTAGACAAAACATGAGAAAGCCAATCCCTTATTAAAATCCAGAACTGGTCCACTACAGGGCATTCCCACCATATATGGTAATATGTGCCAACATGACCACAACCCCGCCAGCATCCCGCTGGGTAAGAAGATCTAAATTTATGCAAGGTCACAGGAGCGTAATGCCATCTGTGCAGCATTTTGTAGCAATTTTCTTGCAAACTGGTAGATATAAAACACTTATGTGTCCATGCATAAATGATATCCCAGTCCTTGTCCTCTAATTGTGTTTGACAATCCAGTTCCAAGGACACTCTGTACCTGGGCTTGTCAGGTGGTTTACTAGTGAGAAGTGCGTAAATTTTGGATATGGTTCCCCGAATTACTGCGGCATGTTGACAATAATTTTCAAATAGCGTACCTGTCAGGCGGAGAATCCCTTTGCACAGCCCGCTGTGTACAAAGTGGTATAACTGAGCGTAATGCAAGAAATCAACGCTGGCCAAAGAATACTGTGTGCACTGTGCACATTTGGCTACTGGTGGTCATAAGGGTGCCCTGTTGTAAAACATGGTCTATTGTGATGATGCCCGACTGCCCCCACTGTCTCAAATTCCTCGACATATCAGATGTAGAGTATACCGTGTTAGTAGACAGGTGAGTCAACAAAGAGTATGGCGCCGTGCCCACTAAAGAATCTCTCCATTGTTTCCAACTTGCCATGCCCTAAAGGTGGTGTGTAAAGCGTAAGAAAAGTATTGAGTGGGACCCCAGGACGACCTAGGCTGCCAAGGCAAAGCTCACATGGGAAATGTGCCCAGCAACGATTGCTCCAGTCAAACCCATTGCGGTATGTCCTGGGAGCGGTGTAACACAACAAATGCTCGTAATTGAGCTGCACCAAAATACCAAACTAAATTGGGAAGATTCAACCCACCCTTAATCTTTGGTTGATACAACGTGGATCTGGCAATCCGAGGGGGACGTTTACGCCAAATGAAGCTGCATAAAATTTGTTGCCATTTTTTAAGCAGGGTGGTGGGCAAAAATATAGGCATAGTAGTGAAGAAGTAAAGAAAGCGAGGTAGGACATTCATTTTAATGATGGCCAGTTGACCCAACCAGGAATGGTGCTGCGGATGCCACTTATTTAGGTCGGCTTGTATAGAACACAGGAGGGGATCATAATTCAGGGCAAAGAGCTGCTTTGTGTGGGAACCGAGTCGCACCCCCAGATATTTCAAGGAAGTTGTTGCCCACTTGAAAGGAAATTGCCAACTGAGGATATGTGTCCATAGGTGGGATTGACCTCTGTTCTCGACTGCTGTGCCTGTTCATCCAGGCCTTCTGTTCCTAAAAGTGTTTGACATTGATTGCTGTGCCTGTTCATCCAGGCCTTGTGTCCCTAGGTGGGATTGACCTCTGTCCTCGACTGCTGTGCCTGTTCATCCAGGCCTTGTGTCCCTAGGTGGGATTGACCTCTGTCCTCAACTGCTGTGTCGGTTCATCCAGGCCTTGTGTCCCTAGGTGGGATTGACCTCTGTCCTTGACTGCTGCGCCTGTTCATCCAGGCCTTGTGTTCCTAAAAGTGTTTGACCTCGACTGCTGTGCCTGTTCATCCAGGCCTTGTGTCCCTAGGTGGGATTGACCTCTGTCCTCGACTGCTGTGCCTGTTCATCCAGGCCTTGTGTCCCTAGGTGGGATTGACCTTTTCCTCGACTGCTGTGCCTGTTCATCCAGGCCTTGTGTCCCTAGATGGGATTGACCTCTGTCCTCGACTGCTGCGCCTGTTCATCCTGGACTTGTGTTCCTAAAAGTGTTTGACCTCGACTGCTGTGCCTGTTCATCCAGGCCTTGTGTTCCTCTGGGGATAGGGAAATACCTACAGTACCTGAGTGTAATCAAGTATGAAGTGCTAGAAACATTTTAAAATAAGAATATAAATAAATTAAAAAAAAAAATTAATATCCGTGTTCATCCAGGCCTTGTGTCCCTAGGTGGGATTGACCTCTGTCCTCGACTGCTGTGCCTGTTCATCCAGGCCTTGTGTTCCTAAAAGTCTTTGACCTCGACTGCTGTGCCTGTTCATCCAGGCCTTGTGTTCCTCTGGGGATAGGGAAATACCTACAGTACCTGAGTGTAATCAAGTATGAAGTGCTGGAAACATTTTAAAATAAGAATATAGGGGGTCTGGCCGAGTGAGAGTTGGAGAGACAACTAGCCGCCCTGATTGGAGTCCCCGGAGTGAAAACGCACGCTAATAAACAACTAGAAGCGAGCAGTGAGTAACTGAAAGCCAGCAATTAACATCAGCTGAGCAGAGGACTTACGTCATCATCAGGAGTCCGGGTCTTTAAAACCCGAGAGACGCCGGCGCACAGCCGACGCCGGCGCGCTGCCTAAGCCGGGCGTGCCGAAGGCGCGCGCGGCTTAGACCGGCTTTGACTGGGATTTGGCTGGGAAGGAAAACATCTGCGGTTTGATGGGCCGCAAAAGGAAGGCAAGATTTGTTACATCGTCTCCTGCAACGATAACACCTAAGCTTGGACCCATGGACGCCCATGTAAGTCGGCAGGGTTTGCCAAAGATGGACAGTTTGCGAGACTCGTTGGAAGCCTCGCTGAGTCCAGGAAATGCAGTAACTCCCCCTCAACCGCACAGGAATCCGGGAGAGGACCAGCTGGATGGGGAAGTTGCATCCAACGTAAGTGCAGGAAGTTTGCAAGTTGCGGCGGATGTATCTGACCTTTCTGTGTGCCTCAGAGATGTTTCGAGTGAGGCACAGGAAAGGAATCCGGTGGTAACTGTTGGTAGTCCACAGATTTCGGCTGTGGACCCTTCCAAAGTGACTCTTTCGGATCTGTGGAGGGTTCTGGTGAAATTGGACATGAATTTGACGCAAGTTAATTCTTCTCTCACTTCTCTAATTAGTATTAATAGAACGTCAATTTTAGAACAAGGTAAAAGATTGAGTGCTGTAGAAATATTGATGAATGAAACAACAGGGAAAATAGAGAGCCTACAGAAAGTAGAAAATGTATTAGTTAGAGATAACACCTCAATACATTATGATTTAGAAAACTTGGAGAATTTGATAAGAGTAAAAAACTTAAGATTAGTAAACTTCCCAATAACGAGGTTATTATCTCCAAGAGAAATGTTAATAAAGTATTTAAAAGAAATCTTGATGTATGAGGAAAAAGATATACCATCTTTTTCAAAAATACATTATTTTGTACCTCGATACGATAAGAACAAGATGTGAGGAAAATAGTGTTGGAATTACTACATTTTTAGAGGAATCAATAGATATTATTAACAACAGAGCAACTCTCTTTGTATCTTTTATGGTTGAGAGTGAAAAAGAATGTTTTTTGGAGAAATTCTTTAGAAATAAGGACCTACAGTTTTGTGGTAAAAAGATTTATATGTTTCCGGATGTTTCAAAGTCTACTCAGGTCCGTAGGAAACGATTCTTGGAACTGAAAAGTAAAACCCTGGAAATCGGAGCAACGTTTTATATGAGATATCCATCTAGATGTTTTATTAATTTCCAGGGTAAGAAATTCAGTTTCAATGAACCGTCTCAATTAGAAAATTTCTTGCAAGATAAATCAAGTCCAAAAAGTAACCAAGAAATGATTCTAGGAGATACAATAGAGAATAAAGAAGTAGTTGTCCCTCCACATGATTTGTAAGTATGGGAATTTATTTGATAATCAGATCCCCCTCATTATTAGAATCCTAATTTGAGAAAATTAGAGGATTATTTGTCTATCATAGGAAATTGTTATTTGTTCTCAAATTTAGAATTATATATTTTGCTTTGTGAAGTAACATATTTATGTTTTATGTATATTGTTTGAAAAAATTCAATAAAGAAATAATTGAAAAAAAAAAAAAAAAGAATATAAATAAATAAATAAATAAATAAAAATATTACTATCCGTGTTCATCCAGGCCTTGTGTCCCTAGGTGGGATTGACCTCTGTCCTCGACTGCTGTGCCTGTTCATCCAGGCCTTGTGTTCCTAAAAGTCTTTGACCTCGACTGCTGTGCCTGTTCATCCAGGCCTTGTGTCCCTAGGTGGGATTGACCTCTGTCCTCGACTGCTGTGCCTGTTCATCCAGGCCTTGTGTCCATAGGTGGGATTGACCTCTGTCCTCGACTGCTGTGCCTGTTCATCCAGGCCTTGTGTCCCTAGGTGGAATTGACCTCTGTCCTCGACTGCTGCACCTGTTCATCCAGGCCTTGTGTTCCTCTGGGGATAGGGAAATACCTACAGTACCTGAGTGTAATCAAGTATGAAGTGCTGGAAACATTTTAAAATAAGAATATAAATAAATAATAATAAAAAAAAAATGACTATCCGTGTTCATCCAGGCCTTGTGTCCCTAGGTGGGATTGACCTCTGTCCTCGACTGCTGTGCCTGTTCATCCAGGCCTTGTGTTCCTAAAAGTCTTTGACCTCGACTGCTGTGCCTGTTCATCCAGGCCTTGTGTCCCTAGGTGGGATTGACTTCTGTCCTCGACTGCTGTGCCTATTCATCCAGGCCTTGTGTCCCTAGATGGGATTGACCTCTGTCCTCGACTGCTGTGCCTGTTCATCCTGGACTTGTGTTCCTAAAAGTGTTTGACCTCGACTGCTGTGCCTGTTCATCCAGGCCTTGTGTTCCTCCGGGGATAGGGAAATACCTACAGTACCTGAGTGTAATCAAGTATGAAGTGCTGGAAACATTTTAAAATAAGAATATAAATAAATTAAAAAAAAAAATTACTATCCGTGTTCATCCAGGCCTTGTGTCCCTAGGTGGGATTGACCTCTGTCCTCGACTGCTGTGCCTGTTCATCCCGGCCTTGTGTTCCTAAAAGTCTTTGACCTCGACTGCTGTGCCTGTTCATCCAGGCCTTGTGTCCCTAGGTGGGATTGACCTCTGTCCTCGACTGCTGTGCCTGTTCATCCAGGCCTTGTGTCCCTAGGTGGGATTGACCTCTGTCCTCGACTGCTGCGCCTGTTCATCCAGGCCTTGTGTTCCTAAAAGTCTTTGACCTCGACTGCTGTGCCTGTTCATCTAGGCCTTGTGTCCCTAGGTGGGATTGACCTCTGTCCTCGACTGCTGTGCCTGTTCATCCAGGCCTTGTGTCCCTAGGTGGGATTGACCTCTGTCCTCGACTGCTGTGCCTGTTCATCCAGGCCTTGTGTTCCTAAAAGTCTTTGACCTCGACTGCTGTGCCTGTTCATCCAGGCCTTGTGTCCCTAGGTGGTATTGACCTCTGTCCTCGACTGCTGTGCCTGTTCATCCAGGCCTTGTGTCCCTAGGTGGGATTGACCTCTGTGTTCGATTGCTGTGCCTGTTCATCAAGGCCTTGTGTCCCTAGTTGGGATTGACCTCTGTCCTCGACTGCTGTGCCTGTTCATCCAGGCCTTGTGTCCCTAGGTGGGATTGACCTCTGTGCTCGACTGCTGTGCCTGTTCATCCAGGCCTTGTGTCCCTAGGTGGGATTGACCTCTGTCCTCGACTGCTGCGCCTTGTGTTCCTAAAAGTGTTTGACCTCGACTGCTGTGCCTGTTCATCCAGGCCTTGTGTTCCTCTGGGGATAGGGAAATACCTATAGTACCTGAGTGTAATCAAGTATGAAGTGCTGGAAACGTTTTAAAATAAGAATATAAATAAATAAATAAATAAAAAAAATTACTATCCGTGTTCATCCAGGCCTTGTGTCCCTAGGTGGGATTGACCTCTGTCCTCGACTGCTGTGCCTGTTCATCCAGGCCTTGTGTTCCTCTGGGGATAGGGAAATACCTACAGTACCTGAGTGTAATCAAGTATGAAGTGCTGGAAACGTTTTAAAATAAGAATATAAATAAATTAAAAAAAAAAAATTACTATCCGTGTTCATCCAGGCCTTGTGTCCCTAGGTGGGATTGGCCTCTGTCCTCGACTGCTGTGCCTGTTCATCCAGGCCTTGTGTTCCTAAAAGTGTTTGACCTCGATTGCTGTGCCTGTTCATCCAGGCCTTGTGTCCCTAGGTGGGATTGACCTCTGTCGTCGACTGCTGCGCCTGTTCATCCAGGCCTTGTGTTCCTAAAAGTGACCTCGACTCGACTGCTGTGCCTGTTCATCCAGGCCTTGTGTTCCTAGAAGTGTTTGACCTCTACGGTACAAAGTCAACATAGGTTGATATTGCAGATTTTGACTTGAGTAGCAATATTCTTATTTCTAAGAGATCTTCCATTTCCTTTGTCATCAGCTGAAGTGCGTAAGTACAGTCGGAATTCACTAGATGCCAATGGAATTCACTAGACGCCAACGATATTGACTGGACACCAATGTAAACACCGGGTATACCCAACTCTAGGGGTGGACCTGTTCCAGGGAGTCCTTCCCTGCACAAAGGAAAGGGAACTCTCTCTCCTGGGCCAGCCTGTCTTTCCCCTATCAAAACCACAGGGACCAGACCAGACTACCTCCACTCTGCCAGCCTGTCTTGCCCCTATCAGCTTTCTGCCACTCTGCTTTGCTGCCATACACCAGATGACTCACTTTACTCCTTGTGGTGTTCTTGCCACTCTCATGGTTCCTCAGTGTGTTGGTGCTAGTCTATCTGCTTGCTATGTTCCCCCTTCATTGTGCTGTTGGATGTCAATGCCACTTGTCTTGCCGCTTTGCCTGTGGTGCTGCCTTTGATGATTCATGCATCTGCTATCGTATGCCACAGCCAGTATGATGGAGGGGTGTCCACTCTCCACTGCAACAAGATAACCTTTTTAGCCACCAAACAAGCCTTACGAAATAGCAACCGAGATCCCAAAGCTCGCACCCGTAGGGGAGAAATGCAATCAAAAAGTGCCCAGAGGGGGGAAAGTGGAATATGAACCTACAAAAGGGTTCCTAAATAGCAGAACATCTGTACCCAAAGGCTTTGAATAGGTGGACATTCCCCAAAAGCATGTGACAGGGAGCCAGGCAAGTGGCCACAACATCCACATGAAGCAGAGGACGAAATCCGGAGCTGATATGCACCTTGGGTGGAAACATAGCAGTGACGACTACATTTATATTGCATTTCTCTGTACGCCATATTCACTGAAATTTGGGACACCCGTTTGAAACAGGCACCAATTATGAACTTCATAACTATCAAGACCCCATCCCGGTTCCATCTTTCAACAAGTATGGTGCAAGTATTCAGGACAGTTAGCTGTTTTAAAAGTTTATAATAAGTCGATAAAGAAGGCTCCTTTGACTTTTCAAATGAAAAAAATATTATCAAGGGAGTGGAAGGTCGAGGCCTGTCTAGAAAGAGGAGGCAGGGAACCAATATTTATTTATTTATTTATTTATTTATTTATTTAAAGCTTTTCTATACCGGCATTCATGATAAAATCACATCATGCTGGTTTACAAGTAACAAGGGGAGTGATAACCTTGAAACATTAAACAGGTGGAGAGAAGCAAGAAAGTTACAATAAAACAGGGGAAGCAAGAACTGGGAGAAGAAAGAAAGAAGCCAGAATAGTTTAACAGTAAGAAGAGGAACAACTATTTACATAGTGATGGAATGTATCTTGATGGTTGTTGCAGTCAGTCCGTTAGGCCCATTGGGTGAGTCAGTTAGTTTCAGGAAAGGTTTGTCTAAATAACCATGTCTTAATATAATGCTGAAGCTGCAAGTATGGGAAAACCTCCATTGCCAAGAGAGTATAAATCTACTTAAGTTCCAGGAAAGAGAAGAGTTCACTGTCCAGAGTTAAAACGTGACCCAACTGCGAAATTCCCTTGTCTCCCCAGGAGTGAAAAGCCTTAGTCTGAGAGCCAGGGGTAAAATCCGGGTTTCCCCGGACAGGCAAGAGATAGGCGCAGAAACAAACTGTCTGCAGCAGTCTTGTAAGTTTCAGCCAAGTGAGGCGGATGGGCCGAATGAGAACATGATGTACCAGAAAAGAGGGAAGGCAACTAGACGGGGATTGCAGAAAGAATTGAAGGAATATCTGAACAGCTAACTCTTGATCAGCAGAAATACTAACGAAGGAGGACGTGTCCAATAGCCATGGTGAGACCGCACCATGGTGAGACCGCACCGAGGGCCCTCACACCGACCGCATGTCTTTCTGCAGCCCGTCTGCTTCGCTGAGATCCACGTGTCTTCCTGCAGCCCGTCTGCTTCGCCGAGATCCGCGCACAGGCACGATCGGAGTCATCCTCCCCCCTCACAGGGCGCGCCGATCGATGACATCATCCCCTCGCGACTAGAGGGGGCTTTAAACTCAGGAACCACTCCCAGGCGCCCTTTCTGCCACGTCCCAGGGTCCCTGCAAGACCGGTGGAGGACGCCTCAACAGGAGCTGGGAGAAGGGGGCCGCGCGGTCGGCGCACGAGCCCGTCGGGGTAAGGCCCACTATTTCTCGCACCTACCTCCGAGGGCCCTCACACCGACCGCGTGTCTTTCTGCAGCCCGTCTGCTTCGCTGAGATCCACGTGTCTTCCTGCAGCCCGTCTGCTTCACCGAGATCCGCGCACAGACAAGATTGGAGTCATCCTCCCCCCTCACAGGGCGCGCCGATCGATGACATCATCCCCTCGCAACTAGAGGGGGATTTAAACTCAGGAACCACTACCAGGCGCCGCGCACCGGGCGTCGCGCAACGAAGGAGCGCGACAAAGGGGCAGGCCCCTTTGTTTCGCCCCTTCATTGCGCCCCGAAGTACAGTACCCCATACAAAAAAAAAAAAAAATAGAGGCTCTAACATTGATAACACCAGTCACAGCTAGCCACAACTTACTCCATTTTTCAGCAAAACGCCCCTAACATCCCTCTAGACGACTACTCCCACAAACCTCAAGTAAGCATTGAGAAGTTTTCCCGTGCTCACTCAGACGTATCCTACGCTTACTCAGACGAATCAAGTGCTCACTCAGACGACTTCAGCTCTCACTCGGACAACTCCAGCACTCTTGCAGTCTCAACCAACACTCATCCAGACTCTAGGCTCTACAATCACTCATCCAGAATTCTCCAGCTCCCGTCCAGACGCCTCCAACACTTCCTCAGACACCCCCAGTCTCTCACCCAGTCCTCCACAGCACTCCTAGAGACTTTCCAATTCGCACCCAAACGTCACTCATCATGCACACCCTCGCTATACCAATCATCCACAACCAAAGGAGAAACTCTGTAAAAAACCACACCAGTCCCAACTTCATTCAAAAAAGAATTATCCCAATCATGACTTCACCACTGAACCAACTGCTGGGCTTCACGCTACTCTCCTTAACCCTGATCAATGCACAATCACTATCGAAAAAAACTCATCTCTGTACGACTATCTAACTGAATCAAATCCGGACTGCTGAGCAATCACCGAAACATGGCTGAAACCTGAAGACATGGCTCTAATCAACCAACTCCCTACTCACACTTACGACATCCTCTCTATCCCCAGAGTCAAAAAAAGAGGAGGCGGTCTATTATTAGCCACAAAAAAAGAGCTAGGGCTATCCCTACAGAACACCACCTCATTGCCTTCTCTCGAATTCGCATTATTCAAATCTAAACACCTTCAAATCGGCCTTACATATGCCCCTCCAGGAAGCCTAGAATCGGACCCGTCTCCTTTAATTGAACTCCTAGCAAAACACATCAACACAGATACCCCTGCTATAATAATGGGAGATTTCAACCTCCACGTGGATAAAACCCCTCAATCTTCCAGTTGTGAAACCTTTCTCACTTCACTTCAGTACCTGGGATTCAAACAAATTATCAAGGAGCCGACGCACAAAGCGGGACATACACTAGACTTAATTTTCATAAATGAAAGCCTTACCACTGCCTCATCTACAACCTGTTCCCCAGTTCCCTGGTCAGACCACAAGTTGATTTCTACAACTCTCAAGTTCACTCAACCCACCCTCCTACCATTACAAAAAACCACAGTCCAATTCAGGAAGTTATGCAACCCAGAAACCCTCAGCCCATACCTATCCTCTGCATTAGACAAACTAGACCTCACGGATGCCAATTCAGCCACAACCTCCTGGATCAAAATAACTAAGGACGTAACAGACCTAACATGTCCTTTAACCACTAAAGCTCTACGCTCTAATGCTAACAACAGGAAACCCTGGTACACCCCCCAGCTAAAAACCCTGAAACAAGAAATCAGAAGACTCGAACATACATGGCGAAAAAAACCCTTCCCCATCAAACCTGGAAGCTTACAAATCTCTCATGCACCGCTACCGGATATCCATCCTCCAAACAAAGAGGGATTTTTTCTCACAGAAAATACACCACTTCATCTTCGACCCTAAAGTTTCATCCCTCACTAAATCCACCCCCACGACTATCCCAAACGATCAAGCGGCCAGCAAAGCCTCAGAGTTAGCCACATATTTCAAGAAAAAAATCATCGATCTGATCAGACCTCTAAAAGCCAACAACGCTCCTCTACCGCCACCAACCCAATACTCTCATTATCAACAGAACACTAGTCTTGAAACGTTCGAACCGACTTCATCCTTAGAGGTTTGAAACAATCCTGAAGAAGCTCAAACCTGACTCTCACCCCACAGATGCGATACCCGCCAACTTACTCATTGCCAGCTCTAAAACTGTCACCAAACCTATTACCGACATTATTAACTGCTCACTAATGCAAGGTTCAGTACCTGACCAGTTGAAACTCGCAATCCTAAAACCTCTCCTTAAAAAACCCAACCTGTCTCCAGATGACCCCTGTAACTATCACCCGATCGCTAAACTCCCCTTCATTTCAAAAATCCTAGAAAAAATAGTCAACCAGCAACTCACGGAATACTTAGAAGATAACAAAATACTAGCCCCCTCTCAGTTCGGCTTCCAAAAAACCCGAAATACAGAAACTCTGCTAATCTCCCTGATGGACACAATTTTACTGAATCTAGAAAAAAAAACAACCTGGCTTACTCATTCTCCTCGACCTATCGGCCGCATTTGACACGGTAAACCACACAACGCTTCTGGATAGGCTAACAGACATCGGCATCAAAGGCACTGCTCTCAGATGGTTCAAATCTTTTCTACATAACAGAGTTTACAAGGTCAGAGTCAACAATGAAGAATCACACCCAGTTCCCTCATCCTTGGGAGTCCCTCAAGGATCTTTCCTATCCCCTACCCTCTTCAACATTTATCTACTACCACTTTTCCAGCTTCTCTCCAAACTAAAATTAACCCACTATATCTACGCAGACGATGTACAAATATTCACCCCGGTTACAGAAACTCTACAAAAAACACTAGAATTCTGGAACAACTGCCTCCAAACCATCAACAACCTACTCAAGAGCCTTAACCTGATCTTTAATTCCAACAAAACTGAAATACTCCTTGTCATACAAGACAGTAACTATGCAACGTCTAACTTACCCCCTACTAGTCAACTATCCTTCTCACCTCAAGTTAGAAACCTCGGAGTCATCATGGACAATCAACTAAACCTTAAGAGATTCATTAATAATACCACTAAGGACGGATTCTATAAATTGCAAGTTCTGAAACGACTTATACCGCTCCTCCATTTCCAAGACTACCGGGCAGTTCTCCAAGCAATCATTTTTTCAAAAATTGACTACTGTAACTCCCTCCTACTTGGCCTCCCAACCAACACAATAAAACCATTACAAATGCTCCAAAACGCTTCAGCCAGGATTCTAACTAAATCTAACAAAAGAAATATTACCCCCATCTTGAAAAACCTACACTGGCTCCCAATCAAGTTCAGAATCTCCTACAAAGTACTAACAATCATACATAAATCTATACACAAGCTCATTCCTCTGGAACTCAATATCCCTCTGCAGCCACATATACCCTCCAGACCGGTGAGAACAGCCTATAAAGACACTCTCCTCGCCCCAACCATCAAATCCTCATTAAATAAATGCACTCTATCTACAGCAGGCCCCGCGCAATGGAACTCTCTACCACCAGACCTCCGGAAAGAACCTTGCCCTATCGCCTTTAAAAAGAGACTCAAAACTTGGCTATTCGAACAAGCCTTCTATCCATACCAATAATTTTACTCTAAATCTTCCCAAATATGTGCACCTTGTAACGTGTCTACTGTATATTTAGCCAGGTCCTTTCGAGTACTACATTATTTATTGTATCTTCTTGTTCTTTAATCCCCAGTTACTTGATCCAAGTTTATCCTCCTGTTCGATGTAATTGCACTCTGTCTTGCCTGTTTAATGTTATAATGTAAACCGAATTGATATGTAACTTTTGCTACATGAATTTTGGTATATAAAAATGTTAAATAAATAAATGGTGAGATCGCTCCATGGTGAGACCGCACCTTGAATACTGTGTACAATTCTGGTCGCCGCATCTCAAAAAAGATATAATTGCGATGGAGAAGGTACAGAGAAGGGCTACCAAAATGATAAGGGGAATGGAACAACTCCCCTATGAGGAAAGACTAAAGAGGTTAGGACTTTTCAGCTTGGAGAAGAGACGACTGAGGGGGGATATGATAGAGGTGTTTAAAATCATGAGAGGTCTAGAACAGGTAGATGTGAATCGGTTATTTACTCTTTCGGATAGTAGAAAGACTAGGGGGCACTCCATGAAGTTAGCATGGGGCACATTTAAAACTAATCGGAGAAAGTTCTTTTTTACTCAACGCACAATTAAACTCTGGAATTTGTTGCCAGAGGATGTGGTTAGTGCAGTTAGTATAGCTGTGTTTAAAAAAGGATTGGATAAGTTCTTGGAGGAGAAGTCCATTACTTGCTATTAAGTTCACCTAGAGAATAGCCACTGTCATTAGCAATGGTAACATGGAATAGACTTAATTTTTGGGTACTTGCCAGGTTCTTGTGGCCTGGATTGGCCACTGTTGGAAGCAGGATGCTGGGCTTGATGGACCCTTGGTCTGACCCAGTATGGCATTTTCTTATGTTCTTATGTTCTTTTAGCCAATCTCTAATAACACACAGGTCGATACAGCAAGGCCGCATTAGAAAGAGTGCGGCAGTGCCGGGCGCACCCTCGTTCCCTGCATGCACAGTTCTCTTTACATACCGCTCGATACTGTATGTAAATTGCTTGCAAATGCAAGCCGCGTCTGCGAAGCGTTAGGGAAGCGTTAGGCCCGCGCAACCAATTTTACTGTATAGGTGCTTAATACAGCGCCTATACAGTATCCTGGGTGCGCTGGTACCTTTCATTTCAAATGTCATTTCAACTGACATTTGATATGACAGGTACCAGGAAGTGGATGGTTCTCCCCTCCCGAAGCAAGGCGCAGGGCGAAAATTAAAACAAAAGGGAATAAAGTGTAAAAAAAAAGTAAACTTACTGGCGGGAACCGGCGGGCGCGCGTTCGATCCAGGCGGCGGCGGGAGCCGGCGGGCAGGTGGGCTCCCGTTCATCCAGGCGGCGGCGGCGGCGGTGGGAGCCGGTGGGCGCGCGTTTGATCCAGGCGGCGGCGGGTGGGTGGGTGCCCGTTCATCCAGGCGGCGGCGGGAGCCGGCGGACGGGTGGGCGCACGTTCGATCCAGGCGGCGGCAGGAGCCGGTGGGCGGGTGGGTGCGCGTTCGATCCAGGCCGCAGCGGGAGCCGGTGGGCGGGTGGGCGTGCATTCATGCAGGCGGAGGGAGCCGGCGGCGAAAGCGGCCTCCGGCAGTCCCCGCCAGCAGTGAATGAATGCACACCTGTGTACGCCCGTGCGATTTCGGCGCTCAAGGTGTGACGTCACGACGCTTGACGTCACGGCATGTGACTGCCTTGAGCGCCGAAATCGCACGGGCGTACACAGGCGTGCATTCATTCACTGCTGGCGGCCGCTTTCGCCGCCGGCTCCCTCCGCCTGCATGAATGCACGCCCACCTGCCCGCCGGCTCCCGCCGCAGCCTGGATCGAACGCGCGCCCATCCGCCCGCCGGCTCCCGCTGCGGCCTGGATCGAACGTGTGCCCACCCGCCTGCCGGCTCCCGCCGCCGCCGCCTGGATGAACGGGCTCCCACCCGCCCGCCGCCGCATGGATCGAACGCGCGCCCACCCGCCCGCCGGCACGTTACAGTATCGAGCTGACAGAGATTACTGGCTAAATTATAGAAGGCCAAATCTGGAACTCCCAGTCCCCCCAAAACCCATCTCTCTTGCAGCCAAGTCAAAGGGACTCGGGCCTTCCTGCCCCGCCAGAAAAAGCGCTGCTGAACTTTGTCAAGCTGCTGCAAATCTACCCATCGCAGCTGAAAGGGTAAGTTCTAGAATAAGTATATCCACTTGAGGAGAAGAGACACATCTTTAAAAGGATAATGCGGCCCCCCCAAAGATAAGGGCAACGGAGTCCAAAGCAGCAATTTATCCTGAGTGGCCTTAAGCAAGAGGAGAACATTGACTTTATAAAGACGATCAAGCATACGAGAAATAACAACCCCAAGATAGGTAATGGAGTCCAAAGCCCATTGGAGGGGAAAATCATCGTTCCAGGTCTGCTGAAGGCTTTCTGGATTAGCTAAGGCCATAGATTTATTCATGTTTAGACGGAACCCTGAGAAAACTCCAAAAGCCCAGATTAATTGGAGGAGGGGATGAAGGGAATTACGTGGGTCTGTATGGAAGACTAAAATATCATCTGCAAATGCAGCGTACTTAAAAGTTACAGACTAAAACCGCATACCCTCGGTCCCCCGTGCCAACTGTATTGAGCATAGAAGTGGCTCAAGCTGGAGGACAAACAATAGGGGGGACAAGTGGCAACACTGACGAGTGCTTCTGGATATAGAAAAAACATCAGACTGAGAGCCATTGGCAATTATAACGGCCTCCGGGGCCTGATGGAGAAGACGCATCACATTCAAACAAGCCCTCAAAACCCATCATATGCAAAACATAAAAGAGGTAGTCCCATTCCACTCTATCAAATGCTTTCTCAGCATCAAAACTTATAGCGAGGAATGGGACCTCCATCTGCTGGCACATGGTCATAGCAGCCAACACCTTACGAATGTTAGTGAGACCATAACGCCTCCAGATAAAACCGACCTAGTCCCCACAAATAAGAGAAGGAAGTATGACTGCCAAACGATCTGCTGAGATTTTAGCAAATATCTTTTGGTCAAAGTTTAACAAAGATATGGGGCAATAAGAACCAGGTAGCAGGGGATCCTTACCTGATTTATGAATAAGCATGATATGAGCCATATTTGTATGGGCCGGGAAGGCCTCCTGTTGCAACAGCTCTGAGAAGGCTGCCACCAAAGGGTTACCCACAAAATCCACCATAACCTTATAGAACTCCGCCCCATATCCATCAGGTCCTAGGGCTTTGAAATATTTGGCACCGTGAACAACCGCAAGGACCTCATCCAGAGTAATGGGCATATTTAAGCTAATTTTTTGATCAGGAGTGAGCAATGGGAAATGCAACTGAGAGCAGAAACGAGCACAAGCCTCACCATCCCAACCCCCGGAGGTATATAGGTCTCGATAAAAGTCACAAAAGCCCTGCAGAATAGATGTGGTCGTAGAGTGAGTCTGACCCGCCGGAGTGTGCAGCACTGGAATATAATGGCACTCTCGAGCCACACGCACTAGGTTGGCCAACAACCTACCAGATTTATTACTATGCTGATACAGCTGATAGTGATAAAACAAAAAGCTCTTCCAAGCTCGCTGATGAATCAACGTGTTCAGTTCACCTTGAATGGTCAAAAATTGGGTGTACATTGCTCGAGTATTGGCACTATTTATCACGGCCCTGGCTTTGTTTAATTGAGTCGTCAGGGTCAAAATTTTATAATCAATGGCTCATTTCCTATCGGCCATATAAGAAATAATATCTCCGCGGAGCACTGCCTTCGCAGTATACCAAAAAAGGGCTGGTGAAATCTCAGGCTGTGCATTAAGATCTGTGTAGTCCGTCCACTTAGCTCGTAAGTATTCTTGAAATTTAACATCCTTTGCCATATAGAACAGAAATTGCCAATGAAAGGAAGTAGGACTGGCCGCGGTCAACAATAAATCTAACCGTACCGGGGCATGATCAGAGATGAGAATGTCATCAATGGTCGTTGCCCTTACCTTAGACATACCTTGCACACTAATCAAAATGTAGTCAAGATGGGATAGAGTACCATGAGCTCTCGAGAGATGGGTGAAATCATGTTCACCTGGGTGTAAGACCCACCAGACATCAATCAACTGTAAGGAGCGTTCTAAAAAAGAGGGCCCTTTGCCACAACCAGAGTTCGGGCCAGAGGGGGATGACCTATCCAACTGATGGTCCTGTATGGTGTTAAAGTCGCCCCCCACTATGAGAAAGTCTTCTTGGTAAGGCAGTAGAGCACGATAAATCTCCTTGAAAAAACTGGGGCTGTGAGTGTTAGGAGCATAAAGGTTACAAAGAATGAGCCTGGTCTGAAAGAGTTCTGCAATTAAAATAATATAACGGCCCTTGGGGATCTTTAACTTCAGAAAGAACTTGGAGAGGCACATTTTTATTGATCAAGATAGCGACACCAGACGATTTGGAGGTGGCGGACGTGTAATGCACCCCGCCTCCCCAATACCTCTGCAGCTTCTCATGTTCAGCATCACTAAGGTGGGTTTCCTGTAAAAAGCAACACTAATAATTTTCCGTTTCAAAAGGGACAAAATCTTAGAATGCTTGATAGGCGAATTTATCCCACATACATTCCAAGAAATCAAACCAGTGACATTTTTAGAGAGGACAGATAAGAAGATTGACAAACAAGCAAGTAACAGGTCAAAACACAGCGAAGGCCGTCCCAGCATAGACCTTCCACTGCATGATTTGTGATTCCAGGAGAAATACATATCCAAGAACTGACAGAGCATATAATTGATCAAAGGACGGGCAAAAACCCATAAGAACAAATCCCAATAAACCCACCCCCCCTTCCCCAGCTTCCCCTCCAGCCCCCTATTCCCCCTTACTTTACCCCCACATCCCATACTGAAAACGGAGAACACTACCATGCTGGCAGCCTTCCCCCCATCCTAGCTCAACCCACCCTGAATAATACCCTGAGCAATACCCTGTCTAACAATGACAGTAGTATAAGGTGAAGGAAAATCATGAAGGAATCAAACTGGAGAAAGAGAGCAACAATGAGAACATGCAATGAGACTAGCAAAAACAAGGCAGACAAGGATCTCTAACAAATTGGGCAATATAAACAATTATAATACCCACAGTACCCCTCCATAAAGTTCACATATACAAAAGAACTGTCCAGCGACCACAAAGTGAAAATGGCAGTGGCCACACTTGGGACATGAGGCAAAAAAGAAGAAAAAAAAACCTCGACTCCATGACAGGGAGGGAATGTTGGCAAGAGAAGTTGCCTGCAATCAAAAATGGTCCAGCAAACATCCCTCTTCCCAAAAGAAAAACCTGTCGCCAGGCTGCAACCAGGACTGAGATGTAAGGTCAAGTGCACCAAACCTCCGGGGGTTAAGAGAAAAAAAACCCCCACCATCAACATCTCAGGCAAGAAAGGAAAAGGACTCTCAGTGACCTGGAAAAGCTGAATACAGCAAGGCACTAAAGACTCCAGGGGTGAAGGCCATGCAGTCCAGCTGACAGTGAGATGTAAAAAAAGAGGTAATGGCTGTAGTAGGGCTGTCTCCGCAGCATGGTCCCAAGGCAGCCGAGAGTAACAAAAAGCACACCTTCAAACCACAGACATGGAATCCAAAAAATGAAACAATTCAAATCGGTGCTGGCCAAGCAAACAGAGAACAGTTTCAAAGCAGCAAAGCCCCGGGCACCAAGAAAAAAAAAACTATAGGATCCTGATGAGAATAAAATGGCAAGCCGTGGCATGCACTACCCGGTGGCAGGACATGCCACGGCAGGGTCCATCGTTGCCACTGGCAGCAAGATGGTGAAATGTGGTGAGGGAAAAGACGATGGCAGGATTAGCGCACTCAGCAAGGTCCCAAGGCGGCTGAGAAGAGCAAATAAAAATATACCTTCTGACTGCAGGCATTTAGTCAAAAAAACTGGAAGAATGCAAAAACGGCGCCGGGTCGAGCAAACAGAGAACAGTCGCGAGGCAGCAAAGCCCCGGGCACCATGAGAAAAAGGAGACTGTGAAAGCTTGATGACAGAAAAGGAACCGCAAACCGTTTGCACACTACCCGGGAGCTGAACTCATGCCGGCAGGGTCTGTCACCTTTAGTAGGGTCTTCGCTTCTTCAGGCAGGTCGTACCAGGAAACCCCAGTAGCCATTGTGACCCACAACTGGGCCGGGTAGAGTAGAGAAGCCCAGATGCCTTGCGCCAGAAGTTGCGTACATATAGGCACCATAGCCTGCCTTTGTGCCGCCTCCGCCACAGAGAAATCTTGAAAAATGAGAAGTTGCAAGTTGTCATATTGAAGTGATTTTCCAGACCGGACCGCCTGCAAGATCGCCTGCTTATGAGCAAAGTTGAAAATTTTTGCAACAATTACACGCGGTCGTGTAGCTTCCGGCTTACGTGGGCCTAGACGGTGGGCCCTCTCTATGCGCAGCTTGCCATGCGCGTGGGAAATATCCAGCTTTTTGTCCAGCCAGGATTCCAAAGTAGTCAGCAAGGAGCGATCTGCCAATGATTCAGGTAACCCCATGATTTGGAGATTCGATAAACGAGACCGATTCTCGAGTTCTTCAATTTTAGCCGCATTGTTTGCCACAGAAGCCTGTAACGCTGCTATATCCTGCTGTGCTGCCTGGAGGCCATCTTGAGCCTCAGACGCACGGTGCTCTAACTCAGTGAATCGAACTTCAATGTTGTTTAAATTGGCTGAGATTTCTGCAACCGTGGTCGAGATAGTCTTGATATCAGGTCCCAAGGCCTCCAGGACAGCAGTTTTTATGTCAGCGAGCCCCGGTGGAGAGATTTGTTCAATCAGGCTGCTGGCGGCCATGACTGGAGCAGGGGAGGGCTGAGGGCGATCCTTCCCTTTTTCTTTATCTTTTTTAAGGGTTCGAGCAGACATTCCCGGCTCAGAAAGTGCCCAAGTAAATTAGCTATGCTGCTATAGAAAAAAAGCCTGACTTAGCTGTAGGTTTCAGAGCAGATGGGCCACGATGGGGAAGGCCAGGCACCGAGAGAGAGAGATAACATCCTCCTCCCTCACTACATCACATGATCTCCTGCATAAGTTGTTATTTTAAAAAAGACACTTACACATGTAGATTTGCAAATTTACTTGCATAATTTTACACCTGATAATTATCTGGTTTAAATGATATTAAACATGTTTAATGTATAGTACTGACTGATTGGGAGTGAACTAAGGGGAGTTCAGGCTGAAGACCCAGGTTGGTCTCGATGACCTGGAGAAGGACTGGGTGAACTGGCAAACTAATTTGGAAAACAGATCATTTCCATGACACGTGCATATTTTAAAATTATATCAATTTTATGCGCATAAATCCTGATATGTGCAACTAAGTTCTACTTTATTTTCAGACTGAAAATATATGAGCATTAGGGATGTGAATCGTGTCCTCGATCGTCTTAACGATCGATTTCGGCTGGGAGGGGGAGGGAATCGTATTGTTGCCGTTTGGGGGGGTAAAATATCGTGAAAAATCGTGAAAAATCGTGAAAAATCGAAAAATCGCAAAACCGGCACATTAAAACCCCCTAAAACCCACCCCCGACCCTTTAAATTAAATCCCCCACCCTCCCGAACCCCCCCCCAAATGACTTAAAAAACCTGCGGGTCCAGCGGCGGTCCGGAACGGCAGCGGTCCAGAACGGGCTCCTGCTCCTGAATCTTGTTGTCTTCAGCCGGCGCCATTTTCCAAAATGGCGCCGAAAAATGGCGGCGGCCATAGACGAACACGATTGGACGGCAGGAGGTCCTTCCGGACCCCCGCTGGACTTTTGGCAAGTCTCGTGGGGGTCAGGAGGCCCCCCACAAGCTGGCCAAAAGTTCCTGGAGGTCCAGCGGGGGTCAGGGAGCGATTTCCCGCCGCGAATCATTTTCGTACGGAAAATGGCGCCGGCAGGAGATCGACTGCAGGAGGTCGTTCAGCGAGGGTTCCGGCGCCTCGCTGAACGACCTCCTGCAGTCGATCTCCTGCCGGCGCCATTTTCCGTACGAAAACGATTCGCGGCGGGAAATCGCTCCCTGACCCCCGCTGGACCTCCAGGAACTTTTGGCCAGCTTGTGGGGGGCCTCCTGACCCCCACGAGACTTGCCAAAAGTCCAGCGGGGGTCCGGAAGGACCTCCTGCCGTCCAATCGTGTTCGTCTATGGCCGCCGCCATTTTTCGGCGCCATTTTGGAAAATGGCGCCGGCTGAAGACAACAAGATTCAGGAGCAGGAGCCCGTTCCGGACCGCTGCCGTTCCGGACCGCCGCTGGACCCGCAGGTTTTTTAAGTCATTTGGGGGGGGGTTCTGGAGGGTGGGGGATTTAATTTAAAGGGTCGGGGGTGGGTTTTAGGGGGTTTTAATGTGCCGGCTCACGATTCTAACGATTTATAACGATAAATCGTTAGAATCTCTATTGTATTGTGTTCCATAACGGTTTAAGACGATATTAAAATTATCGGACGATAATTTTAATCGTCCTAAAACGATTCACATCCCTAATGAGCATATATTTTTAAAACAGGTAGAAAAGTACTCATGGTCAATGCATTGATATACGCTCTTTCAATGTATTGCATGTATTTGTGTACAAGAGTACATATGCGTGACTTTTGCAGGTTAGAGATACATGTATTTTATAGGGATGTGCAGAGCAAAAGTTTATGTTCATAAGTCCATAAGTCGAAAGGGGGTCCCATTTGCGGTCAATATGGACATATGGAGAATTCCATAAGTTGAGTCTATGTCCATACGTGCAAATAAAAATTTAAACCCCTCACCCTCCTTAATCCCCCCCCCAAGACTTACCAAAACTCCCTGGTGGTACAGCAGGGAGTCAGGACGCCATTTCTGAACTCCTTTGCGAGGAGCACGTGACGTCGGCGTCACGTGATTCCCCGCGCGATCGCTCCGGGACCCTCGTTGCACCCAAAAGGAACTTTTGGCCAGCTTGGGGGGGTCAGGAGGCCCCCCCAAGCTTTTGGGTGCAACGAGGCCCCCCCAAGCTTTTGGGTGCAACGAGGGTCCCCCGGAGCGATCGCGCAGGGAATCACGTGACGCCTCGTCACTACGACGTGACGCCGACGTCACGTGCTCCTCGCAAAGGAGTTCAGAAATGGCGTCCTGACTCCCTGCTGTACCACCAGGGAGTTTTGGTAAGTCTTGGGGGGGGGGATTAAGGAGGGTGAGGGGGTTTAAATTTTTATTTAGGATCAACAATCGCGATTTCCAACTTATTCAACATAGCTATGTTGAATAAGTTGGAAATCCGATCGTTTTCGCCTCATCACTTTTTTAAGTAAAAAAAAAAAAAAAGTTGCGTTTTACATTTAAGTTCAAAACGAATGCACACCCCTAGTATTTTATAAAAGGCACATATATTTTACAAACGGGTTATATAAAGTACTAGAGTAGATCTGCTTGTGGCCATATCTGCACGCATATGCCGCCAGGCACATTTATTTGAAAGTTATCCTCCCTGGTTATGTCTCAGCTTATATTAGAGTGTAACTCATGTTCTAAGAAGTATTTCAAGTCTCCTAGGTTATTTAATCTAATCCACTGAAATTAAATGAAAAGGCTTAACTCTTTAAACCTCAGTGATATAGGTCCTCAGAAATTTAATATTATTTGGCCTGCTAATCACAATAAATACCCATATCATTGGATTCCCAGTCTATTTTAAAATTTATTTATTTATTTAAATTTATTTATTTATTTATTTATTTATTATTTATTATTAAATAAATAAATTTATTTATTTATTTATTTAAATACTTATACGTTATAATTTTTATGCTCAATAAGACCTGTCAACTTAATTGTTTAAGTCTTTTTTTTTTTTTTTTCTCCTTTATCTTTTGGTCATCAATGTTACAACGTTATTGTTAAATTTTGAACTTATGTACACTGTTCCAAGTTTCATAACCTTGTTCTATGTAATGCCTTTTGGCAATTTTCATGTTCTGTTTCAATGTAAACCGATGTGATCTTTATTTCATATAGGAACACCGGTATATAAAAATCTAAAAATAAATAAATAAATATTTTCTATTCATCACTGAAGGAGTTATTCTGAAAAATTACCTGCTTAACCATGAGATCCAAAAACAGGCTGTAGGCATTGTGGCTGCCATGATTGTCAAAATGACCACGGATGCCAAGAATCAAACTACCACTTCTCTAGTGCACTACAATTGGTCTCTTCACAGTAAATGTATCAAGCTGTGCTGACTTCTTTTGATAGAATTTTAATGTGAAGCATGACAGGCCCTTCAAATTAATGTGTGCAAAGGTGACAGCTGTGAATGTCAGCCAAGCCTGAGGATTACCATCAATGCTGTTGTTTTCTTTAGGGGGAAGGGGAGGCAATGGCAAGATTGATTGACACCACAGACTTGTATTCTTTTTATTTTTATTTTTTGCTGTCCCATTTATAGAAGATAGGAGATTATATAAGACTGAATGCATGAAAAGGTCATTCCCCTGCAACAGCTCAATGTTCCATGAAAAAACATTATCTGGAAACTTCTATAGTATGCATTGTAATGTGATAATTCGAGGTGGGAGAACTAGTTTGGATAACATTCAGAAACCCTACGTTAGGCATGAGGATACATAGAAAGAGAGAATACGATGACAAAATGTCAATAAAAAGTCCTCATTATAAATGTATGTAGAGACTATGATGTCTCACTAGATGGCTCTAGTCCCCAGCCTTTCGTTAGTACTTCTACAGAAAGACTATGCTATTTAATACTGCACCTCCCCCAGAGGCTTGCGGGAATGGGGACTATTTTAGGTAATAAAGGGGGGGAGTGTTACTCCATGTGACTAAGAGGCAGTGTAGTTTTGATTTCAGAGAGGAAAGACATGTTTCAATGTTCATTCCATAGTTAGGCTCTCAGTCTAGTAGGGATGTGCAGAAGGAAACATTTTGTTTCAATTCGATTTTTGTTTTGCCGGGACCCAAATTCGTTGCATTAGTTTCCTAGGGGGAAAAACCTGTTACGCGCCCTGCCCACGGCCATCCCGTGCAAGAGACTGCTCACCTTCGGGGTTCCACAGTGGGTCCGAGTTCAGTCTCCCTCGTGGCCCTCGCTAGTCCAGCTAGGTCCTGGCGTCCCGCGGCGGCGGTCACCGGGCCTGCGGCTGTGTGCCAGGCCTCATGCCGAGCCTCGGCGTCCTCAGCATCTCAGGCCATACCCTAGGCGCATGCGCACAGACTAGCCGCTCTGATATAGGCTCCAGGGCGGGGCCTAGTTCCGTGGCGCACCCTGATTGAGTTCCTGTTAAAAGGAAGTTCCTGGCCTCACTTCCTTGCTTTGCAATAGGGTTGGTTTGTTCCTGAGATTGCCCTTGTTCGTGTATCTTGCTTGCTTGACCCTAGTCTCGTTCCAGGATCCTTCTGTTCCAGTTCTGTTCCTGCTTGTTCCTGCTTCCTATCCTGCTTGTGCCTATGTCCATCTGTTTGTCTCCTTTGTCTTACCCCGGACTGACTTCCTGGTAAAGATCTCAGCATGTTCCTGACCTGTCTGCCTGCCTGCCACCTGCCAAAGACCTCAGACTGTTCCTTGACCTTGTCTGACCTCTGGCTCCTGACCCTTGCTTCTTGACCACTCCTCGGACTGACCTCTGGATTCTGACCTTTGCCTGCTTGACCTTGTCCATTGATTCTGGCTCTGTTCCTAGCCTTGTCATCACCATCACTATACTGGTTCTCTCTGCTTCAACCTGTCTCCAGCCTCGAACCCAATAGCACTCCCCTAGTCTCAGTGGGCACATCGGACTTCCATTCTCCCAGGAGACCCTGCAAGGCTCACCTAAGTCCAAGGGGCCTGGGTAACTACGGGCTCCTCCCAGGGGGACCTCGGGCTTCCAGTGGTGAAGCTCTACACCACCTCTGTTTCCTTCCATGCTCCGCCCCCTGGGGCAGTCCCTGCACTGTTCCAGGACTAAGGGTCCACCCCCAATCGCAACAGGTTGCCAAGGCCATGGACTCGGTGGAGTATCCCACCTCCAGTGCCCTACCAGGACTGGCAGCTACAGTAAAGCAACATCACCAAGCCTTGGAGACACTGGCTTCTTCGGTAGAAGAACTACCCTCCCAGCTACAAGAGACTGCTATGGTCAATCCTGTGGGCCTCTCAGCCACTATGCTTCCTAAAGCAACTCTGGCACTACCTGCACCTCCTAGATATAATTTAATTATTTTATTTATTTAACACTTTTATATACCGACCTTCATGAAAAGATTTCATATCAGATCGGTTTACATGTAAACAAGGGGTAGAAATTAAACATCAATTAACCAGAGGCGAAAGTTATATATAACAAGGAATTAATAACTTGGCTGCAAGGTTAGCCAGAGGTAAAGGACAGAATAACTGAAAAACTAGATGAGACAATAAGACCAAGAAACAGAGCCATAAATATGACGTTTAATGGGGACCCAAGCTTCTGTTGCGGCTTCCTTAATAAGTGCTTTATGCAATTTGTACTCCAACCTTCCTTTTTTTTGAAGGAGATCACCAAAGTCACCTTCATCCTGTCCCGGTTGGAAGGGAAGGCCCTGGCATGGGCCTCTCCCTTATGGGAATGTTCTGATTCCATTCTCTCCAAATTGTATGACTTAATTGCTCTCTTCAAACAGACCTTTGGAGACCCTGGTCGGATGGCTATCGCTAGTCATAGTTTACTCCACCTTCGCCAAGCGTCAAGAACCCTCTCTGAATATACAGTGGAGTTCCGAACATTAGCCACAGAACTTGGGTGGCAAGAAAATTGCTTACAAGCCATCTTCCTATATGGACTCTCGTCTGCTCTAAAGGATGAGCTCTCCATCCGTGAGACTCCCACGTCTCTAGAGGACTTGATCTCCCTTGCCGGAAGGATCGATCATCGCCTCCGGTAAAGACGCCTAGAAGTAAAGGCTTCATGCTGTTCTCCAGTACGCCCTGCATGTGCACCCTGCTCTCCAGCGAAGAACACTGCACCACCACCTTCCTCCATGGTGGAACTCATGGAGGTGAATCGGGGATGATTGTCTCCAACGGAACATCTCCGCTGTAGAAAAGAAGGGCTTTGCATTTACTGTAGCACTTCTGGACATTGTCTGCAGTCCTTCCCGGTTCGTCCAGGAAACTGCAATGCCTGAGTCCGGCAGGGGCCCCAAGCTTGGGTGCAACTGTTTCTGTCCCTCAACTTTTGCTCCCAGTGTCCCTGGGCATCAAGGCCCACACGTTCGCCACCACTGCTCTCATCGATACCGGAGCTGTGGCAGTTTCATTATGGATAATATTGTTAAACTTCTGGAAATACCCCTTCAACCGTTAGAGGTGAGTCTTCGTATTGCCTCCATCCAAGGAGAACATCTGCCCAGTCTACCCATTGGACCGTGGCCATTCATCTTACAGTGAGTACCCTCCATGAAGAAGAGACATCTTTCTACATGTTGAAACCCCCAACGCATTCAGTAATTCTGGGGCTACCCTGGCTCCAGGCTCACGAACCCTAGCTCGATTGGCAATCCCTGCAGTTGCTACAGTGGGGTCCCAAATGCCAAACTACTTGTCTCCGCCCGGTGTCACCTGTGATACTAGTTTTGAAATCCACAACTCTTCCTGGTCTGCCTCTGCAGTATGCCAAGTTCAGTGATGTATTCTCGAAACAGAAAGCAGACACACTGCCTCTGTTACATAAGTTCAACTGTCCGATTGAACTTCTGCTGGGCATGATGCCTCCCAAAGGCAGAACTTATCCCTTGTCACAGCCTGAGACCCAGGCAATGTCGGACTAAATAAAAGAAAATTTGGAGAAGGGGTTTATCCGACCCTATGACTCTCCCGCAGGACCAGGGTTCTTCTTTGTAAAGAAAAAAGATGGTGGACCTCGTCCCTCCATCGATTTCTGGGGTCTCAATGCTATAACGTGCAAGGACCGTTACCTGTTACCACTTATCAGTGAATTATTTGACTGCCTTGAAGGCGCCCGAGTATTCTCTAAGTTGGATTTGAGAGGTGCATACAATTTAGTACGTATCCTACCTGATGACATTTGGAAGATGGCATTCAATACTAGAGATGGCCACTACAAATGCATAGTCATGCCCTTTGGGCTATGTAATGCTCCAGCAGTATTTCAGCACCTTACGAATGAGTTCTTTAGGGATCTTCTGTACAACTTTGTTGTTGTCTATCTTGATCACATTTTGATATTCTCTTAGGACATCGAGAGCCACCGCGAACATGTTCGCATTGTCCTCCAGCGATTGAGAGAGAATCACCTGTACACTAAACTGGAGAAATGTTTGTTTGATCGCACCCGACTACCTTTCCTAGGATTTTATTTATTTATTTATTTGAGGCTTTTATATACCGAGGTTTAGCGTATGCCTTCACCCCGGTTTACATTGAAACGAAACAATGATACATAGAACAAGTAGTGAAACAAAAGTATATGCATATAACAGGTCATGGAGCAAGTTGTAACAGGAAATAATAAATAAACAGGATATATAATATCTGACTGTGGGTTTTCAATGGACCTGGAGAAAGCCCAAGGGATCCGCGACTGGCCCCAGCCAGTCGGTCTTCGAGTTTTGCAACGGTTCCTGGGCTTCACTAACTATTATCAAAGTTTCATTGCCAACTATTCTTCCATGGTTGCCCCCCTCACAGCTATGACTAGGAAAGGGGCCAACACTTGAGTTTGGACAACTTGAGCCATTGCGGCCTTCCAGAGGCTCAAAGAAGCCTTCAGCTCCGGTCTGTGTCTTCATCACCTGGATCCCAAACTGCTGTTTGTGCTGGAAGTGGATGCCTTAGCAATTGGTGCCGGGGCTGTTCTAAGCCAACACTTGCCTACGGGCAAGTTAATTCCATGTTCATTCTATTCACATAAGTTCTTCCCTAAGAACAACGCTATACAGTTGGTGACCATGAACTGCTAGCAGTGAAGCTAGTCCTCCAGGAATAGTGCCCCTGGTTAGAAGGGGCACAGTACAAATTCACCATATTCATGGATCACAAAAATCTAGAACATCTCAAGGAGGCTCAGCTTCTGAATCCCTGCCAGGCCCGGTGGGCCTTGTTCTTTGAGAGATTTGACTTCAACCTCTGTTTCCATCCTGAATCCAAGAATCAGCGAGCTGATGCGCTGTCTCGGTCCTTTGAACCCGAGGATCTTCCGGAGGTTCCTAGTTATATCATCGACCCTGCTTGTATCTTGCTAGCAGCAACCACTACTGTCCCAATCGGGAAGACTGTTGTTCCTCGCTGACTACGTGAGCGTGTCTTAAAATGGGCCCATGATTCGAAACTGACAGGCCATCCCGGCCGTGCCAGAACTCTGGAGATGCTACGCCGACACTATTGGTGGCCCACCATGGTGCAAGACTCACAGAATTATGTGGACTCTTGTCCCACCTGCGCGCAACAAAAACCACCAACAGGAAAGCCTTGGGGCTTGTTACAGCCACTCCCGGCACCTACTGAACCTTGGTCCAGTATTTCGACAGACTTCATCATGGACCTTCCTCCGTCACAAAACAACACAGTAATTTGGGTTGTGATCGACAACTTCTCGAAAATGGGTCACTTTATCCCTTTGCTGGGTCTTCCGTCAGCCCCAGAATTAGCAAGACTCTTCCTGAAAAATATCTTTCGACTCCATGGACTCCCCAAGGAGATTGTCTCTGATCGGGGACCACATTTTGCCGCCAAGTATTGGCGCTCCTTATGCCGGAAATTTGATATTTCTTTGAGTTATACCTCAGCCTACCATCCTCAGGCCAATGGGCAGGCTGAGAGAACTAACCGGACTCTTAAAACGTTCTTACGTTCATACGTAAATAACCAGCAGAATGATTGGTCAGACCTCCTCCTTTGGGCCGAGATGTCACATAACATTCATGTCGCAGCAGCCACCAACGTGTCTCCATTTGCAGTTGTCTTCAGAAGGCAGCCCCATTTGCCTTTTCCTGTTCCTGTGATGGTTCCATCCCCTGCAGCACAAATCATGGCTCAAACCATCCGCTAAGTATGGACTCGGGTAAGAGAGCGACTCTCGCAGGCTGCAGAGCATGCTAAATGCACCTCGGATCATCATCGACGACCTGCTCCACTCTTTCGATCTGGACAGAAAGTCTGGTTGAGTCCCAGCACATCCGTCTCCGACTTCCTTCTCATCGACTGGCCCCGAAGTATATTGGTCCTTTCCCAATACTCTGAGGAGTGGGAGCCATTTCTTATCAGCTCCAGCTACCCCGATTCATGAGGATCCACAGTACGTTCCACGTGTCTTTGCTAAAGCCTCTGGTCCTGTCGTAAAGACCCTCCTGCTCCACACATCTCGGCAGAATCTGATACTTCTCTGCAGGTAAGAGAAGTCCTTGATGTCCGGCGACGCCGAGGCAAATGGGAGTATCTCCTAGCTTGAGAGGGCTATGAGGGAGAGGAGAACTCGTGGGAACTCTCTCAGAACATACTTGATAAGGATCTCTTGAAGACCTTCCATAGACAGAATCCTGAGAAACCCCAGCTGCGTAGGGGGAGGCCTAGAAAGGGGGGTACTGTTACGCGCCCTGCCCACGGCTGTCCCAGGCACGGGACCACTCGCCTTCAGTCGCTGGGCCTGCAGCTGTGCGCCAGGCCTCACTCCGAGCCTCGGCATCCCAGTCCATGCCCCTAGGTACGCGCGCGCAGACTAGCCACTCTGATGTAGGCTCCAGGGTGGGGCCTAGTTCCGCCACGCACCCTGATTGAGTTCCTATTAAAAGAAAGTTCCTGGCCTCACTTCCTTTTCTTGGCAATCGGGTCGGTTTGTTCCTGAGATTGCCCTTATTCGTGTATCTTGCTTGCTTGTCCCTAGTCTCGTTCCAGGATCGTTCTGTTCCAGTTCTATTCCTGCTTGTTCCTGCTTCCTATCCTGCTTGTGCCTATGCCCGTCTGTTCATCTCCCTGGTCTTACCCCGGACTGACTTATTGGAAAAGACCTCACCTTGTTACTGACTTACCTGCCTGCCTGCCGCCTGCCAAAGACCTCAGCTTGTTCCTGACCTGCCTGCCTGCCTGCCGTCTGCCTAAGACCTCAGCCTGTTCCTTGACTTTGTCTGACCTCCGGCTCCTGACCCTTGCTTTGTTGACCACTCCTCAGGCTGACCTCTGGATTCTGACCTTTGCCTGCCTGACCTTGTCCATTGATTCTGGCTCTGTCCCTAGCCTTGTCATCATCATCACTATACTGGTTGTCTTTGCTTCAACCTGTCTCCAGCCTCAAACCCGATAGTGCTTACCTAGTCTCAGTGGGCACACCGGACTTAAATTCTCCCAGGAGACCCTGAGAGGCCCACCTAAGTCCAAGCGGCCTGGATCCTTACGGGCTCCTCCCGGGGGGACCTCAGGCTTCCAATGGGAAGCTCTACACCACCTCTGTTTCCTTCCGTGCTCGGCTCCCTGGGGCAGTCCCCGCACTGTTCCAGGACCAAGGGTCCACCCCCGAGTGCAACAAAACCAATTCGTTGATTAGTTGTATTCGTTGATGGTTTTCCCATTAAAGTCAATGGGGGAAATATTTGCAGCCTATTTTTGGCTGTCAAATTGAGGTTTTCTTATCAATTCTGATGACACTTCTGGGGAGCAATCATCAGAACGAGAAAAGAGCTCCAAGGTACTTAGACTATGGTAAAGTGGCACCAAAGTGGCATGAATAGCCTAAGGCACTGTAAAGGGACAAATGGGTACCAGGAGTGGCAAAAGTGCTTTAATAGAGGTGCAAAACAGCAGCGACAGTGTCAAAAACACACCACAGCTTCAAAAGAGAGCACCGATAACAGTTGCATGAACCCTTGAAAAATGTCAAGACAAGTGGCAACATCATCCTACAGCCCAATGAAGGGGGAACATACCAAGCAGAAAGAGTGTCAGAAAAAACCACAAGGCACCGATAAATGGACAAAGCAGCAGAAAGACTACCACCAACACACTGAGAAACCATGATAGCAGCAAGAGTCGTCTGGTGTATGGCAGCAAGGCAGAGTGGCAGAAAGTTGATAGGGGAAAGACAGGCTGGCAGAGCGGAGGTAGTATGGACCCTATGGTTTTGATAAGGGCAAGACAGGCTGGCAGAGTTGAGGTAGTCAGGTCCCTGTGATTTTGATAGGGGCAAGACAGGCTGGCCCCGGGGAGAGTTCAATTTCCTTTGCACAGGAAATGGCTCCCTAGAATGGGTTTGCCCCTAGAGTGGGGTGTTACCGATGGCATCTAGTGAGCTCTCGCTGGTCTTTTAAAATCTGGTGGACGTAGCAGATATACAAATGAGAATTTTCAAGGCCGAGGCGGGAGAGCTTTCCATGTGAACAGCGGTTCAACATGGGTCAGCGGGTATTAAGAGATAGGCTGGCTACACCCGGGGAGAGTTCCCTTTCCTTTGTGTAGGAAAGGGCTCTCTGAAATGGATTGCCCCCTAGAGTGGAGCACGAGCCTTCAAGTGTGGTGAGTCGATGTGGAAGAGGTTTCCATGTGAACAGCGGTTCAACATGGCTCAGCAGGTGCTAAGAGAGAGGCTGGATACACAAGAAGAGAGTTCCCTTTCCTTTGTGTAGGAAAGGGCTCCCTGAAATGGGTTGCCCCCTAGAGTGGAGCATGAGCCTTCAAGCGTGGCAAGTCAATGTGGAGGAGGTTTCCATGTGAACAGCGGTTCAACATGGGTCAACGAGTGCTAAGAGAGAGGCTGGCTACACAAGGGGAGAGTTCCCGTTCCTTTGCACAGGAAAGAGCTCCCTGAAATGGGTTGGCCCCTAGAGTGGAGCACGAGCCTTCAAGTGTGGCGAGTCGACGTGGACGAGGTTTCCATGTGAACAGCATTTCTGGTTCAACATGGGTCAACGGGTACTAAGAGATAGGCTGGCTACACCTGGGGAGAGTTCCCTTTCCTTTTCCCAGGAAAGGGCTCCCTGAAATGGATTGCCCCTAGAGTGGAGCACGAGCCTTCAAGCATGGCGAGTCGACGTGGACGAGGTTTCCATGTGAACAGCGGTTCTGGTTCAACATGGGTCAACGGGTACTAAGAGAAAGACTGGCTTCACCTGGGGAGAGTTCCCTTTCCTTTGCGCAGGAAAGGGCTCCCTAGAATGGGTTGTTGGCCCCTAGAATGGAGCATGAGCCTTCAAGTGTGGCGAGTCGACATGGAGGACGTTTCCATGTGAACAGCGGTTCAACATAGGGCGATGGGCATTAAGAGATAGACTAGCTACATCCGGGGAGAGTTCCCTTTCCTTTGCACAGGAAAAGGCTCCCTGAAATGGGTTGGCCCCTTGAGTGGAGCACGAGCCTTCAAAGCGTGGCGAGTCAATGTGGAGGAGGTTTCCATGGGAACAGCGGTTCAACATGGGTCAACGGGTGCTAAGAGATAGGCAGGCTACACCCGGGGAGAGTTTCCTCCCCTTTGCGAAGAAAAGGGCTCCCTGAAGTGGATTGGCCCCTAGAGTGTGGTAGTTCCATTGGCGTCTAGTGAATACCCAGATGCTATTAACTGTACTTATGCATTTCAGCTTATGACAAAGGAACATGAAGAGCTCTCAAAATACGAAAACCGCTACTCAAGTCCAAATCTACAATATCAACCTATGTTGTCTTTGTAGTTTACACAATGCCTCTGTAAACTATGGGAACACAGAGGATGAACTAAAGTACAAGTACCACCAGTTTTCTATAGCACTAGAAACATTAATATTAATATGAGAAACATCTAGGGAAAATGGCCCATACTAAGAAGGTCATGAAAACTATTGAGCATATGAAATATCCAAGCTCAAAGCTGGACAGACAGGCACAGCATTAGAGGTCAGGCCCTTGTAGGGATGTAAGGCCTGGATTGACAGGCACAGCATTAGAGGTCAAGCACTTGTAGAGATGTAAAGACTGGACAGACAGGCACAGCATTAGGGGTCAAGCCCTTGGGAGGATGTAAAGCCTGGATGGACACACACAGCATTAGAGGTCAAGCCCTTGTAGGGACATAAGGCCTGGATGGGCTGGCACGACATTAGAGGTCAAGCCCTTGTAGGGACATAAGGCCTGGATGGACAGGCACAGCATCAGAGGTCAAGCCCTTGTAGGGACTTAAAGCCTGGATGGACAGGCACAGTATTAGAAGTCAAGCCCTTGTTGGGACGTAAAGCCTGGATGAACAGGCACAGCATTAGAGGTCAAGCCCTTGTAGTGACATAAGGCCTGGACAGAGAGGCACAGTGATAGAGGTCAAGCCTTTGTAGGGATGTAAGTCCTGGATGGACAGGCACAGCATTAGAGGTCAAGTCCTTGTAGGGACATAAGGTCTGGATGGACAGGCACAGCGTGAGAGGTCAAGCCCTTGTAGGAATGTAAAGCCAGGATGGATAGGCACATCATTAAAGATCAAGCACTTGTAGGGATGAATGGCCTGGAAGGACAGGCACAGCATTAGAGGTCAAGCCCTTGTAGGGACATAAGGCCAGGACGGGCAGGCACAGCATTATAGGTCAAGCTTTTGTAGGGACTTACAGCCAGGATGGACAGGCACAGCATTAGAGGTCAAGCCTTTGTAGGGATGTAAACCTGGATGGACAGGTACAGCATTAGAGGTCAAGCCCTTATAGGGACGTACGGCCTGGACTTATAGGCACAGCATTAGAGGTCAAGCCCTTGTAGGGATATAAGGCCAGGTTGGACAGCACAGCATTAGAGGTTAAGCCCTTGTTGGGAATTAAGGCTTGGACAGACAGGCAAAGCATTAGAGGTCAAGCCCTTGTAGGGACATAAGGCCTGGATGGACAGGCACAACATTAGAGGTCAAGCCCTTGTAGGGACATAAGACCTGGATGGACAGGCACAGCATTAGAGGTCAAGCCCTTGTAGGGACATAAGGCCTGGACTGACAGGCACAGTGTTAGAGGTCAAGCCCTTGTAGGGACATAAGGCCTGGATGGACAGGCAGAGCGTTAGAGGTCAAGCCCTTGTAGGGACATAAGGTCTGGATGGACAGGCACAGCATTAGTGGTCAAGCCCTTGTAGGGATGTACGGCCTGGATGGACAGGCACAGAATTAGAGGTCAAGCCCTCGTTGGGAATTAAGGCTTGGACAGACAGGCAAAGCATTAGAGGTCAAGCCCTTGTAGGGATATAAGGCCTGGATGGACAGGCACAGCATTAGAAGTCAAGCCCTTGTAAATACCCAGAAGCTATTAACTGTACTTATGCACTTCAGCTGATGACAAAGGAACATGAAGAGCTCTCAGAAATAAGAAAACCGCTACTCAAGTCCAAATCAACAATATCAATCTAATCAAATCTGGAAACCCAAGCAAAGTCAAGCAAACCCAAGCAAAGGCATGTTTATTTTCAAAAACACTAGCATTTCCATCAACTCTGGTGCCAGCCTTGAGCGGTGAGGGCTCATGATATCCCCTGTCATTGAAAATACACATTCACTGGGCACACTGGTTGGTGGACATCACAGATATCACTGAGCCACTTTGGCTAGGTGTGGCTAGACAGTGGACTTGTGTGCCCAATATGCCAGTGGATCTATGTGCATGTCCTCTGTGGGCTCTTGAGATACCGTGTCACTGACATTTGTGCTGGTGTCTCCTTTGCTTGGGAGGGCTGAGAGTCACTCATGCCAGCTGCTTTCCCTCTAGCCTGTTGCAGAACAGATGATTCTTTATGGGCAACATGGCTTTGGCATACTGAACTGGAGGAGGAGGAAGTACTAGCTGACTCTGACATAGTGCTGCTCCTGTTTGGGCTAGCACAACTCTCTGAAGTGCCCGCTGTTTCTTTTTCTGCTTCATGCCACTTCTGTTTCTGCCTATGGCACTCCTGTTCACGGACTTTTAGTAATAGCAGGTCCTTCACAAATGTGAGACAATTGGACTGTAGGGTGAGTTTTCCTTTCACACGGGGATCACAGACTGTGGTGAGCATGTATGTCTGGTCTTCTGTTAAAGGCCTTAATCTCTCTTGCACCTGCTTCTGCAAAAAGTCCAGACAATGCAGCACCTCTGCTGTCATTCCCTCTTCCAGTTTAAAGTCCTCCAAATTTTCCTCCAGAAAATTAACTATAGGGATGATGTCAGTCAAGGTCGCACTTCTGGGACTCAGCTCCTCCGTGGCATCCTTGAAGGGCTGCTGGAATTTTACCAGCTGACTCATGACTAACCAATCATGATGCCCTAGGGGATTCTGCACACCTATGTCCATTGCCGCAGAAAGTTCATGAAGGGGTGTCTGCTGCTCCACTAACCTTTGCAGCATCATATAGGTGTTATTCCACCAGGTGGAAATGTCTTGAATAAGAAGCTTGTGAGGCATCTCCAAATGAGTCTGCTTTTGTCAGAGAACCTGCCCCGCCTTCACACTTCTGTGGAAGTGCACTGCTATGTTCCTGCACTTGGGTATTAATGTATGCAGGTATTCATTCTCTTGGTGATTGAACTCCAACCCAAGAGCTGACTTCAATACCAGGTGCAGAGTGTGTGAAAAACATTGGATGTTGTGAAAGTGCCCATCGCATATTGCCTTTACCATGTTTGCACCATTGTGTGTGACAAAGAACCCTGCCTGAGGATTCCTGTCTCGCAGGTGTATCTGCCAGCATCTGTCTGATGCATGCTAGAATATTGGCTGAGGTATGGGCCTCATCCGTCAGGTGGGTGTGCAGTATAGCCCACCTCCACCCTAATAGTTGTTCACTAATAGAACTGCTGCCTGCCCCTGCCTCAGCCAGGTCCCACCAATGTGCGGTCAGGAAGAGGTAAGAGTGTGCAGCATTCATGGCAGTCCAGATATCACAAGTGAAATGCACACTCCCCTGTGGCTTAGTTAGCAGCGCTTGGATGTGACTGTGACACTGGTTGTACAGGCTGGGGATGACCTTTCTGTTAAATGTGGCTCTGTGGGGGACTTTATAATTTGGAACTAAGACCTTCAGCAAATTCTTGAAACCCCCATTCTCCACTATCTGCAAGGGCTGGTCATCAAGGGCAATCATTTCCCCCAATGCTCCTGGTTACAACTTTTGAGGCTGCCTGCCTCCTACCCCAGAATAGCGTTACTGAACACCACCCCATTTCCTCCATGGTGGATTGTCGCTTCTGCCACATGGCAGGGGACTGCTGGCCTGCCACCTGACTGCTGTAAGGGGCTGATTGTGTGGGGTGACTCTGCTCCTTTTCAACCACTTTATGCTGCCTGGAAAAAGAGGTCCCTTGACTGGTACTGCCACCATCCCGAGATGGCAGTACTGTTGGGTGTTGCTGCTGCATATGATGCATCATGCCAAAATTAGTTAGATGTTCCATTTGCTTGCCTCTGCTAATAGCCATTTCACAGTAATTACACTGAGAAAAATGCAGGTCCTCCGTCACTTTAAAGTGGCTCCAGATCGCAGATTTCTCTTGAGATCCCTTCTCTATAGCCTTCGGGGTGAATGCTGGCACTGGAGCTGAAGTAGTGGGTGCACCCTGAGAAGGAATGCCAGGGGCCTCAGTCACACTCTGTGCCTGCGCTGACTGCTCTTCCTCCTCATCATCATCAGTTTCATCTCTCCCCTGCAGCACTGAAGTGGAGGCTAAGATACGACTAACTAATCCTCCTAAACCTTCTTCAGCTATTGCTTCTTCCATTTCTGATGATGAGAATCCACACAAGATGAGACTTCATCGTAATCAGAAGCAAACAGTGCCTGCACTACATTTTCAATGCTAAGTCGAGTCTGCTCTTGCACTGCTGCTTTTGGGTCTCGCCCTTTTGTCTTGCATGACTCAGCCTCCCCTTCCCTCACCTGCAAAACTACAGGGTCACAAACAGGTGGTGGCGATGCATCATCTTTAAATTTCATTTGTTTCCAGATGGAACTGCCTACCCCTCTAGAGATTTTAGATGTTTGGAACAGGTTCCTTTTTAACTTTAATGGGGGATTGGCACTACCTTTTAAAGTGCCTCCTCTGCCAGTCCCAATCACTCAACCACATCTAGCTTTCCCTGACATTATGGATTTAATGTCACTGCCTACTAGGGATTTCAATTAAAATAATTATTTCCAAAAGAGGCCTACTGGAGATTTGGCTTCAGAGAGCACCGCTATCCCAATATATGTGAGTCTGCAAAACTGCCCACAGACTGCTGTATGTTATGTGCAGCACCAAACTTGCAACTACAAAAGAGGCCTACTGGGGATTCGGCTTCAGAGAGCACTGCTGTCCCAATATATGTGAGTCTGCAAAACTGCCCAGTGCCCACTGATACCCTGTGAGTGCACTGCCTTCTTGGCTTGAAAGAGCACAAAGAGACAGTCTGAGTTCAATAAAAAAAACTGCAGTTAAATAAAAAGCATGGCTAGGCACAGCAGCAATAACGAAGAAATATCTTTTTCAATGGAAAATTCTATCAAACTAGCTTGAAACTGAATATATCTCCCACCCACAACACTCAAATCCTGCTTGCAACCTACCCCAGGGGGTACAATATAAAAATAAGCAGCAAAATGCCACTGCAGCAGCTTGTCTCAGTGCGGTCAAAAAAAGCATGGCTAGCACTGCAGCAAAATCGAAGAAATAAATATCTTTTTCAATGGAAAATTCCTTCAAAGAAGCTAGGAAATGAATACAGATTTCAGACACTGAATACAGATTTCAGACTCTCAGACTAGCTCTGAGTAAAGCCACCATCCCCTGACCACCTTCCCTGACCACCCCCACAAAGAAAGAGCGTGGCACACCACGTGCTTAAGGTATAAATCGTGCAGCGTCATCAAGAATAGCGTCACAGAGCACTGAGTGAGAGCGGTGATTGGCTGCATTAGAAAAATGCTTAGCTCTGATACTTTGCATTCTCATCTCCTTGCCAACCTGTCTGACCCACTCTGTGACAGGGCTGTGAGGTCACTTATGACTCACTGGAAAGTGCTGGTTTTTCTTATGGATACTCCCACATGGCCTTCTCCTATTTCAAATGGCCGCTAAGAAATCACTGTGAGGCAAAAGAATGAAACTAATATGATATGTTTTATTTGTGGGGGATCACGATGCGTTTCGCAAACCCATGAATACAATGAATAGGGACTTAGGCATTGCGGATTGCCCATGCGTTGAAAACGAATGTACATCCCTACAGTCTAGCAAAGGAAGGGAGAGACATTGCCCTACCAGTTCTTGGTGTATGGTAATTTTTTCCTAAATTGAGAGCTAGGATGTTTGATGTTTAGACCTGTACCTTCTGAAACCCTCTTTCCAAATGTGCAGGAGGGAATCTGTATACCCCTTTGACCCTAAAAGAAGAGGTTGCAGGGATCCATGACTAAAATCCAGTATTTTTGACAAGACGTTTTCTAATTGTGTGAGAGGGAAGTATTTTCGCTGCCCACTTCCTTGCCCAGATCTGGAATGTAATATCTGTTCCAGAAGTAACCCTTCCCTCAGGAGGGGGAGAGAGCTATTCTTTTGAAGAGGAGTTGGAGAAGAAGACCATCAGGAAACCCTCAACTGGAATTTCCACCCTGGGACACAGAACACATGCAGATGAAGATTGGGAGTGCCCACTTGGAGATCAGGTACTGTGGTTAAGTGGACATCCATCCTGGTTAGGGATACCCTGGCCATACATTCATCCCACATCATGGATGGATTACTAGTTTCAAATCTCAGAATGAAGGGACACTTCTGTAGAGGAATACATTGTTTAAACTTGTACTACACAAAAGACACGAAATCTAATTGCATTTGGACACATTATTTCACTTTATTGATTTATTTAAAATCAGTATCAGTAAATATTATTTTGAACACCCATTCAGTGAGTCCAACCTGTTTTGTCCAGCTACCTCAGCCTCCCCTTCCCTCACCTGCAAAACTACAGGGTCACAAACAGGTGGAACAAAAGCAAGAGTAACACACACACACACACACACACACAGCCAGGTTTCCAGTGCCTGGGCCCAGAAGTTATCCTTCCCTCATAGACAAGAATTCCCCCCTGGGAAATAAAAGAGTTGGGTAAAGGACTGAGGAGCTTGCCACGCTTAATAAACTCTTTTATGGCTCTTTGGAAATAGAAACACCAGAAAAGGGATACATATAAATACCCTAAGGGCCAGATATTCGTACCTACGCGTGGACGTAGATTTGTGTGCACAACCCGGCGCGCACAAATCTACGCCTGATTTTATAATATGCGTGCGGAGCCACACGCATGTTATAAAATCCAGGGTCAACGTGCACAAGGGGGTGCACACTTGTGCATCTTGCACGCGCCGAGCCCTAGGGGAGCCCCAATGGCTTTCCCCATTCCCTCCCACTCCCCCACCTTCCCCTCCCTTCCCCTATCTAACCCGCTCCCCATTCCTACCTAAATCCCCCCCACCTTTAGTTTTTTATTTAGGTTGCGTACGCCAGTCAAGTGCCGGCGTGCGATCCCCGGGCCCAGCGGCAGTAGAGAGGCCTCTGGCCATGCCCACGCCCCACCCCAGGACTACCCCACCCATTTTTTCGAGCATCAGGACTTATACGCATCCCGGGGCTTGCGCGCATTGTCGGGCCTATGCAAAATAGGCTTGTGCGCGTAGAGCAGGTTTTTGTGGTTACGCACGTAATATATGCATGTATCCTTTTTAAAATCCATCCCCAAGTGAGCAAACAATTTCAGCACTGTCACATGGGTAGCCAGATGTGTTACAATAATGCCCTGTGTTCCCCTGATGCCACCATTTCCTCCCCTGTGCGGTCTCTCCCTCTGGGTCACCACCGTTGTCTCTATACAGTCCTGGAGCGCCACCAATTTCCTGGACATCACTGATATTAGGGGTGTGCATTCGTTTTCACCGTATTTGTAATCCGCAACTTATTTTTAGCGATCCGCAAAATACGTTGGGAGGCGCAACGCATCGCAACTCCCAACGTATTCAACAGATTTCTGTTGAATACGGTGAACCTAAATAAACATTTAAACCCCCACCCTCCTGACCCCCCAAGACTTACCAAACTCCCTGGTGGTCCAGCGGGGAGTCAGGAAGCCATCCCTGCACTCGTTTGCGATTTCTTCACGGCGCCGATAGCCTGTGTCACAGGGGCTGCCGATGCCATTGCTCAGCCCCTGTCACATGGTCACCGACGCCATCTTGTGCTCCTACCACGTGACAGGTAGGTCATGTGGCAGGAGGTCGCTCCGGGACCCCCGTTGGCCTCCTGACCCCCCCAAGCTGGCCAAAAGGTCCGGTTGGGTCCAACGGGGGTCCCGGAGCGGAAGAGCACGTGACACTGGAGCGGAGGAGCACGTGATGCCGACGTCACGCCGGCGTGACGTCGGCGTCACGTGCTCCTCCGCTCCGGGACCCCCGTTGGACCCAACCGGAACTTTTGGCCAGCTTAGGGGGGCCTCCTGACCCCCCCAAGCTGGCCAAAAGTTCCGGTTGGGTCCAACGGGGGTCCCGGAGCGACCTCCTACCACATGACCTACCTGTCACGTGGTAGGAGCACAAGATGGCGCCGGTGACCATGTGACAGGGGCTGACCAATGGCATCGGCAGCCCCTGTGACACAGGCTATCGGCGCCTTGAGGAAATCGCAAACGAGTGCAGGGATGGCTTCCTGACTCCCCGCTGGACCACCAGGGAGTTTTGGTAAGTCTTGGGGGGGGGGATTAAGGAGGGTGGGGGTTTAAATTTTTATTTAGGGAACCGGGAAACGTATGGACAGATCCACAACTTATTGATTTCTCCATACTTCCATATTCAACGGAATCGACCCTCAACGACAACGTATCACAAACGCAACAAAAACTTTTTGTCTGCACATCCCTAACTGATATGCCGCTCCTGCGCATGCGCCTCAGCCAGCAATTTGGAGGGACTGTGGCAGGAAAAGCCCTGTGACCTCTCCTGATGATGTCATCCTGGGAGGCCTATAAAAGGGGCCTTTATTCAATCCAGGGTTCCCTTTCCAAGGAGTTGCTTTTCCCCTGGAGTTCCTGTTCCAGCTCTTACTCCAGGAGTCATCAGAGTTCTTGATCTTCACTTATTCAAGGTCTTCATGTTCTTCGTGGGAGCACCTCTATGTTTCTTCAATCCATGTTCCTGGTCTCTTGTCGGTTCCTATCTTAGGCATCTTCCTAGTCTTCAGTCAAGTCCATGATGTTCCAGTCTTGGTCTCCAAGTCCCGCATGGCAGGTCTTCTCCGTCTTCTTCCAGGCATGCCAGATCTTTTCCTTCATCTTCTTCCAGGCATACCACGACCAGCCCATGGATTGTGTAAGTCACCTCATGGCACATGGTCTGTCTCAAACTCATTCTTTGCTGGTTAGGTCTCCAGATGTCCCTTGTTTTTAAAAACAGGGGTCCCATCCCTGGTTCTGAGTTCCTGAATGCTGGGGTCCCATCCATGAATCCTATTCCTAGTCTTTAGAGCTCCTTGTTACAGCTTCTATCCATGTCCAAGCCTCCAGAGTCTTCTTTGCCTCTGGCATGGTCCCCAACCAGCCCTTGCATTATGTAGGTCATGCAGCAGGACCAGACTCTCCCAGAGCCTTTGTCATATTTCCAGTGCCAAGTCTTCATCATGATTCAAGTCCAGAGTCTGTCCCACATTTGGTGTGGTCCACGCGCAGCCCACAGGCTGTATGGGGTGCTGTGGCACAGGGCTCATTCTGTTCCTGAATTTGAACTTGAATTTGAAACCTGAACCTGAATCTGAACTCTGAACCTGAACCTGAGTTTGTCTAATTCCTAGCCTTCAGTGCCTTAATCTCGTCAAAGTCTTCAGTGCCTTTGTCTCATTCAAGCCTTCAGTGCCTTTGTCATATTCTAATCATGAGAGTCATCTCCTGTCCTCAACCTCCATCTGTCCTGATGCTCAAGCTATTCCCAAGTGGCAAGACCAAAAGGGCTTTTGGAGTGGCCAGAGGGTTACCCCAGAGACCAGCACTGCATTGCTGTGTCTCACTTCTGTGCATGCAGGTTTAGCGGAGGCTTGAGTTTTCCAAGTTTAATAATGTTCCAAGTCTCCAAACCTGTCCAGCCCATGCCTGGATGCAGTGTGCAGTGTTCCTTGGAGCCTCGCCCCGGGAGTGTGCCGTGCCCAAGGGCTCACACTCTCCTCCGCTGCTGAGTGCCAACCGTGCTTGCAACAAGATGGTTTAGGCTGTAGGGGTTTCTGCTTTATAGATGTTTAAAGAAATAGTTGGTTAGTACGTGCAGTCTATTTTCACCATTAAAAAAATAAAAATTAAAAATCAAAGACACTTCTGTATAAAAAGAACACATTTTATTTAACTGGCAATTGGATAAGTTCTGGTCTCCAAAAGTTTAAATTCCTGTAAAACAATTTCTGTTAACTTCCAAAAGTACTTAGCAAAATACTTTTATATGTTCAGACATAACAAAAAATTCGTCAAAAACCTGTTTCTAAGAAAAATGTCATTTTTCAAACAATATCAGATAGGTATAAATTAAATTATTTTTTATCTCCCTATCACTTAGTAAAACTAGTTACTCAATTCAGCTGTCCCTTTAAGAATTGATTGTGGTATTTTTCTGTTGTTTCAAGTTACTTCTGGATTCTCTTGCAGCTTCAAAAATGTTCACAGGTAAGTACATTGTACATTGTGATGTAGATTTTAAAAGAAGCATGCGCACGTCCATGTGTGCACGTTTCCCGGCACGCACACATGGATGTGCCAATTTTATAACATGCACACGCATGTTATAAAATCCAGGGGCCGCGTGCATATGCGCCCTGGATTTTATAATCTGAGCACGCATGTGCGGGTGGCGCGCGCTGGGGGACCTAATCTTACACACATATGAGTGGCGACGAGATTTGCCCTCTCTCAATTCTCTTCAGTCTGCTCCAATTAAGGAGCGGACTGGGAGGGAACTTCCCTACCCCCCCCCCCCCCGCCCTACCTAATCTCCTTTACCCTTCCCTTCCCCTCTCCTCTCCTCTCCTCCCCACTCCCTAAACCCTTTCTCCTACCTTTTTATATTTTTATTTTGTTGCTTACTGCTCCATTGGAGCAGTAGAACTTGTGCACGCAGACAATCCCTTCCCTGGTACAGCGGAAAATGCATCCAGCCACTGTACCGGCTGGATGCAGCCGGTACAGCAGCCATTTTCCACTGTACCGGCTCAATCCAGCCCCGCCCCTCCGCACCCCTCGGATCACCCCTTTCCTTCAGCCCAGCACATCTGCATGTACTGGCCTTTACGTGCAAGGCCGGGCCTTGTTGAAAATTAGCTTGGTGCGCGCAAGGCCCGGCCATGAGTGTAAAGGCCGGAATTTATGCGCGTGGCCAAATAAAAATCTACCCGTGTATGTCTAACCTCTTACTAATCTGTTTGTCTTTATTCTCTTATTGTTTGTATTCTGTCACTAACCTCACTTGTTCCAAACAATCAGGGTCATTTATCGTGGGCATTAGGGCCGTATCGCAGGCATTATGGCCCTAACAACCACGATAACGCCATAACACTCACGATAAATAATGCATCTCTACATGCGTATGCAAATTTTAAAATTTTTCCCAAATGGGAGGAGTTTGAGCAGAGTTAGGATGGAGTAAATTAAAATGAGGGGTGCTTAGCATTGCACACAATAGCATAATGCACATTATCATGAGTTTAATGCCAGGAACAACTATACCTTTTTTCCTGGTGTTAAGCTGTGCAATAAGCCTGAAACAGGATTTCTGCTAAAAATTGAAAATTCCATTTTAGAGAGAGAGAGAGAGAGAGCCTCTGGGAAAGTACACATATTAGTCAACTTTTTATACCACTGTAGGAGGGTCAACTAGTAGGGATGTGAATCGTTTTTCAACGATTAAAATTATCGTCCGATAATGTTTATATCGTCTTAAATCGTTATAGAACACGATACAATAGAAACTCTAACGATTTATCGTTAAAAATCGTTAAATCGTGTTAGTGCGCACTAACTCGAGTTAGTGCGCACTAACTCCCCGTTAGTGCGCACTAACTCGAGTTAGTGCGCACTAAATGAAAATGATACAAATAAACACTTTCCAGGTCACTGAAGGTCAGTTAGGAATGAATATGTGTTCCTATTGGCTGGCTGCCCTCTTATCTATTGATGTTACCAAGGTTACCACTGAGGTGATGGTTGGGGGGATGGGAAATGGAACTGGAAACTAACGAACACCAACAGAAAATGAAACAAAGTGTTCACACTTCCCAGGTCAGTAAAGGTCACTTAGGAATGAATATGTATGTATGTATTCCTATTGGCTGGCTGTGCTCTTATCTATTGATGTTACCAAGGCTAATACTGAGGTAATGGTTGGGGGGATGTGAAATGGAAACAGTTGGAAGCTTGACAAAAAAAGTAATGTAATGATCAGCACTCACGTGACTAGAACTTGTTTGTTTATTATTTTTGTTAGCAGGCACCTGAAATGCTAGTGCATGTTGAATTTGCCAATCACTGTGCATTTTAGAAAGGTGGTCCTGGCTGGAACTGTACACAGTTCAAATATATGTAATTGATTGTTGGTAAGTGTATTTTTTAAGTAGCCACACTGGCACAAGTATGTTTACTTTTCCTCCTACTTAACTCACTAGCTCAGTTTTGTAAGAAGGGCTTCTCTGCTTGTGTGTTGTTTTTGTTTGGTGTGAGGAGAGCAGAAACATCAGATCTTTATTCAATCTACTACAGTCATCTCTTACAGTGCCCTATCCCTATTAATACCAGGAGTGTTGTGATCTTCCTGCACACAGTGCCCTAACCCTGATACCAGTCTGAGACAGCTCCCTCCCTGCATTACTAGTGAGAGGCTGGCTTCACAGACAGGGGGGAGCTGCCTGACCCTCACTCCTGACTTCCCCCATGTCCCAGCTAGTGAATGGTGTGTGGGTGAGGGGGGGGGGGGAGGATGGTGAAGTCTGAGACAGCTCCCTCCCTGCATTACTAGTGAGAGGCTGGCTTCACAGACAGGGGGGAGCTGCCTGACCCTCACTCCTGACTTCCCCCATGTCCCAGCTAGTGAATGGTGTGTGGGTGAGGGGGGGGGGGATGGTGAAGTCTGAGACAGCTCCCTCCCTGCATTACTAGTGAGAGGCTGGCTTCACAGACAGGGGGGAGCTGCCTGACCCTCACTCCTGACTTCCCCCATGTCCCAGCTAGTGAATGGTGTGTGGGTGAGGGGGGGGGGTGGATGGTGAAGTCTGAGACAGCTCCCTCCCTGCATTACTAGTGAGAGGCTGGCTTCACAGACAGGGGGGAGCTGCCTGACCCTCACTCCTGACTTCCCCCATGTCCCAGCTAGTGAATGGTGTGTGGGTGAGGGGGGGGGGAGGATGGTGAAGTCTGAGACAGCTCCCTCCCTGCATTACTAGTGAGAGGCTGGCTTCACAGACAGGGGGGAGCTGCCTGACCCTCACTCCTGACTTCCCCCATGTCCCAGCTAGTGAATGGTGTGTGGGTGAGGGGGGGGGAGGATGGTGAAGTCTGAGACAGCTCCCTCCCTGCATTACTAGTGAGAGGCTGGCTTCACAGACAGGGGGGAGCTGCCTGACCCTCACTCCTGACTTCCCCCATGTCCCAGCTAGTGAATGGTGTGTGGGTGAGGGGGGGGGGGAGGATGGTGAAGTCTGAGACAGCTCCCTCCCTGCATTACTAGTGAGAGGCTGGCTTCACAGACAGGGGGGAGCTGCCTGACCCTCACTCCTGACTTCCCCCATGTCCCAGCTAGTGAATGGTGTGTGGGTGAGGGGGGGGGGGAGGATGGTGAAGTCTGAGACAGCTCCCTCCCTGTATTACTAGTGAGAGGCTGGCTTCACAGACAGGGGGGAGCTGCCTGACCCTCACTCCTGACTTCCCCCATGTCCCAGCTAGTGAATGGTGTGTGGGTGAGGGGGGGGGGGGGGAGGATGGTGAAGTCTGAGACAGCTCCCTCCCTGCATTACTAGTGAGAGGCTGGCTTCACAGACAGGGGGGAGCTCCTGACCCTCACTCCTGACTTCCCCCATGTCCCAGCTAGTGAATGGTGTGTGGGTGAGGGGGGGGGGGGGGAGGATGGTGAAGTCTGAGACAGCTCCCTCCCTGCATTACTAGTGAGAGGCTGGCTTCACAGACAGGGGGGAGCTGCCTGACCCTCACTCCTGACTTCCCCCATGTCCCAGCTAGTGAATGGTGTGTGGGTGAGGGGGGGGGGGGGGAGGATGGTGAAGTCTGAGACAGCTCCCTCCCTGTATTACTAGTGAGAGGCTGGCTTCACAGACAGGGGGGAGCTGCCTGACCCTCACTCCTGACTTCCCCCATGTCCCAGCTAGTGAATGGTGTGTGGGTGAGGGGGGGGGGGAGGATGGTGAAGTCTGAGACAGCTCCCTCCCTGCATTACTAGTGAGAGGCTGGCTTCACAGACAGGGGGGAGCTGCCTGACCCTCACTCCTGACTTCCCCCATGTCCCAGCTAGTGAATGGTGTGTGGGTGAGGGGGGGGGGGGGAGGATGGTGAAGTCTGAGACAGCTCCCTCCCTGCATTACTAGTGAGAGGCTGGCTTCACAGACAGGGGGGAGCTGCCTGACCCTCACTCCTCCGGGGTATTGTGATCTTCCTGCACACAGTGCCCTATCCCTGATACCAGGGGTGTTGTGATCTTCCTGCATGCAGTGCCCTATCCCTATTAATACCAGGAGTGTTGTGATCTTCCTGCATGCAGTGCCCTATCCCTGATACCGGGATGTGTGCAAGAAGATCACAACACCCCCGGTATCAGGAATAGGGCACTGCGTGCAGGAAGATCACAACACCCCCAGTATCAGGAATAGGGCACTGTGTGCAGGAAGATCACAACACCCCTGGTATTAGGGATAGGGCACTGTGTGCAGGAAGATCACAACACTCCTGGTATTAATAGGGATAGGGCACTGTGTGCAGGAAGATCACAATACCCCTGGTATCAGGGTTAGGGCACAAGTTCTAGTCACATTGACTGATCACATTACTTGTTTTGTCAAGCTACCAACTGTTTCCATTTCCCATCCCCCATATACTGTCAGTAGGAAACTTGGTAACATGAATAAATAAGAGGGCAGCCAATAGGAATACATATTTATTCCTAAACTGACCTTAACTGACCTGAAAAGTGTCAAATTGTATCATTTTCAGTTAGTGCGCACTAACTCCCAGTTAGTGCGCACTAACTCCCGTTAGTGCGCACTAACTCGAGTTAGTGCGCACTAATCGGAAAAAACGATTTTTAACGATTTTTTAACTAAAAAATCGTGCCTAAGACGATTTTCTTGCCCTGCCACACGATTTCTATCGTTAAGACGATATGGAAAACGATTCACATCCCTATCAACTAGTAACTAGTGGTGAGGTTTTGGCAGTGGTCTAGGTTTTGAGGGGCAGTTTTACATGCACAGTCAGAGGTATGAATAGCATAGTACACATCAGTAAAGATTTGATATGATTTGGAGTGAGGAAAGGTACACAAATATGAGATTTGTACATTATACTCTGAACCCAGTTTGATGCACTCTCCACCTGTTATGCCCGTCCGTCGCAGACGGCTGTGACCATTAATGCTCACCTCTTTTTATGCAGCTCTGACATCATTGGGGAAAGTGGCAGCCTCCGCCAGCTTCCTCGAACCTTCCTGGCGTTCCCAGGACACCATGGACGCTGCCGACCGCCATCTTGCTCATAGGACCACTTAGGCGCGCACGTGCAGGGGCCATTATTAAGCACGTCATGGTGGGAACCTCGGGGGTGTCCCCTGTGGATGACGTCTACACTCTGCTGTACTTAAGCTGCCTGGCCCTGCCTATCAACAAGTTAGCAAGGAGTTCCCTCATTGCTGAATCCGCTTCTCTCATACAGACTTCCTGTTCCAGTGCCTGCACTTCAGCGTGAGACGCTCTAGGTACCCGCTCCTCGGTGGCCCTTCCTCGTCTCTGGCTATCCGCTTCTCAGAGGGCTTTCTGCCTTGGACTGCTGTCTGTTCCCATGCCCCGGGACATCTCCTGGAACTATCACTCTGTGAGTACCTTAACTTCATGGACTACTACTGAACCAACTTTATTTTGAGATCCACTCCTGTGTACCCCGTACCTCGGGCCACTACCGTGCCAGCACTAGTGAGGAGCCACCTCGGTGTACCCTGCGCTGCAGGCCATTGCCATGTCATCGCTACAGAAACCTCTCCGGTGTACCCTGGGTTTCGGGGGCAATACTGTGCCTGCTCTAGTGAGGAACCGCTTTGGTGTACCCTGCACTGCAGGTCATTGCCACGTCATCGCTACAGGTCCCTCATCAGTGTACCCGGACCCGGGCCACTACAACATCATCTTTGAGTGAGGAATTCCTCGGTGTACCCTGCGCTGCAGGCCACTACCGCATCATCACTTCAGTGAGACTTCTTTGGTGTACCCCGTATCTCCTCCTGCACCCCCTGCTCTGTTGGCTATGCCTTTTCTACTTTTACAATAAAGACTATTCCACAGCTGTGTCTGATGTCCACTGAGACCGCGCCTCCCTGACGGTGAGGCCCACAGGGCTCCTCCCTGTTAGCAGTACCATCTCTCACCTCGGCCCAGGGCCCACACACTTACAAGTCAGAGCGCCACCAAGCTGCTATCAAGCTAGGTCAAGAGTACAATACACAAATTTCATCTTTGTGTACCTTTCATCACTCCAAATCACTTCAAATCTTCACTGATGTGCTGTTCGTACCTCTGAATGTGTATGCAAAACTACCCCCTAAACCAGTGGTCCCCAATCTTTTTTGCACCAGGGTACGGCTTCAAGCAAGACCATTTTTCCATGGCCCAGCAGGGCGGGGTGGGGTGGGGCAGGGGCGGGGCTTTGGTCATATGGGGGCGGGGTTATGGAGGGGGTTGAATTTTAGTGCATATTTATCATTTAATTATGACATTTATAATGTCAATGTGACTCAACTCACCATAGGTTCAGAACATAAAGCATCAGTTATAATAGTAAAACCATACTAATAAAAGAATATTTTAAAACTACTGATAAATAGAATTTCTATTAATTAAAATCATATACATTTTTTTACAATTTCCCAAACACCAATAAAATATTTCAAAACAGCACATATATCAAATAACACCCAATAATTAAAACTAATAAGGATTTTAAAAAACCCCTGCTGTCCATACATGGGAGTTCTTGATTTCCAGTCACCCTGATATTGTCGAGGATTAGGAGGTTATCCTCTCTCTCACACATACTCACATGTCCATTCTCTCTCACACATACACTGTCACATACATACATATTCATGCTCTTATACCCACCATAACCTCTCGCTCTCACAGACACTGACACACTCTCAGGCTGTAAGACACTCCTCCCACACCCACACACTCTTACTCCCCTGGATTTTCTCATACACACTCATGCTCTCACTCTCACTGGCTCCCTCATATACACACCTATACACACACCCAGGCAAGCTCCCAATCATTCTCACACAAACACACACACACAGGCAAGCTCCCAGTCATTCTTACACTGAACCCCAGGCAGGCTCCCATTCATTTTCACACACCACTCCCTCCCCATCCCCCAGGCATGCGCACATTCATTCTCACACACACAGACCCCCAGGCAGGCACCAATTTATTCTCACACACACACATACACCACACACAGGCAGGCACCTATTCTCACACATACAAACCCCAGGAAGACACCCATTCATTCTCATACACAGACACACCCTCAGGCAGGCACCCATGCATTCACACACATACACCCCCAGGCAGACTCCCATTCATACACATGCACACACTAAAGGCAGAGACCCCCTCTCTTTCTTTTGCCAGCAACCTCAGAGCCTCTCTCATTCCTCTGCTGCCATGTGGCTTTTGGGGAGGTGCTGATTGCTGCTGCTGGCACTGAAGCCCATTCTGCTGCCTCCTCTGTGCAGGCCCCGTGGGCTTCCAGTTCCTCCATGCTGATCTTGTACATTGTGAGATCCACATAGAGAAAGTGCTACTCTTGCACATTCCCAAAGATTACATGTGCCAATCAGTAAAAAGTAATTTTTTTTTTTTTTACATTTGCTATCTGATCTTAGTTTTCTAATCGGTTGGTCACAGGCTTTTTTTCCACCTTCCCTTTCTTATTTTTTTGCCAATTCCTTTTATATTGTCTTTTTTTCTATTTCTTTTCTCTTCATCTGTCTTCTTCCCTCAAACACACAGTCAGTTTCTCATTCTCACATGCTTTCTTTCTCTCTCTCTCTCTCTCTCTCTCTCTCACACACACACACACGCTCTCACTCTCACATGCTGTCTCATATAATCATTCATACACACAGTCTCTCACTGGCACATGCTGTCTGAGTCTCACACACATAGGCTCTCTCTCACTCCCACATGCTGTCTTGCTCAAGCACAGGCTCTCACTGTCACATCCTGTCTCTCACACACAGAGGCTCGCACATGCTGTCTCTGCAAAGATTCAGGTCTTCACTCCCACACACAGTCTCTCAACTCACTCTCACACACAATCTCTCAACTCATCTCATACACGCACATATACACACTCTACAGGCCCTCGGCCTCTCTCTCACCTCTGGGCCTCTTCTTTATGGGTCACCACAGGATGGGCTCTGAAACGGCCCTGGTCTTCTCGGGCCATGCTGCTCCGCTTCTGATGTGACTGATGCTCCTCCTCCTTCTGGGGCTGCGTGGGCAGGAAGGAGGAGGAGCACCTGCAGTGGCTGATGCTCCTCCTACTTCCAGGGCCGCGCGGACAGGAAGGAGGAGTAGCACCTGCATTATGCGGGGCATGACGGGGCGGGGCAGCGGGCAGCATCCACCCCACAAAGTGTGCTCTGAGCCGCCGCAGAGCAGAGCACACTGTCAGTGTTTAGTGCTGGTCTGTGGCGGCGCCGTGGACCAGCAAAAAACCCCCAATGGCCCGGTCCTGGTCCACGGACCGGTGGTTAGGGACCCCTGCCCTAAACCTTGCCCCAAGTTACTAGTTGCCCCTTCTACAGTGGTATAAATAGTTTATTTATATGAGAGCCTTATAAAGAGTTTCTCTCTCTCTCTCTCTCTCACTCACTCACTCTCACCAGCAGCCCAAAACATGGTAAAAAGCCTGTCTGGGTACTACTCAGCTTGCAATGTGAAATAAATTTAATGCACTTTGCAGTATCTCAAAAATTACCCTAACCATACCCCTTTTTTATTATGGGTGCTAAACGTGCAAAATTTATATCTAAATGATAAATCTAGGTCAATGTTTCTCATACTTTTGTAATAATTCGTTGGTACATTTATCTGTGCTTCCACCATCATAGCTCTTAGGGGGTGTGGCTTAGGATCATCAATAGAGAGTGTTGATTCAGAAACCTAGGGATGCTGGCAAGTTTTTGGAGGCTAATAGCTTTCACCACTTGATGGCATAGGCAGAAACACCTCTAGACTACCATTCTTGATCACATAGTCTCTGGATGCAACTGTCTTTTCCCACTACACTGTCTTTAAAAAAAAATAACAAAATACACTGTCTTTAAACAAAATAACAAAAAAACCCTGTCTTTAAACATAATAACAAAAAAAAAACCCTGTCTCCCTATGACTGCCAATCACCTGCAGCCTAGGACGTTGTCCTAGATGTGTGTCTCCACCTTCTTATTGTACTATTTCTCTAACTATTTCAAAACAAATGATAATTATTATATCCCTATCTAATCACAATAACAGATTGAGTTTGAGTGTGAGTCAGATGTTAGAATTGGTGTATACAGTAAGCAGGAAAGTCACAGCTTGGAGAAGATATGGCTGAGGGGAGTTATGATAGAGGTATTTAAAATCATGAGAGGCATAGAACAGATAAATGTGAATTGGTTATTTACTCTTTCGGATAATATAAGGACTAAGGGGCACTCCATGAAGTTAGCATGTGGCACATTTAAAACTAATCAGAGAACGTTCTTTTTCACTCAACACACAATTAAACTCTGGAATTTATTGCCAGAGGATGTGGTTAGTGCAGTTAGTGTAGCTGGGTTTAAAAAAAGGATTGGATAAGTTCTTGGAAGAGAAGTCCATTACCTGCTATTAATTAAGCTAACTTAGAAAATAGCCACTGCTATTACTAGACTTAGTTTTTGGGAACTTGCCAGGTTCTTGTGACCTGGATTGGCCACTGTTGGAGACAGGATGCTGGGCTTGATGGACCCTTGGTCTGACCCAGTATGGCATTTTCTTATGTTCTTATGTTCTTAGTGGAGGTCAGTGTACTAATTTGTCATTTCATTCATGCACTCTCAGTCACTTCTTTCACAACGGCACATCTCAAGTAAGTATAGTAGTCTTGGTAAGACTCTACTTCTTTTATTATCTCTTCCAGGAAATCAAATACTTTGTTTCTTTCAATTTAACATTTTCTTTCAAAGATAGTGTATTAGTGTTAATAAATTACTGGTACTTATGTTCTTTGAAATAATATTTAGTATTTATCCCCTCTTTTAAATTAAAAATAATCTTGAAAACCAGTTTATAACACTTTTTTCAGTTTTAGCTTTCTCAGCTTGCATTCTAGGGCACTTCTTGAGGTTTCTTCCTCCTTCAAGGAAACATCAACTTTTATGTACAGGTTGTCCAATTAGACATTTCTTAGGCTTTAAAAGGACATTTTAAAGCTCCTTAACTTAGATTCAATTGAAGTTTTATTTGGTTTTCACTTCAAACTAAAGTCACCAAAATTCTTCTATTTAGTTTTACTCACATTCAGCTATCTAATTAAGCTGACAAATTTTTGAGAATCAGCTAGATATTAATTTTAAGCTGACTAAAATTATATCTTACCTTGGCCAGTATCAATTACTATAACACAACTTTCATTCACACTCAATCATACTAAATTAATATTCTCTATCTGTTTTTAGACTATTGTTTTTTGTTTTTTTTAATAAATGGAGCTTCGTGACAGAAATAGGTAAAGCAGTTACTCTCTGTCACTCTCCCAGTGAAGCTCTGCTCTCATTCTAACTGTCACTGACAGGAATTTCTGACAGGATATTCATGCCTTGCTGAGGTTACTAAGTACAATAGCTCTTGTCTCACTTAGAACACCCTGTCTAATCCCTTGAACCCAAATAAAAACCCCTTGGCACAGATATATGGGATGAATAAAAATGTTTCACAACTTCAAAATTTTCCTTTAGTAAAATAAAATAACTTAAATGTTACTGCACACTGACCTTTAAGAAGTTGTTGTGCTGACCAGATTACCTGGCAGCTGCAGGTAAACACAGGGTTAATATAACAATGCCACAGCATCTCCACGGATACAGCTTCAGAACCCTCCATTTTTTTTTATCTTCAGAGCTGAACAAACCTTGTTTCTAATTCTAATAAATAAAATCCAAAAATCTGATTTAAACCAGTCAAAACTGTACCAAAATATCTCCTCACTCATACATCCTTACCAGTAGGTGTTTCATACTCTTCAACATCTGTGGAGCCATTCTCAAACTGTGAAAACCTATTCTCATTGGGGTGGATTTTAAAAGGCCCGCACGCCGGCGCGCCTATTTTGCATAGGCCGGCGGCGCGCGTAAAGCCCCGGGACGCGCGTAAGTCCCGGGGCTTTCGAAAAGGGGCGGGAGGGGGCATGTCCAGGGACGTTCCCGAAATGACGCGGCGTTTCAGTGGCGTGCCGCGGTGTTTCGGGAGCCCGGGCAGAGGCCGACTGCACAGACAGCTTTGGCAGGCTACAACTACGTCTGCAGACCAGGGATGAAGATGCTGCTTGTTACATCCAATGCTTTGCTTTCAGTTGGTTGGCTTACCACAATTCCAATTTTCTTTTATATACAGTTCTTAGCACTGGAAGGTTTTCATCATCTTAAATGCCTAATTATCGGTTCTACAATGTTTTTCTATGGGGGGGGGGGGGAGGTGGCCGGGTGACGGCCCACAGCATTGCAAAATATGCACCCCAGGGACTTTGATTCGCGAAAGGACAGCGAATCCATATGTTTAAGGGGTTGGTAAAGGACAGAGTTCATCTTGTATTGTTATATACTGATTTGGTTGAATTGTTATATACTGATTTGGGTAAATCAGATTGCCTGTTTTTCTCCCTGGTTCCTATCAAGTCATGTGTCTCACATATATGCCCTGTTTCTCATGGAGAACTTCAGTGGTGTTCACTCTGAATTATCCATCTCTTTACAGATATTATAGTTAAGATAATACTTATAGGAAGCACTCTCTTCTCAGGAGAGAACTATTACATCTTAAAGCCGACATAGCTTTTATCCAGGAGACTCATTTAAAATGTAGACACAGCCATCTTTTATGCTTTACATAATTTCCACATGTCTACTTGGCTGGCAGAGGGCTTAAGAATAAATAAACCAGTACGGGGATATTACTGTCAGCGCAATTAGTATTTGAATTGCTATCGCATTTTGAGGACCCTTCCAGTTGATTTTTTGCTGTTAAAAATCTGGATAGGTACACAAATCTATACTCTAGTGTCACTCTATGCCCCTAATAAGGACTAGGCAGCTTTCTTCACGGCGGTCCAGGGCCACTTGTTAAATCATGAAGAAGGCGCCATAGTTATTGGAGGTGATTTTAATCTTACTTTGTGTCGGGCTTTGGATAATTCCAAACTGCAAGCCCACACAGCCGCCAATACCGCTAGAACCCAATTGAAGGGTATTATAGATGACTGGCAGTTGATAGACGTATGGAGATACCGCTACCCTCAATCTCATTCTTATACTTTTTACTCAACGCCTCATGATAGTTACTCCCGCATTGACTATTTTATAGCTGATAAATTAATAAGCAACCAGGTTCAAAGAGTGGATATCAAACCCATCACCTGGTCTGACCATGCCTCCATTAGTTTAGAGGTACAAGTGGGCTGCAGAGACTCAGGTGATCGATTCTGGAAATTATTGCAGGACACCCAATTTGTTAAAACGTTAGAGGCACAATTGCAAGAATATTTTATTTTAAATGACAATCCCAGTATCTCACCCAGTACATTGTGGGACTGTTCAAAAGCTGTAGTTTGAGGGCTTCTTATATCACAGGCAAAAATGTGCATGTGTAGACGGCTCCAGGATAGAGCCATCATGACCAAAATATCCCATTTCTTCCAGGAACATATGAGAACTCTATCGAAGTCATGCTATCACAAACTTCAGGCTCTTAAAATGGAAATCCACCAGCTTGATAATGCACAATTGCTTCATGCACTAGATATTACTAAGCAAATTTACTATGAAGGCGGGGACAAGGCAGGGCAGTTATTAGCCCATCAGCTGCGGAATAAAATATCCCAAAATAATATATCTAAAATTAAGGACTCCACTGGAAAAATATTGATGGACTCCTCGGAGATTAGAGAAGCCTTCACTGATTTTTACAAAATGCTTTACAGTCCGGAGGAGACCATCCTCATTTTTGCTATAGATGGTTATTTGAAGGCTATTTAATTACCAGGACTCACACCCGAGCAGCAGCTTTCTTTAGATGCCCCTATTACCATTAGTGAGATCAAGTTAGTTATTAAATCTCTTAAATTGGGCAAATCCCCAGGTCTTGATGGCTTATCGAGTGCATATTATAAAAAGTGTGCTACGACTTTAGCTGAACCCTTAGCTCTCTTTTATAATAGCCTACTGGAGGAGGGGACGATTGGAAGTTAAGCCAATGTAGCAGGAATCATGGTGCTTGCCAAACCAGGGAGAGATCCAATACAATGCAGTTCTTATAGGCCTATCTCACTCATAAATGTAAATTTAAAGATATTAGCCAGAATCTCCCCTGGTTGGTACATACTAACCAAGTTGGATTAGTCCCACAGTGCATGGCTGCAGACAACATACGTAAGGTTATAGACCTGATGTGGTGGGTTCGTGAGGAATGGGAACCAGCGGTGCTGTTATCAATAGACGCTGAAAAGGCATTTGATATGGTTCACTGGCCATTCTTGTTTCTCACGTTGCAAAAGTTGGCATTCGGACCATTTTTTCTTAGATGGATAAAAAATCTTTATAACCACCAGCATGCTCGGGTCAAAGTCAATAATGGTTACGGGCAAGCTTTTGATATTGGCCGAGGCACCAGACAGGGGTGCCCGTTATTCCCGCTACTCTTTGCTCTTTATCTAGAACCCCTTACCACCAGAATTCGTACTTCCACGGATATCAAGAGTGTTGTGCTGGGAGACAAACATTATAAACTTTCGTTATTTGCGGACGACGTTCTCTTGATTTTAACCGACCCTGCACACTCCCTATAAGGTGTGATGCGGGAATTAAACAATTTTAATCAAGTAGCGGGCCTCAAAGTAAATTTAGAAAAATCAGAGCTGTTAAATATTAACCTAAGCACTGGGGCAGTGCAGAAAATCAGGAGGACATTTCCTTTTAAGTGGGCCAAATCCCATATCAAATAACTAGGTATATTACTATCCGCAAAACTGTCTGAACTATACTCTCTCAATTATTTTATTTATTTATTTATTTATTTAAAGAGACTTTTATACTGATATTAGTGGGGACATCATATCGGTTTACAGTGAACTATAGAAAGGAAAATTACAAAGAACAGGGCGTGGGGGAGGGGATACAATGAACCAAAGGAAAGCAGAACAGAAAGGAGCAATCGCAATAGACATAATTAATAACAAAAGTAAACAGTAACCAGGCAAATGTAACATGTTAACATAAAAGGGCATATACAATTATTGATGACATAGAATGAGGGCTGCTAAGGGTTTTGGGGGAAGGCTTGTTTGGAAAGCCAGGATTTAATTGGGATCTGAATTTTGGCATGCATGGTTCTAGCCTGAGGTGGGTCAGAAGTGCATTCCATTGCGTGGGGCCAGCAATGGAGAGCGCTCGCTCCCTCATGGATGTGAGGTGTCCTTTCTTTAAGGAGGGCACATGGAGGGTCCCTTTTTTGGAAATCCTGGTTGGCCGAGTTGAGCATGTGAGGCGTAAGGGCTCGTCCAGCCAGTTGGAATTGTGACTATATATGGCTTTATGGATGGTAGTGAGGGTTTTAAAGAGGATACGAGAGGGGATAGGGAGCCAGTGCAGGTCTTTCAGGATAGGGGAGATATGATCGTATTTCCATGCGTTAGAGATAGACCTGGCTACTGCATTCTGCAGCATTTGGAGTGGTTTTATGGAGGAGTAGGGTAAGCCAAGAAAGAGGGAGTTGCAGTAATCCATTTTGGACGCTAGTGTGGCCTGTATGACAGTACGAAAGTCACAGGCATGGAGAAGAGGTTTCAGTTTTTTCATAACATTAAGTATGTAGAAACCCTCCTTGAGGATAGCATTGATGTGTTTTTTGAGGTTTAATTGATAATCAATCTGAACCCCAAGGTTCCTAGCACAGTGGTGCACGTGCATTTTCTGGAAGGCAGGGTAGTTTGCGAGTGAGGATTTAAGAGGTAGATGTTGTGAGATCAGGAGCAGTTCTGTTTTAGAGGTGTTTAAAGCCAGATGGAGTTTAGTGAGTAAGGTGTTGATGTCTGCAAGACAATTTCCCCAGAATTCAAGGGCGTTGGATAAAGAGCCCTGAATAGGTATTATGTCTTGCACATCATCAGCATAAAAATAGAATTTGAGGCTGAGTTCTGTGAGGAGATAGCAAAGTGGGGTGAGGTAGATAAACTTATTACTGATCTGAGTAGATGGAATAAGTATGCATTTTCATGGCTAGGCAGAATTGCCATAACAAAAATGATGGTATTACCCAAATTTCTTTATCTATTTTCGTCTTTACCAGTCTATATTCCCTCATCCATCCTACGCAATTGGCAGCGTAAAATTTTTTATTTTAACTGGAGGTGGTGTCCCCCCAGACTGGCCAGGTCAGTGCTTCACTTACCAAAACTACAGGGAGGTATGGCAATACCCAATCTCCAATGGTATTATGGGGCATCCCAATTAAGAGCCATGTTAGATATCCACTGACACAAGGCACCAAGACAATGGGTCCAAATAGAACAATTCATTGTGGGTCCTATGGATTTGACAGCACTGCCATGGCAACCCCACAACACATGGCGCCTTGTTAAGCGCATACCCTGGTCACTGAGCATCACTTTATGCATTTAGGCGCACAACAGACACAGGCTGGTGGGGAAGCATCAATACTATTACCTTTCTTCACTTATGAATAATGTGCATCTATCCATTGGCTTTCAAACCCAGCTCCTAACTTTATGGCGAGTAAAGGGAATCACCACAATAGGTCACATGCTAACTCAAGGTGATCTCATTCCTAGGGCTTGTTTGTTTGAATTATTTCACCTTGAATTCACAGACTTTTTGGCATACGAGCAGATTGCACACTTTATCCGCTGTCTTCAGCGGTCTAACTCCCTTAGACTGGGAAGGTCAATGCTGGAGTCTTATATTCTCAATGGCGATAACCTTAAGGGCTCCATCTCCAAAATCTACCAATTATTCTTTCCATCCTGAGTGGAGCTTAGTAAACATATTATTCACTGAGAAACTGACTTGGGTAAACAACTGGGAAAGAAGACTTGGGGAGCAATAGCAACCACAGCACGAAAATGTTCCTGAGAAAAAACACATATAAAATTGGCATTAATCAAAATCACAATGATAGAAAATTACATCTATAAAAATACAAACATAGGGGCGGATTTTAAGAGCCCTGCTCGCGTAAATCCGCCCGGATTTACGCGAGCAGGGCCCTGCGCGCCGGTAAGCCTATTTTACATAGGCCTACCGGCGCGCGCAGACCCCGGGACTCGCGTACGTCCCGGGGTTTTCGGAGGGGGGCATGTCGGGGGGCGGGCCCGGTCGTCGCGGCGTTTCGGGGGCGTGTCGGGAGCGTTTTGGGGGCGGGTATGGGGGCGTGGCTACGGCCCGGGGCGGTCCGGGGGCGTGGCCGCGCCCTCCGTACTCGCCCCCAGGTCGCGGCCCGGCGCGCAGGAGGCCCGCTGGCGCGCGGGGATTTACGTCTCCCTCCGGGAGGCGTAAATCCCCGACAAAGGTAAGGGGGGGGTTTAGACAGGGCCGGGCGGGTGGGTTAGGTAGGGGAAGGGAGGGGAAGGTGAGGGGAGGGCAAAGGAAAGTTCCCTCCGAGGCCGCTCCGATTTTGGAGCGGCCTTGGAGGGAACGGGTTAGGCAGCGCGGCTCGGCGCGCGCCGGCTATACAAAATCAATAGCCTTGCGCGCGCCGATCCAGGGATTTTAGTGGATACGCGCGGCTCCGCGCGTATCTACTAAAATCCAGCGTACTTTTGCTTGAGTCTGATGCGCAAGCAAAAGTAGGCTGATCGCGCTTCTTTTAAAATCTACCCCATAGAGAATAGTGAAAAACTGTCCCACTTTTAATTTAACGTTCAATACTAAACTAGGGGAGCTGATCCAGCCCCTTTATCATTTTGGTTGCCCTTCTCTGAACCTTTTCTAGTGCAACTATTAGAGATGTGAATCGTGTCCTCGATCGTCTTAACGATCGATTTCGGCTGGGAGGGGGAGGGAATCGTATTGTTGCCGTTTGGGGGGGGTAAAATATCGTGAAAAATCGTGAAAAATCGTGAAAAATCGAAAAATCGTAAAATCGCAAAACTGGCACATTAAAACCCCCTAAAACCCACCCCCGACCCTTTAAATTAAATCCCCCACCCTCCCGAACCCCCCCCCCAAATGACTTAAATAACCTGCGGGTCCAGCGGCGGTCCGGAACGGCAGCCGTCCGGAACGGGCTCCTGCTCCTGAATCTTGTTGTCTTCAGCCGGCGCCATTTTCCAAAATGGCGCCGAAAATGGCGGCGGCCATAGACGAACACGATTGGACGGCAGGAGGTCCTTCCGGACCCCCGCTGGACTTTTGGCAAGTCTCGTGGGGGTCAGGAGGCCCCCCACAAGCTGGCCAAAAGTTCCTGGAGGTCCAGCGGGGGTCAGGGAGCGATTTCCCGCCGCGAATCGTTTTCGTACGGAAAATGGCGCCGGCAGGAGATCGACTGCAGGAGGTCGTTCAGCGAGGGTTCCGGCGCCTCGCTGAACGACCCTCCTGCAGTCGATCTCCTGCCGGCGCCATTTTCCGTACGAAAACGATTCGCGGCGGGAAATCGCTCCCTGATCCCCGCTGGACCTCCAGGAACTTTTGGCCAGCTTGTGGGGGGCCTCCTGACCCCCACGAGACTTGCCAAATGTCCAGCAGGGGTCCGGAAGGACCTCCTGCCGTCCAATCGTGTTCGTCTATGGCCGCCGCCATTTTTCGGCGCCATTTTGGAAAATGGCGCCGGCTGAAGACAACAAGATTCAGGAGCAGGAGCCCGTTCCGGACCGCTGCCGTTCCGGACCGCCGCTGGACTCGCAGGTTATTTAAGTCATTTGGGGGGGGTTCGGGACGGTGGGGGCTTTAATTTAAAGGGTCGGGGGTGGGTTTTAGGGGGTTTTAGTGTGCCGGCTCACGATTCTAACGATTTATAACGATAAATCGTTAGAATCTCTATTGTATTGTGTTCCATAACGGTTTAAGACGATATTAAAATTATCGGACGATAATTTTAATCGTCCTAAAACGATTCACATCCCTAGCAACTATATCTTGTTTGAGATGTGGCAACCAGAATTGCGCACAGAACTCAAGGTGTATTCTCACCATAGAGTGATACAGAGGTGCTATGACATTCTCTGATTTAGTCACCATTTCTTTCCTAATAATTCCTAACCTTCTTTGCTTTTTTGATTGCTGGAGCACACTGAGCCGATGACTTCAATGTGTGTTCCACTATGATGCCCACATCTTTTTCCTGGGTGGTAATTCCTAATAAGGAACCTAACATCATGTAATTACAAGGTGGGCTACTTTTCCCTATGTGCATTACTTTGCACTTTTCCACTTTACATTTCATCTGCCATTTGGATATCCAGTCTTCCAGTCTTGCAAGGTTCTCCTGCAATTTATCACAATCTGCTTGTATTTAAACAGCTCTAAATAATTTTGTGTCATCTGCAAATTTGATCACTTCATTCATCGTTCCCCTTTCTAGATCATTTCTAAATATATTAAAAAGCACTAATCCAAGTATAAATCCCTGAGGCACTCCATTGTTTACCTCTCTCCACTGAGAAAACTGACCATTTAATCCTCATTTTTAAAGATGGCGCCGGCCATCCAGTGCTCCCTCCATGTGACAGGGGCTGGCCAATGGCACTGATACCCTGTCACATGGTAAGGGCAAAGGCCATCGGTGCCATTTTGATTAGTGGCAGCCGACGGCCCGAGAGCGGGAGATCGCTCCCGGGACCCCCACTGGACTACCAGGTACCTGTAAAATGTTCTTTGGGGGGTCAGGAGGGTGGGGGAAGCTAAGGGATTAGTTTTAAAGGGTCAGGGTGGGTTTTTTGTTTATCGGCTCGGGCACAGATGATAAACAAAACCACGATCGGGCCGGACAAAAAAACAACACGATGTGAATCGGAACCGGAATCCGAACCAATTCCGGTTCCGATTCACATCTCTATTGCTAAGGGCCAAGCAGATAGATTCGGTGCATGTTGGCCCCTGAGATATTGGTTAGGGCAAGGCAGTGTTGGGGACACAGGAGTACTCAGCATTGGTGTGTTGTGTCCCTTGCATTGGCTTTTTGGGCCAGGGCAGTAGTAGCAGTATGGTTGTTGAAATGTGGTCCAACTGTCAGGTATTGGGAACACAGCAGGACTCAGAATTTGTGTATTTTTTTTCCCTTAGATTGGTTTTTTTGGCCTGGGAGACAGCACACATATGGTTGTTGAAGTGTGACACAACTGGTAATATTGGGGACACAGCAGGACTCAGCATTGGTACTTTTTGGCCTTTAGATTGGCTTTTTGGGCCAGGGAGGCAACATTAGTGTGGTTGTTGTTAGTGTGGCCCAACTGATGGTGTTGGGGACAAAGCAGGACTCAGCATTGGCATGCTGTGGTCCTTGGATTGGCTTTTTGGGCCAGGGAAGCAGCAGCATTGTGGTTGTTGAAGTGCAGCCTAACTGGTGGGGAGGGGGGACTAGGGATGTGCATTTGTTTGAAATGAAACTGAAAAACCCAACAAATAAGGTTAATTTATTTCATTCAGGGGCCCCCAAAATGAATAGGGGAGCCCCCGAATGAAATAAATCTTGTTCATTTATTTTGTTTAAAACTAATGATTCAGTCCAAGGTCTAGGCCTGATATTCTCTGTTTTATTCTCCATTCCTTTCTTAATAATTCCTAGCATTCTAATTGCTTGGCTGTCTCCACATAATTAGCAGAGAATTTCAACATATCTACTAGGGATATTCAGGGGAAAAATATTCGTTTTCATTTTTGGGAGGCATTTTCCTACAAATGTTGGTTGGTGGATTGCTTGTTTTGTTTAATTCATGAGAAAAAAATGAATCAAACAATAAAAAAGAAACCCCCTAAAATGGACAAAAAATTGAAAACAAGGGCACCCTCCCACCCACACAATAAAATGCCAGGGCCAGGATCTCCCACGGTCCCCACTTATCCAGTCTGGAAGGGATCCACCAGCGAGGCTTAGGCCAAACCCAGGCCCTATGCTGAGGCCTGGCCCAGAGGCTGGGTCCCAATGCCTGGGCCTCTATCTAAGCTGGAGGCATGGACCTATACTGGAGGCCAGGTGCCAACGCCTGGACCTTGGCCCAGACCCAGGCCCGATGCTGGATCCGGCAGGGAGGCCAGATCCTAATGCCTGTGCCTCGGTCTAGGCCAGAGCTTGGTCACAGGCCTGACACTGAGATCTGTCCTGAAGGCCAAATCCTGATTCTGGGGTCTAGGCCTGGACCCAGCCCTGGACCTAAGCCTGGCCTGGAGGCCAAGTCCCGACACCTAGGCCTTGGCCTTGGGTCAGACCCAGGCCTTGCCACTACTTCCTCATCATCCTCTTCTTTCTTCTGATGACATCCGCTGGGGCTGTGCTGAATTTAATTAACTGCAATGCATTCACCCCAGTGGATAGCAACATTCTGATGTATGGCATTGGGACCTGCTCTCCAGGCTGGGTTGTGATTTTGGGTCTGGATCTGGGTCTGGGTTCTGGCCTAGGCTGAGGCCCAGGCATCAGGACTCTACCTTTGGTCCTGGTTCCGAACTAAGTCCCAATATTGGGAACTGGATTCTGGACCAGGTCATAACATTGGGCCTGGGTCTGGGCTCTGCCCTAGGCTGAGTCCCAGGCCATGGGATCTGGTCTCTATACTGGGTTGTGACATTGGGCTTAGGTCCAGGCCAAGGCCCTGGCATTGGGACTCAGCCTTCAGACTGGTCTTGGATTCAGGCCTGGGTCTGGCCAGAGGCCCCGGCCTCCCTGGCCTCAGTCTATGCCCTTAGCGAGTCCCTGGCTTTGGGCCTAGGCCTAAGCACCAGTGTTGCACTAAGGCATAGGCACGGCCCCTTCTTTGACCTCAACCTACACCGTAGCCAAGGCCTTTGCTTCAAGCCTAGGCTAGGCTGAGTCACTGATGTCCTGTTAGGGCGCAGCCCATGGCCCCTACTTTGGTCCTCAGCCTATTCCTTAGGCGAGGTCCCAGCTTCATGCCTAAACTTACTCCTGATGCATTAATTTCAAATGAATGCAACAAATAATGTTCATTTGGGGAGAGGGCTCCGATTCAATTTGGGGCCCCACAAATGAAACAAATTGCCCGTATCATGTTTTTAAAATTCATTTAACATGAATGCACATCCCTATTATCCATGATTATGCCTAGATCCTTTCCCTGAATGGAGACTCCTAATATGCAACCTTCTATTTTGTAGCTTTAGTTTAGTTTCCTTTTCCTTATATGCATCACTTTGCACTAATTCACATTTATTTATTTATTTATTTATTTATTTATTTATTTAAAGTCCTCTCTATACCGTCATTAAATGCCATCTTTCATTTGTATGCCCAGTCCACATTAAATGCCATCTTTCATTTGCATGCCCAGTCTTCATTGCACTTTCTGACAATCCTCTTCTGAATTAAAAACTGAATAATTTAGTACCATCTGCACTCATTCCCATTTCCAGGTAATTTATAAATATGTTAAATATGTTAAAAAGCAATCATTCCAGAACAGATCCATAGGAACGCCACTATTCAGCTTTCCCCATTGAGAAATTTAAGACTATAAGAACATAAGAACTTGCTATACTGGGTCAGACCAAGGGTCCATCAAGCCCAACATCCTGTCTCCAAATGTGGCCAATCCAGGCCATAAGAACCTGGCAAGTTCCCAAAAACTATCCCATGTTACTGTTGCTAATAATAGCAGTGGCTATTTTCTAAGTCAACTTAATAAATAGCAGGTAATGGACATCTTCTCCAAGAACTTATCCAATCCTTTTTTAAACCCAGCTACACTAACTGCACTAACCACATCCCCTGGGAACAAATTCCAGAGTTTAATTGTGCGCTGAGTGAAAAGAACTTTCTCCGATTAGTTTTAAATGTGCCACATTCTAACTACATGGAGTGCCCCCTAGTCCATCTATTATCTGAAAGAGTAAATAACCGATTCACATTTACCCATTCTAGACCTCTCATGATTTTAAACACCTCTATCATTTCCCCCCCTCATCCATCTCTTCTCCAAGCTGAAAAGTCCTAACCTCTTTAGTCTTTCCTCATAGGGGAGCTGTTCCATCCCCTTTATCATTTTGGTCAACCTTCTCTGTACCTTCTCCATCACAACTATATCTTTTTTGAGATGCGGCGACCAGAATTGTACACAGTATTCAAGGTGTGATCCCACCATGGAGCGATACAGAGGCATTATGACATTTTCTGTTTTATTCACCATTCCCTATCTAATAATTCCCAACATTCTGTTTGGTTTTTTGACTGCTGCAGCACACTGAACCGATGATTTCAATGTGTTATCCACTATGACGCCTAGATCTCTTTCTTGGGTGGTAGCTCCTAATATGGATCCTAACATTGTGTAAATATAGCATGAGTTATTTTTCCCTATATGTATCACCTTGCAGTTATCCACATTAAATTTCAACTGCCATTTGGAAGCCCAATTTTCCAGTCTCTCAAGTTCTTCCTGCAATTTATCACAATTTGCTTGTAATTTAACTATTCTGAATAATTTTGTGTCGTCTGCATATTTGATTACCTCACTCATCATATTTCTTTCCAGATCATTTATAAATATATTGAAAAGTAAGGGTCCCAATACAGATCCCTGAGGCACTCCACTGCCCACTCCCTTCCACTGAGAAAACTGTCCATTTAATCCTACTCTCTGATTCCTGTCTTTTTTATTTATTTAAAAGCTCTTCTATACCGTCGTTAAGTTAGATAACCATCACAACGGTTTACAGCAAGGCACGATAATACATAAAGTAAGTGGTATAGATTACAGTTAGTCATGTGCCATCATAGTGCGGTAACAATTCACTTCAATAAACTATGTGTGTACATTAAGTTTGTCTGTAGGGAGCATATTAGATGGAAAGAATTTAACCTTAAGGTGCATTTGTAGGTTACAAATAACAATTTCTAGTTTGGTGCATCCTAATCAATCAACTGTTTTTTTCCTTTATCTTTATAAAAAGGTTGTTTAAATAGCCAGGTTTTCAGATTGGATTTGAATATTTTGAAGTTTCTCTGCAGCCTTATTTCGAGTGGCATGGTGTTCCATAGCACGGGGCCAGCCAGTGATAGTGCTCTCTCCCTTACTTGCGTGAGGCATGCTGTTTTGACAGAGGGAACAGTTAGTAGAGCCTTATTAGCAGATCTTAGGTTTCTTTGTGGGACATGTACGCGCAGAGCAGTGTTAAGCCAGTCAGCTTTTTCATCATGGATTAGTAGGGGTGTGCATTCGTTTTGAACGCATATGTAAAACGCAACTTTTTTTTTTTTAAACTTAAAAAAGTGATGAGGCGCAACGATCGCGATTTCCAACTTATTCAACATAGTTATGTTGAATACGTCGAACCTAAATAAACACTTAAACCCCCCACCCTCCTGACCCCTCCAAGACTTACCAAAACTCCCTTTTGGCCAGCTTGGGGGGGTCAGGAGGCCCCCCCAAGCTGGCCAAAAGTTCCGGTTGGGTTCAGCGGGGGTCCTGGAGCGGAGGCGCGGTGAATCACGTGACGTCCGCGTCACTCCGACGTGGCTTCCTGACTCCCCGCTGGACCACCAGGGAGTTTTGGTAAGTCTTGGGGGGGATTAAGGAGGGTGAGGGGTTTAAATTTTTATTTAGGGAACCGGTGAACGTATGGACATAGCCTCAACTTATGGAATTCTCCATATGTCCATATTGACCGAAATTGACCCTCACCTTCAACTTATGGACTTATCAACATAAACTTGTTGTCTGCACATCCCTATGGATTAGTTTATGAATTATGCATAAAGCCTTATATTGAATCCTTTGTTCAATTGGGAGCCAGTGTAGATCGGCAAGCGTTCCTGTAATGTGATCATTTTGTAATATTTGTAGTGGCCGAATTGTAGATTGTGGTAGTCCTAAAAGTAGGGAGTTGCAGTAGTCTGTACTTGCGAATATCATTGCCTGCAAAACTGTGCGGAAATTGTTTAGTGTTAGTAGAGGTTTAAGTCGTCTTAGGATCATTAGTTTCACATATCCTTCCTTTATTTTCAAGGAGATGTGTTGTTTCATGTTTAGCTCAGGGTCAATTATTACTCCTAGATTTCGTACTTTAGTTGCTAGCTCAACAGTTTGGATATTTTTAGTTGTGAGTGTTGGTTGGATGTGGTGTATGTTTTTACGTTCAAGGTGTAGGAATTCCGTTTTGTCGGTTTATTACCAGTTCCATCTGATTTAAGAGCTGTTTAATTATCTCAAGATACATATTAGCAAGTTTCATTGTTTCTTCAATGGTGTTTACAATTGGTAGCAGTAGCTGTATATCGTCTGCGTATAAGTAGTGTATGATTCCAAGTCCTGCTAGTAGGTGACATACCGGGAGGAGATAAATGTTAAAGAGTGTTGCCGACAGGGCCGATCCCTGTGGGACACCGGTTAGCAGTGTGACTTTGTCCGAAAGTGTATTTTTGATTTGTACTTGGAAACATCTGTTTTTAAGGTATGACTCAAACCATTTTATTGTTTTATTAGTGAGACCTATTTCTTTCAGTCTATTGAGTAGTTTTTTGTGATTTACTGTGTCGAATGCTGCGGAGAGATCTAATAGAACTAGAATGTAGTGTGTTCCAGTATCAAATCCTCTTAAGATATTATCTGATAAAGCTAATAGTAGAGTTTCAGTGCTGTAGTGTTTGCGAAACCCATGTTGCGCTGGGTAAAATATGTTGTTACATTCAATATGGTTTGACAATTGTTGTTGTACTGTTTTTTCAATTAGTTTGGCTAGTAAGGGTAAGTTAGAGACTGGTCTATAGTTATTGAGAACTAGTGGGTCAAGGTTCTTTTTTTTAATTATTGATTTAATGATGGCTCCTTTCAAGGTATCTGGCATTACTCCTTCATCAAGTGAGAGATTGATGATTTTAGAGAGGGTTGGGGCTATTGTGTTGGTGAGTTTTTTTTAGTTCAGTAATGGGAATGGTGTCAATTACGTGGGTGGCAGGGTTCATTTGATTTATCATTTTCTCGACTTCGTCTTGTGATACTTCTTCAAATTCTGACCAGTTACTAACATCTTTAGTGGGCATTTTAATCTCTTGTTTGGTCTTGTTAGGGATTTTTTTTCTCAGGTTCTCAATTTTCTCTTTAAAGAATTGAGCTACTTCATTGCATTGGTTCTCTTGTAATGTTTGGCAGTTGTTTGTGTTGTCACTAGTTAGATTCTTTACTATGTTAAATAGGGTTCTGGCGTTATTTGAGAATTTTTCTATTTTTGAGCTGTACTATTTTTTTTTAGTGTCTAAGATTGTTTTTTTGTAGTATGCAAGTTGTTTCCTGTACTTTGTTAAATTTGTTTCCTGTACTTTGTTAAATTTTAGCCAGTTTGTAATCCACCAAAGGACATTGCCACCTATCCCATGACTTTTTACTTTTCCTAGAAGTCTCTCATGAGGAACTTTGTCAAACGCCTTCTGAAAATCCAAGTACACTACATCTACTGGTTCACTTTTATCTACATGTTTATTAACTCCTTCAAAAAAGTGAAGCAGATTTGTGAGGCAAGACTTGCTTTGGGTAAAGCCATGCTGACTTTGTTCCATTAAACCATGTCTTTCTATATGTTCTGTGATTTTGATATTTAGAACACTTTCTACTATTTTTCCTGGCACTGAAGTCAGGCTAACTGATCTGTAGTTTCCTGGATCGCCCCTGGAGCCCTTTTTAAATATTGGGGTTTTATTAGCCACCCTCCAGTCTTCAGGTACAATGGATGATTTAAATGATAGGTTATAAATTTTTACTAATAGGTCTGAAATTTCATTTTTTAGTTCTTTCAAAACTCTGGGGTGTATACCATCCGGTCCAGGTGATTTACTACTCTTCAGTTTGTCAATCAGGCCTACCACATCTTCTAGGTTCACCGTGATTTGGTTCAGTCCATCTGAATCATTAACCATGAAAACCTTCTCTGGTATGGGTATATCCCCAACATCCTCTTCAGTAAACAATGAAGCAAAGAAATTGTTTAATCTTTCCGCGATGGCCTTATCTTCTCTAAGTGCCCCTTTAACCCCTTTAACCCCTCAATCATCTAACGGTCCAACTGACTCCCTCACAGGCTTTCTGCTTTGGATATATTTAAAAAAGATTTTACTGTGAGTTTTGGCCTCTACGACCAACTTCTTTTCAAATTCTCTCTTAGACTGTCTTACATTTAACTTGCCAACACTTATGCATTATCCTATTTTCTTCTGTTGGATCCTTCTTCCAGTTTTTGAATGAAGATCTTTTGGCTAAAATAGCTTCTTTCACCTCACCTTTTAACCATGCCGGTAATCGTTTTGCCTTCCTTCCACCTTTCTTAATGTGTGGAAATTGACCATTGAGCTTTATACTCTGTTTTTTATCTTTCTAACCAGTTCTCATTCCACAATATGATATTCCTGTCTATCCCATGACTTTTTAATTGCCTCAGAAGTCTCTTATGAGGGACTTTGTCAAACACTTTCTTAAAATCCAGAGACATTATATCAACTGGCTCACTTTTATCCATATGTTTTGCACCTTCAAAAAATGTAGCAGACTGGTAAAGCAAGACTTCCCTTAGCTAAATCCATATTGGCTTTGTCCTATTAAACCTTGACTTTCTATATGTTCAGTAATATTGCTTTTTATGATAGTTTCTACCATTTTGCCCAGCACTAATGTCAAGCTCACTGGTCTGTAGTTCTCTGGATCATCTATGGAACCTTTTTTAAAAATTGACATTACTTTGGCAACCTTCCAATCTTTGCATACTGTAAATGAGTCTAAAATAGTTTATAAATTACTAATAGTATGTCTGCAATTTTATTTTTTAGTTCTTTCTACAGTTTAGGATGCACACCATCTGGTTCAGGTGACTTGCTACCTTTAGTTTCTCAGTTTGACTTATCATATCTTCTAGGGTCACTGCGATCTATTTCCTCTGAATCATGACCTTTAAAATAATTCTGCCATAGTTATCTTCTTTATATATTCCTTATTAAAGAATGAAGCAAATAATTGATTTAGTCTTTCCACTAAGGTTTTACCTTCTTTATATGCCCCTTTTACCCCTTGATCATCTTTGCTTGAATGAGGTCCTCATTTTCTGAGTGTACCATTTCCAGAAACTTTCAGATGATTACTAGAGATGTGAATCGTGTCCTCGATCGTCTTAACGATCAATTTCGGCTGGGAGGGGGAGGGAATCGTATCGTCGCCGTTTGGGTGTTTAGAGTATCATGAAAATCGTTAAAATCGTGAACTGGCACACTAAAACCCTCTAAAACCCACCCCCGACCCTTTAAATTAAATCCCCCACCCTCCTGAAACCCCCCCCAAATGCCTTAAATTACCTGGGGGTCCAGCGGCGGTCCGTAGCTAAATCGGGGGAAGGGGGAGGGCAGGAAAACCGGCACACTAAAACACCCTAAAACCCACCCCCGACCCTTTAAATTAAATCCCCCCCACCCTCCCGAACCCCCCCCCCCCAAATGCCTTAAATTACCTGGGGGTCCAGCGGCGGTCCGTAGCTAAATCGGGGGAAGGGGGAGGGCAGGAAAACCGGCACACTAAAACACCCTAAAACCCACCCCCGACCTTTTAAATTAAATCCCCCACCTTCCCGAACCCCCCCCAAATGCCTTAAATTACCTGGGGGTCCAGCGGCGGTCCGGAACGGCCTCCTGCAATTGAATCGTGTTGTCTTCAGCTGGCGCCATTCTGCGCCGCCATTTTGCAAAATGGCGGAACCCCGGCTGAACGACCTCCTGCAGTCGATCTCCTGCCGGCGCCATTTTCCGTACGGAAAACGATTCACGGCAGGAGATCGCTCCCGGACCCCCGCTGGACCCCCAGGGACTTTTGGCCAGCTTGGGGGGGCCTCCTGACCCCCACAAGACTTGCCAAAAGTCCAGCGGGGGTCCGGAACGACCTCCTGCAGTCGAATCGTGTTGGTCTATGGCCGCCGCCATTTTGCGCCGCCATTTTGCAAAATGGCGGCGCAGAATGGCGCCGGCTGAAGACAACACGATTCAATTGCAGGAGGCCGTTCCGGACTGCCGCTGGACCCCCAGGTAATTTAAGGCATTGGGGGGGGGGTTCGGGAGGGTGGGGGATTTAATTTAAAGGGTCGGGGTGGGTTTTAGGGTGTTTTAGTGTGCCGGTTTTCCTGCCCTCCCCCTTCCCCCAATTTACGATTTTTTGACGATAAATCGGGGGAATTGGTATTGTATCGTGGCCCTAACGATTTTTGATGATTTAAAATATATCGGACGATATTTTAAATCGTCAAAAAACGATTCACATCCCTAATGATTACATCAGGGTTTATCTGTTAGGATCCTGCCCACGGACTCCATCCCGTGGACAGGCTCTCTCCTTCTCTCCTGTGCTGGACCGATGCTGCTGTCTTCATTGCGGCCCCGACTGCCACTGAGCCTTGCCTCCCTTCATCTTTGCGGACTTGCCTCAGCTGCTGCTGCTTCCTCCTGTGCGGCTGGAGTCAAGCCGCCGACTCCTCCTACAAGGGAAGTCCCTGCTGGAATTCCCTCCTTCTCCAAGGCCTGAGTGCCACTGACGGAGCTCCTCTTTAGTGGCATGGAGCCGCTGCCATCTTCCTTCCTCTTTGGGGCAGGACGTCACCCCCAGTATGGTTCCTCTTCGCGACAGGAGCTGCCTCCAGCCTGCTCCTTCTTCCACCATGTGGCAGGACGCCGCTGCAGGCCTTAGCTCCACCTACTTTCCTCTGGGGCTCCATCTAGGCATGGGCGCACGCCTCTCTTCCTCCTTTAAAGGGCCAGAAGCAGGAAGCACCCTTTGGCCCTTCCGGATGTTGTCCTTAGGACACTTCCTGGACCTGCTCTATATAAAGGCCCTGCTTCACTTCCTCAGGGCCTTCAGATGAAGTTACACACTCCATGGAGCTACTCCATGTTTCATGGAGTTCCACCTGTTTCATCGTGGTCCATATAGTTGCTCCTGTCCGGATGACTTCATGTTCCATGTCTTCTCGTTCTCGATGTCTCCATCTGATGCTCCAGGAATCGTCCCTCGTTGGATTGTCCTAGTGGTATGTTCCAGCCTTCAGCTTTCCCTTTCTGTAAGCCTTGGGGTTCCTCATCTGTACTTCGTCTGTTCCAGATATCCAGATGTCCTCTCATCCAGATGTCCACATGTCTACTTGTCCAGATATCCAGATGTTTACTTGTCCTGATGTCTACTTGTCCAGATGTCCAGATGTCCTCTCATCCAGATATCCACTTGTCCAGAAATATGGATGTCCAATCTTCCTGATGTCCATCCATCCAGATGTCCAGATGCCCAGATGTCCTCTTGTCCAGATGTCCACTCATCTGCTTGTCCAGATATCCTGATGTCCACTTGTCCTGATGTCTACTTGTCCAGATGTCCTCTCATCCAGTTGTCCACTCATATGCTTATCCAGATATCTGGATGTCCACTTGTCCTGATGTCCATCCACCCAGATGTTCAGATGTCCAAATGCCAACTCGTTCAGAGATCCAGATGTCCAGGTATCCAGATGTCCTTGTGTCCGGAGGTACCATTCTCTTGTGTACCATTTTCCTTCACTCCTTATTTCAATCCTGAAGAATCCACTAGCAGCCTTGCCGTCCACCGGACTTCATCTCCAGCTGACCTTCTAAGGAGTAAATCTGCCTCATTTGGTGTCCATCTTCAGGTGACTGGAATCCCCTTCCGGCTGGACTTCTCTCAAGCGCTGTCTGCATCCTCTTCTCCATTCTGTGTATGTTACGCTCTCCATATGGTCCGCGACTAGCCTTCCAGTTTGTGTAGGGCGCGCATCAGAACAGGGTGCTCCGTGACAAGTCCATGTTGGGCTATGTGGGGCGCCCTGAGGGACAGCACCTTCCAACTCCAAAGAGTCTCATCTTGTCCAAGTTCCAAGAGTCTCATCTCTTCTGTGTTCCAAGAGTCTCATCTCTCCCATGTTCCAAGAGTGTCATCTCTTCCATGGTCTAAGAGTCTCATCTCGTCCAAATATTCGTCTCATCCAAGTCCAGGAGTCCTCGTCTCGTCTAAATTACAGGAGTCCTCGTTTCCCCTATGTAATCTGACTGTTTTATGCTCTAAGATCTGGAGTCCCCTGCTCCGGTCCTTGCCTCTTAGTTTCCAGCCCTCTGCCTCCATCTGACCTCACTGGTGTGTGTTGGTTCAGCAGGGTCTGACCCTGCTTTGTCATACTCCTGTGTTCTTGCTCCACCCATGCCTGTACTCGCTCACCTCCTTCAGGGTGTGTCTTGGGGCTGCTCTTCAAGTCGTCACATGGGCCAAGAGCTCACTCTCTCTCAGGAGCAAGTGATCGCGCCTCTGTGTCCCTTCCCAGGGCTTGCTGGGCGCATTTGTAACAGTATCCGAAGGCCATGAACTTGGTGAACCTTAGCCTGTGATGGGCACAAATTTCCTGGACAAATTTGTATTTATTTTTTCTGGCCTAAACTTAACCAGAAACTTTTTCCAAGTTCTGAACTCATGTTTACTGTTTTTAAGCAGAAATGTTTTGTCCAAGTTCTGAACTCATGTTTCCTGTTTTTAAACAAAATGTTTTCAAATTCCTGGACTCATGTTTTCATTCAGAATTTTGTGTACTAACTTTCTTGTCTTGTTTCCTATGACCCACAGGAGGCGCCTGCATCCAGACTTTCTTCAGGTTCACTCCAGTCCTGGAACCTTCTCGACCTGCAGGAGGTGCCTGTCACTGTTCCAAGGACCATCTCCATTCTTTCCACTGCGATGTTTTTTCTTCCTGGGTTTTATATGAACTGCAGGAGGCGCCTGCGCCCAGGCTTTGAAATCCAGTATTAAGTTGACCCTTTCGTCAAAATAACTCCTTGAGGATATTCCAATCAGAGTATATTCCATAGCAACTCCAGATTCCTGGGCTCCATATGATCTGCAAGAGGTGCCTGTGCCCAAGTTTCCACCTCCAGTATCAACTTCGTCTTCTCATAAATTTCCTCCAAGCTTCAAGGAGTATGCTCTACAGCAATTCCAGGTTCCTGGGGTTAAATGACTTGCAGGATGTGCCTGCACCCTAGACCTGGTTCCGTTTCTTCTTGCTCACCTCGCTCCTTGCTGGTGTAGTTACTAGCCCTGGACTTTTCTCCAAGTTTGAAGTTCACCATGGAGTTCCTTATCTCCTTGATTTCAACGCGGCTAGTTACCTTGGATCCTCAGCTTTGCCCCATACAAGTGGGAAGTTCTACTTTTTCTCCATTGCAAGCTACTAAATCTATATCCTGTGGTTCCTTGTTGTGCCAAGGCGAGCCGTTTTGAATCTAGCGTTCATTATTATTCTCCTTCAGCATCCTTACCTGCAGCGTTTTGAGCTGGTAAATACTGAACTGGAGTTCATGAATTTGCTACAGCCACTCTTCTGGTATTCATCCGCTCCCCAGTAAAGGACTATAAATGCCATCTTGGTTTGTCTATTTGCCTGCTGGAATCCTTGCTACCCTTGAGCCTCATCTACCTACATCAGCTCATTGACTCAATCCTGAGAGATACTCATCTATACTCAGCTGGAAAATTCAATATGCTGAACCAATATCCTACCTGAAGTCTCGTAGTGATGTCTGTTGACTTCCATACTCCTCTTGAACAGCTTCTTTACCATAGGGGAGCCTGCAGGTAGGAGCAGGTAGGAGCAATGGATGGCCGGTGCCATCTTGTGCTCCTACCATGTGACAGGGGCTGACCAATGGCACCAGTAGCACCTGTGACATCGTAAGGGCAAAGGCTATCGGTGCCATTTTGAATACTGGCAGCCGACGGCCCGAGTGCAGGAGATCGCTCCCAGACCCCCGGTGGACCACCAGAGACTTTTGGCAAGTCTTGGGGATCCTCCTGATGCCTGCCACCTGCCTGCCTCCTGGCGCCGGCCGTCCATTGCTCCTACCATGTGACGGGGCTGACCAATGACACCGGTAGCCCCTGTGACATAGTAAGGTCAGCTGTCGGTGCCATTTTGAATACCATCAGCCGATGGCGTGAGTGTAGGATATGGCTCCCAGACCCCCTGCTGGACCACCATGGAGTTTTGGTAAGTCTTGGGGGGGGGGGTCAGGATAGTGGGGGGTAGTAAATTAAATTTTAGCTGGGAAACGAATAAGAATGAACGCATTAACGTATCAGGTTCCCCCCTTGCCGAATGCAACATATCTGCCCCCCGACGAATACGAATACCGAATGCAACGTATGCGGTCCCTCTGAACATCCCTAATAACAGGTGCATGTCCAAGCCATGACCTGTTTCTCCAGTTCGTCTATCAGCTTGCCCAGTCTAGAATTAGTTCCTCCAGCACCCTTGGTCCTTTGACTCCACTCCCCCTAGTTTCCCCAGACCCCTTAAACCCCTCAGTGATGTCTGTATTTTGTATTTTTTAAAGTTACAGCTCCTCCATAGCATAAGTAAACTTACAAGGTACTGGACCTGGGCACACACCCAGGTGCATAGGCACTAGTGCACTCATCTCTTGGTGACATCCTGGAACGCCCAGACTATATTCACACTTTGCCCTTTTTTTCTCTGATGCAAGATGTGCGCCCATCAGTACATGCGTATGCATTGCCCACTTTATAAAATTGGGTTAACACGTATATGTGCTAGATGCATGCCCATCTCCCAATTTTGCTGCATGCTTCTCTTTTAAAATTCAGTTTTAAATGTTTTTCATGTGTACACCTCTAATCCATAGAACAGTACCCATATTGTGAAATCATTACTAAATATCTTTGCATTGCATAGAATGAGATCCAGAGGGAGAAAAAGGGAAAACCAGGCCTGATTTGATCAAAAGTACTGTATAGCAGATGGATAGCTATAGGCATGAGAGAACCTGAAAAGCTATCATTTTGGTCCACTTGTCCAATGAGGAAGCAGACTTGCAAGCTGAAAACATTTCTTAGGAAAGGATAAGCTAATTGTAACCTAATTTCGAAGCAAGATCACATTTAATTAGATCTTCTGATATGCTTTTGTTTTGTTTTTATAGGGTGTTCTCTTAATTTTGGATGGTGTTTAAACATTTGTTTTCATGTAACTTTTTGCAGAGACATTTGATAAAGGGATTTACAAAGCCCTGAAGGCTAAAAAGGAAAACAATTTCATTTCTAATAAAAGTTAGATTCCAAAGTATTCAAACTTTCCTGGTGCAATACCTCAACAAAAATTAAATTTAGAAACCAAGCATATCATGTCAAGACACTAGAAAACAAGACTAAAAACTGAACCAAGATTGTTGTTTCATTCAGATCCTAAGTGGTTGAGTCTTCTCTCTACTACCCTTGAAGAATTTTCAATAATCATCAGTTAAAAACTATTGATTTTATTATTTTTGTAATCATGGAGATGTCATTGTTGTTCCTAACCCAAAAACCAGACTCTTAAAAAATATAATACTGTGATCAAATGGTCATTAAATCAGTGATGAGTGGTGGGAAGTACTCCAAGCATAGTATATAATTAATACTTAACTAATTGTGTGCAATTTGCATTTGATGTGAAATATGTCATTGTGCTGCAAAATGCTGGCATCACTTTAAAGGTTAGTAGCTGGGAGCCCTTAAGTGTTCCAGGAAGTGATTAGCTAAATGATTTACCAGGGCATTAAACCATATCAGAAAATTCCTCACATTTCATTTTGGAGCATCTGCAAACTATGGAGCTTATGGAGGCTTCCTTGGCTGTCAGGAACCCTGGCATTTTTCCAAACTCCCTACAGAAAGGAAAGCTGTTACTAAGAAAACAGCTATTACATGTTATCAATTTAACTTTAAATTAAAGCACACAGGATAAAACCGCATTGAGGCTCAGAATAGTAATATTAACACCACATGAAAACTCAATAATATATTCGGAGCAATTTTAAACCCACCCTCCAATTTAAAAGTATGCAGGTTGTTTGAAAATGTTACCTTTTAGATGATTAGAAAGTTGGAAGGGTGAAGGGGATCTTGCAGGCTCATCTACTCAGGAGAGTGTAGACAAACTCATGGTCATGGCATAATATCCTACTTGCAGTCTTTTTCTATGGCTGGCAGCTAAGAAAATATCCTTGGCAGTGTGAACAGGTTGATCCTTTTGTTATCATTTATTAAGTTGCTATGGGGTCAATTTTCAAAGAGCTACAGAGCAGCAAAGATAACTAGTAAATGTTAACCAGTTACCTTTAGCTGTAATTTTAGCCAAACTTAACCAGCTAACCGGGTCATTCATCAAGCCATGTTAGGGCATCAACGAATGCTAAATGGGGTCTTTCACATGACAAACATACGCTACTTATCTCTACAATTGTTAGCATTTGAATATGATAATGAGCATGCATAATCAAGAAAATTATGCAAATGAAGGACTCCTACCACATTTCATGGTAAAATATCGCATAATAATTGTTGCGTTTGTGCCTGTTCTCGCCCTCGCTCCACCCTCTCTACCTTTGTGGCGATTCCCTTCGGGTCTGACGGACAGATGCTGCTGCGGCTTCTCCTCGCCTCTTCGTCCGGGAATCCCCAGGCTGGCTTGACGCTGTGGATCCGCCATGATCCTGATGATGTAAGGGCGCGCGCGCGCTCCAGACTTTGTACCAGCAAGGGCGCGAACCTCAGGGGCGTCCAGCCATAGTGACATCATCTGCTTCCAATTTAAAAGGTCTTTGCTTGCAACTATGTATCGAGTTAGCAAGGGGAATTCTTTCTACACTGCTCTGCCTCTACAAACTTACCTAGGTGCATGCTCATTATCATATTCAATTGCGATGGAGAAGGTACAGAGAAGGTACAGAGAAGGTACAGAGAAGGGCTACCAAAATGATAAGGGGAATGGAACAACTCCCCTATGAGGAAAGACTAAAGAGGTTAGGACTTTTCAGCTTGGAGAAGAGACGACTGAGGGGGGATATGATAGAGGTGTTTAAAATCATGAGAGGTCTAGAACGGGTAGATGTGAATCGGTTATTTACTCTTTCGGATAGTAGAAGGACTAGGGGACACTCCATGAAGTTAGCATGGGGCACATTTAAAACTAATCGGAGAAAGTTCTTTTTTACTCAACGCACAATTAAACTCTGGAATTTGTTGCCAGAGAATGTGGTTCGTGCAGTTAGTATAGCTGTGTTTAAAAAAGGATTGGATAAGTTCTTGGAGGAGAAGTCCATTACCTGCTATTAAGTTCACTTAGAGAATAGCCACTGCCATTAGCAATGGTTACATGGAATAGACTTAGTTTTTGGGTACTTGCCAGGTTCTTATGGCCTGGATTGGCCACTGTTGGAAACAGGATGCTGGGCTTGATGGACCCTTGGTCTGACCCAGTATGGCATTTTCTTATGTTCTTATGTTCTTACCCGCTCCTTGGAGGCCCCGCTCTCTCTCTCTTCTTGATTTCAGATTGCTAAGACGGGATCCGGAACTCGCTCCTCGAAGGCCTACGTCCCCGAATGCTCAGAAGACTCCTAACTGCCTGGAAGCGATCGCAGACGTGAACACTGTGAGTTCTATTACAGATAGGAACCGGTACTCGCTCCACAAGGGCCCATGTTCCTAATCTCTGAAGACTCCCTTCTGTCTAAGACGTTATCGCAGGTACGGAGATCGTGAGTTATTATTGCAGATTGCAGATAGGAACCGATACTCGCTCCACGAGGGCCCATATTCCTAAAACCCTTTACAGACTCTCTTCTATCTCAGAAGCTATCGCATATCTATATCTTATGAATTACTATTACAGATTGCAGATAGGAACCGGTACTCGCTCCACGAGGGCCTATGTTCCTAAATCCCTCCAAGACTCTCTTCTATTCCAGAAGCCATCTCATACACAGCTATTGTGAGTTCTTATTCCAGACTGCCTATAGGAACCAGTACTCGCCTACGGCTCCTGTTCCTGAATATACTGAAGACTCTCTGTTGCATCGAGGCCATTACAGATATCTACAATTGTGAGTGTATCATCTACTACTGGTTATGTATCCAGCATACCCTGTCTACTCACTACCTATAGTCTCTCTCTACAGCTCAGCAACCCAGAGATCGCAATTCCAGTATCTGAGGGACTTCAGCCCTGCCGGGCACATCAGCTCACTACTGCCACCTCTGGTGGTTCAACTTCCAGTCTAATAAAGAACCATCTATGTTTGTCTCAATACTCCAGCCTAGCCGGTGGTCCCTCTCAGGATCTCCGCCTGGGGGCGCTGTCATCTGCCATTGGCCCAAGGATTCACCATTTCTACTAAGTGTTTATTCCTTACACTACTAGAGTGGTATCATACCGACTGCCACTCTGTGGGAGCCATCTCACATCAGATCGCTAACTCCGCCTACGGAGTATTACATATCGCTAGCTCCTCTCCTTGGGGAAACAGCATTCTACAGAAGACTAACTCCGCCTCCCTGGCGGTCACATCACTAACAGATTGCTACCCCTCTCTTCTCGAGGAGTGATCTACACAGATTGCTAATGCCTCCCTTCTGAAGGAGCTAAGCCATACGTATTGCTAATTTCACTCTCCTGGTGGGGTGAGCACTAACAGATTACTAACTCCGCCCTCCTAGCGGGTTATCCATAACAGATGCTAGCTCCTCCTTCTACAGGAGTATCCAGCAGCCAGATAGATACCAGATTGCTAACTCCTCCCCTCTGGGGGAGTAGATCTATAACAGATTGCTAACTCCTCCCCTCTGGGGGAGCAGATCTCTAACACTAACGCCAGATATAATGTGGGAAATAACAACACCTCGTTGATTTGTGGTAGGGTGGCAAAAAAGGCTTTTCACACCATAGCGCCTGTTATTGCGGGATATCAGCTGGTGAGTCAATAAAAACACTTTTATTTACCTGCCCTGTCTCCCTAAAGCTAGAATGTTAGGGGGAAGTGTACTAGTAGTGGGACACTTGCTGATTCAGGATGATCAACAATAACTCTGCAACAGGTACAACTCTGCAACAGGTACAAGTAACTATAGCAATTAACCCTTCTCTGTGTGACTTCACCTCCTTGTAAGAGCTGAGCCAGGTCATATTGGCAAGGAAACCATACACATGACAAATCACAGTGAAGCATTTTTCTAAGTAGCCTACTGCTGCTGTCTGGATTAAGTGAAGCTTTTCCTCCTCCTATGAAAAAGTGCAAGCATGTGCGAGAAGTGTGCTGTATTTTCTCTCTAGCATTGATCAGGGAAGGATATCTGCTTAAGCTCTCTCAGAGTTTATAAAAGGCTTTTTTTTCTGCTTCTAATCTATTCTGTGCAGCACTGGTCTCACTCACTTTGCCAGTCACCAAAAGACAGGCAGTGGTAATTGCTTCTGATTTTTTTCTTTATTGGGTGAGGCTCTAGCTGTGGGTGGGAGACAGTATGAGGAGTTGCAGAGGTGATAATGATATTTTTCTAACTGTCTGCCTGGTCACCAGTAAGATGACAAACCAGGCTTCCAGTGTTTTTTTTTTTTTGTCTGAAGTCTATGTCAGTGCTAGTGCTTAGAACTGCAGGGTGCGTAACAAACAGTTCTCCACACAAACAGTATAGTGATACTGTGAGGATGGATACAGTTATGGTACCAATAAATAAAAAATTCTTTCTAATATCCGAACCCACACTAGGCAGTGCACTAAGCTTATCTGAACAAATTCCCTAATTTCAAGAAAAGATAAGAGGGGATGATGGTAGGGTTGGAGGCAGCAGCAAAAAAAAAAAAAAAAAAAAAGGCAACTCACCTACATTGAATAAGAAATTTTTGAAGTCCAGAATGACAGCGGAGGAAGACAGCTCCAGCCATAAGAAATTTAAATTTGGAGAGGATGTGCCACAAACACATGTTCTTCTACCTGTTGTTTTGGAACAGAGGCATTATTATTGAGTAGTAGGGATGTGAATCGTTTTTTGACGATTTAAAATATCGTCCGTAATATTTTAAATCGTCAAAAAATCGTTAGGGCCACGATACAATACCAATTCCCCCGATTTATCGTTAAAAAATCGTAAATCGGGGGAAGGGGGAGGGCAGGAAAACCGGCACACTAAAACCCCCTAAAACCCACCCCCGACCCTTTAAATTAAATCCCCCCCCCCGAACCCCCCCCCAATGCTTTAAATTACCTGGGGATCCGGCGGTGGTCAAGAACGGCGGCGGTCCGAAACGGCCCCCTCAATAGAATCGTGTTGTCTTCAGCCGGCGCCATTTTTCAAAATGGCCGCCGCAAAATGGCGGCGGCCATAGACAAAAACGATTCGACGGAGGAGGTCGTTCCGGACCCCCGCTGGACTTTTGGCAAGTCTTGTGGGGGTCAGGAGGCCCCCCCAAGCTGGCCAAAAGTTTCCTGGGAGTCCAGCGGGGTTCCGGGAGCGATTTCTTGCCGCGAATCGTTTTCGTACGGAAAATGGCGCCGGCAGGAGATCGAGTGCAGGAGGTCGTTCAGCGGCGGTCCGGAACCCGCGCTGAACGACCTCCTGCACTCCATCTCCTGCCGGCGCCATTTTCCGTACGGAAAATGGCGCCAGCCATACGCGTATGGCCGGCGCCATTTTCGGTACGAAAACGATTCGCGGCAAGAAATCGCTCCCGGCACCCCGCTGGACTCCCAGGAAACTTTTGGCCAGCTTGGGGGGGCCTCCTGACCCCCACAAGACTTGCCAAAAGTCCAGCGGGGGTCCGGAATGACCTCCTCCGTCGAATCGTTTTTGTCTATGGCTGCCGCCATTTTGCGGCGGCCATTTTGAAAAATGGCACCAGCTGAAGACAACACGATTCTATTGAGGGGGCCGTTCCGGACCGCCGCCGTTCTGGACCACCGCCGGATCCCCAGGTAATTTAAAGCATTGGGGGGGGGGGGTTCGGGAGGGCGGGGGATTTAATTTAAAGGGTCGGGGGTGGGTTTTAGGGGGGTTTAGTGTGCCGGCTCACGATTTTAACGATTTTTCACGATAGTTTACACACCCAAACGGCAACAATACGATTCCCTCCCCCTCCCAGCCGAAATCGATCGTTAAGACGATCGAGGACACGATTCACATCTCTATTGAGTAGTGGTAAAGCAGCTTGTACAAAACCTGAAGATCTTCAAGGATATCATGGTGGGCATGAGTTCAAGAAGCATCACCCTGGATTAGGTCATCCCAATAGTAAATATTCTGGAGGGTTTTTATGAGGAAGAGGGAATAAAAGCAGAGTTGTTGCAATTTCTGAACTGCATGCAGCAGCAGATGCAAGGGAGCCTCTTCCTCCAGTCCCATTGTCTCACACTCATTAGGGATGTTAATTTGTTTAAAATTAATTGGCATCCTAAAAGAACTAGGCCCATGAAATGAATAGAGAAGATTCCACAAATTAAACAAATCCTATTTGTCTATTTTTCATCCTCCATTCATTTCTATGGGCCATTGAAGTCTATGGGGAACAGGTGTAAGACAGTTAAGATTTGTTATTTAGTATAGCAGCCAGCCAGCCCTTCCCAGTGAGGCATGTGTGACATCATTGCCTTGTCAGACCCTGAGTAGGAAATGTTCTTGAGAAGATAAGAGAGACAACTTATCACAGTGAAACATTTTTATAAATTAACCTGTCACTGCTCTCTGGATCCAGTGATGCTGATCTTGAAGACTGATCATTTCTGAGATGCAAAGTGGGTGCATTCCTTCTTTAGACATTGTCTTGAGAGGATGCTGTTTTTGAGTTTTCATAAAGTTTTTAGATTTCATCTTTTCCAAAACAACATTTTGGCTACTGCCCTTTTTAGTTTGTACTCCATTGGTCTCAGCCATTATTTATATTAAAAGATTTATATTCTACATTCACAGAAAACAGAGTTTAATAATAATAAACAAATATGAAGAATGTAGACACTGCCTCCATGGACATCAAATCATGCTCAGATTAATGTTTATAGTCAAAGGGTGCCAGTCTAGCAGTTAAACTGGAAGACTTGTGAAAACAAAATGTTTTTAATGCCTTCTTAAACATGTGATGGTGCACAACTGGTCCAGAAGTGAACTCCACAGATGTGGGCCTGCCGCTGCTTCAAGATATATCCAGATAGGCCAATTTTACCAAGGGGACCTCTAACATGTTCTTTAGTGCCGACTGCAGCTGCCTTATAGGTCTGTATAATTGAAGAGTTGTACTTTGCCAGGCTGAATAATCCTTATTTAACAAATTAAAAATAATCATTAAAACTTTATATTGAATACACCAAGTTTTTTGAAAATAATACATGAAAAACAAAAAGATGTAATATGGCAAAGAGTTCTGTCCATAGAATTCTGAACAATCTGCAATGAACACGTTATATTATCTGGAAGGCTGAGTTACAGTAATCCAGATTGTTCCAAAAGAGGTTTCTATTGTTTTAGAAGTAACCAAAAACAAAGATTTCATAACTGAGGCAATTTGACTTTTCATTGAAAGATTTGAATCAAGCAAAACACTAACGGGCGGATTTTAAATGCCCTGCTCGCGTAAATCCGGCCGGATTTACGCGAGCTTAAAATCAGCGCGATTCCCGCGGCAACCTTGCTCAGACGCCAGCAAGAGTAATACGGCGACAAGGTTGGGTGAGTTCATTCACTGTTATCACTTCAGTTCTACCCAGGTATGTGCCTATTTCTTTTACTTATACATGTGCTGCACAGCTTTTAAATAATAGATGTCTGTCCTTACAGAAGGCTTGAAGCAAGCCAAAAAGCAACTGAGTAACGGGGCAACTCCTCTCCGTTGATAATAATAAAAGCGGAGAATCTGTGTTTCAGTCCCTGATGAAGCAGAGCGAAACGCACGTCGGACTGGGCTCTAAACTTCCTTGACACTCCGAGTCACTTGAAGGAATATATTTACCCCGATACAGAATTTTATAAAAACAAAAATTAACAAAAATAAGTTGAAGAATAAAGGACTTGAGCCAATGATTAAATACGACCTGAAGTGGCAAAACCTTCAAGCTAAATATGCTGGTATGCCTGCAGGTGTTATGATGGCTCTATAAACTACAGTAATGCACATTGAAATATAAGAAAAACATAATTACCCGACGTCTTCTTAGTGGTAATTGAAGTCTCCCATTATTACTGCACTACCAATTTGGTTAGCTTCCCTAATTTCTCTTAGCATTTCACTGTCCATCTCACCATCTTGACCAGGTGGACGGTAGTATACCCCTATCACTGTAGTCTTCCCTGATACACAAGGGATTTCTACCCATAAAGATTCAATTTTGTATTTAGTCTCATGCAGGATGTTTATCCTGTTGGACTCTATGCCATCCCGGACATAAAGCGCCACACCTCCTCCCGACTGCTCCTCTCTGTCATTGCGATATAATTTGTACCCCGGTATAGCACTGTCCCATTGGTTATCCTCTTTCCACCATGTCTCTGAGATGCCAATTAAGTCTATGTCATCATTTACTGCTATACATTCTAATTCTCCCATCTTACTTCTTAGACTTCTGGCATTAGCATACAAACATTTCAAAGTTTGTTTTTTGATTGTATTTTTATTCTGCTTTTTAATTGATAGGGATAAGTTAGAATTTTTTAGCTCAGGTGAGTTTTTAGTTACAGGCACTTGGACTACTTTTCTAATTATTGGAACCTCACTGTCGGGATGCCCTAATTCTAATGCATCATTAGTATCCTTTAAAGATACATCTCTCCGAACCATGCGCTGCTGAGCGACTGTCGGCCAACGGGTTCATCCGGCTTTTCAACTCCCCTGCAGGAGCTGGGTTTTTCTTCGTAGGGAGAAAAGATGGCTCCTTGCACTCCTGCATCAACTACAGAGGCCTAAAAGAAATTACCCTTAAGGATCGCTACCTACTGCCTCTCATCTCTGAGCTCTTTGATCTTTTCAAAATTAGATCTCCGCGGGGCCTATAATTTGGTACAGATCTGTGAGGGCGACAAGTGGAAGACCGCCTTTAACACACGTGACGGTCACTTCGAATACCTCGTGATGCCGTTTGGGTTGTGCAATGCTGCATTTCAAAACTTAATTAACAAGGTTTTCAGAGATATGCTATACCAGTGCATAGTCGTATATCTTGATGATATTCTAGTCATCTCACAAGACCTTCAAAGTCATTGCCGGGATGTCTCTCGAGTCCTTCATCAGCTTCGTGAGAATCAACTATTCACCAAGCTTGAGAAGTGCTCTTTCGTACAAGAGACCATCCCTTTTCTGGGCTTTGTGGTATCTAGCCAGGGGTTTAGAATGGACTCCCAGAAATTGAAGACCATCCGTGATTGGCCTTTGTCTACAGGCCTCAAGGCCCTCCAGAGATTCCTTGACTTTGCCAATTACTATCGCTCTTTTATTCACCATTATTCCACTCTGACCGCTCCACTCACTGCCATGACTCGCAAATGGTCACCCGAAGTGATTATGGCATTTCAGGACTTCAAGGCCACCTTTCTCAAGGAACCATGTCTCTGCCATCCAGACGCTATGTGCCCGTTTATGGTTGAGGTCGACGCCTCCCACTTCGGAGTAGGAACCATATTAAGTCAATAATCCACTACTCATACGCTGCACCCCTGTTCTTTTTTTTCTCGACGCTTTTTGCCAGCAGAGTGCAACCACGCCATCGGGGATAAAGAACTGTTGACCATTAAATTGGCCTTTGAGGAATGGTGACCATGGCTGGAAGGGGCACAACACCAGATTACCGTATATATGGATCATAAAAATCTTGAGTATCTACATCAGGCCCAGCATCTGAACCACCGCCAAGCCTGATGGTCCCTCTTCTTTACACGATTCAATTTTGTACTGCGTTACCGCCCTGCTAATAAGAATGGTCATGCTGATAACCTCTCTCGGTCATTCATCGCTGAGGATGTGCCTGACACACCGTGGCACATCATAGACCCTGCTATGATCATCCTGTCTGCCACCTTTCCAATGCCACCAGGGAAGACTGTGGTTCCCCGTCCACTGTGACAGAAAGTTCTACAATGGACCCATGACTCTTTGACCTCTGGACACCCAGGCCAGTCCCGGACTCTTTCTATCCTCCAACGATGCTACTGGTGGCCTACGATTCAAAAGGACACCCAAGCATACATCGAATCTTGTCCTACATGTGCCCATCATAAGCCTCCAGCAGGGAAGCCTTGGGGACTCTTGCAGCCAGTTACCATTCCGAGCGAACCCTGGACCCATATCACCACAAACTTTATAGTGGATCTGCCCATCTCCAATGGGAACAACACCATATGGATCACTGTCGACTGTTTCTCTAATATGGCTCACTTTGTGGCTCTACCTGGTCTCCCTGCAGCGCCCCAGCTGGCCAAACTGTTTTTTTTAGCACGTGTTGCAGCGCCTAGCCGCAGAAGGCCCCCCCCCCTACCTCCTGTGACCGCCCGGCATGGTGGCACCCTCGCCACGGCAGGCCGCAAACGGTCGGCTGCGTGGCCCCTCCAGCATCTTCCCTTCAGCCAGCATCGGGGCCTCCCTTGACACGTGTGCGCGGGAGGCCCTGCCTCTTAAATGGGCCGCGGCACGGCCAGTCTTGCGCCTCCCACTCTGCGGCCTGTCTGACGCCTCTCCCTTTGGGTTCCCTGTCCAGATACTGCCTCTAACCTGCCTCTCTACTGGGGTATTTTTCTGGCTCCTCGGGACATGTCCATAACCTTCACCCAGAGCTCCCCGCTGTGTCTGACCTCACCTCCCGACAGTGTGGGCCTGTGGGCCCCTCTCCACAGATGGTAACAACTCGCATCTCGAGCCAAGGGCCCACATACCCATAAACCATAACACCATAGATAAGCATGCTGCTGGTTTTGGCTGATACACTTTTCCTACCTCTGTCCATTCCCCTGCCCTGCTACTAACAGTTGTGGGTGACTCACCCACATTTTCCCTCTCCTCTAAAAATATGAAGGAGAGGTACAGGCTATGGTGGAACATGTTCTCCAAATTTCAGTTTCTTCTGCCTTGAGCTGCTTTCCTCTTCTACCATTCTACTTTTAAAAAAGCCCTTCTTCAATTCAGATGCTGTCCATGCCAAAGCTGTATAACCCTGCCATATCCCTTCCTCTCTCTTTTTCTGATATGATGGAATTTGTTGACCAGCACTGCTACTGGGGATTTAGATATTACAAATGAATTTATTTAGTGATTTTATAATGGTATCCCCACTCACGGTGCCACTCACTGTATGGAGAACAGAGGTAGGAAAAGTGTTTGTATTGTGCTGTCCTGTGTGCACTAATGCTGACTGAATCCACACGAAAAATGTTAAACACTAATAGAACCAAAAAGACTGACAGCCTAGCAAGACTTTTCTCTTCAGTCTTTGAAGGTGCACTGCTCACCTCACTAGTGTCCAGACAGAGATAAAAAAAAACCCACCAGAACTGTCACCAGTGCAATCTCCACACTGTCTCCCATCCTGACTCTCCCCAGTGAAGAGAAAAATCAAAATCTGAAGCAGTGTGTTGCTTCTCTTTCTGGCATAATGAGTTTATGGGACCACGTTAGCATAAAGAGCAGAAGCAACCACATTCAAAAGTTATACAATTTAAAAAAACCGTTTGAGAGATTCTAGTAGCACATCCTTCTCTGGCAACAGCTATAGAAGAAATACAGAGGAAGTCATCATCACTTGACCCAGCTAGCAGTTATAAGTCAGTTTAGAATGATGTTTCACTTTGATTTGTATCCTGTGTGGTTTGCTTGTTAACTTGTCCTGCTTTAGCTCTGACTGTGAGGTCTGACTCTGGCTGTGAGGTCACACAGTCAAGAGTTGGTTGCTAAGTTACCTGCTCCTATTTATTTACTTAGAGCAGAGCCATAGACTTCAATTGGTTAAAACAGAGCTTTCCAAACTTTTCATGTTGGTGACACACTTTTTAGACAAACATAATTTCACAACACAGTGATTCAGTCTACTAGCAAACCAGAGGTTAAAGGTTAAACGAACAAAACATATTTTGACAAGTTATGTGTGTTTCCTTAAATATATACATACATTTTTGTGGATTACATAATCATACCCACATTGACCCCCAGGCAGCTCCCATTCATTCTCACACCGCTCCCTCCCCACCCCTCAGGCATGCACACATTCATTCTCAAACACACCGAGAGACCACCAAGCAGACACCAATTTATTCTCACACACACATACACTACACACAGGCAGGCACCTATTCTCACACGACAGACCCCAGGAAGACACCCATTCGTTCTCATACACAGATACAGCCTCAGGCAGACACCCATACATTCACAGATATACACCCCCAGGAAGACTCCTATTCATACACTTGCACACACTGAAGGCAGACCCCCCTCTCTTTCTTTTGCCAGCAACCTCAGAGCCTCTCTCATTCCTCTGCTACTGCTGTCCACTGCTGCCATGTAGATATTTGCGGAGGTGCTGTTTGCTGCTACTGGCACTGAAGCCCGTTCTGCTGCCTCCTCTGTGCAGGCCCTGCAGTATTAAATATTTGCGGGCTTCCACTTCCTCCATGCCGATCTCGTACATTGCGAGATCGGCATAGAGAAAGTGCTACTCTTGCACATTCCCAAAGATAACATATGCCAATCACTAAAAATTAATTTATTTACCTTTGCTGTCTGATCTTATTTTTCTAATCAGTTGGTCACAGGCTTTTTTTTCCACCTTCCATTTCTTGTTTTTTTACCAATTCCTTTCACAGTGTCTTTTTTGTTTTCTATTCTTTTCCCTCTATCTCAGAGGTCAGGAACCTATGGCTCGCAAGCCAGATGTGGCTCTTTTGATGGCTGCATCTGGCTCGCAGACAAATCTTTAATAAAAAAGTAAAAATCTTAACAAAAGCCCCCACTCTTCTGACACCCCCCAAGACCTCCAAAATTAATTTACTACAACCCCCCACCCTCCTGACCCCCCCCCCCAAGACCTGCCAAAAGTCCCTGGAGGTCCAGTGGGGGTCCAGGTGCGGTCTGGGAGCAATCTCCTGGACTTGGGTTGTCAGCTGCCAGTAGTCAAAATGGCATCGACGGCCCTTTGCCCTCACTATGTCACAGGGGCTACCACTGTCATTGGTCGACCCCAGTGACATAGTGAGGGCAAAGGGCCGTTGGCACCATTTTGACTACTGGCATCCGACAGCCCAAGTCCAGGAGATCGCTCCTGGACTGCTCTTGGACCCCCGCTGGACCACCAGGGACTTTTGGCAGGTCTGGGGGGGGGGGGAGGTCAGGAGGATGGGGGGTTGTAGTAAATTAATTTGGTAGGTCTTGTATGGCTCTCACGGAATTACATTTTAAAATTTGTGGCATTCATGGCTCTCTCAGCCAAAAAGGTTCCCGACCCCTGCTCTATCTGTATTCTTCCCTCAGATACACAATCAGGTTCTCATTCTCACAGCGGCCCTACTAGCGGGTTTCCTCCTCTTCTTGGGCCACCGCGATGTGGGATATGCGGTGGCCCATTAATGCTGATCTTCTGTACACGGCAGATGCTCCTCCTCCTTCCTGCCCACATGGCTCCGGCAATGTTTTTCTTCTGGGGCTGCATAGGTAGAAAAGAGGAAGCGTGAACGTGACCCTTTTCTTTGGGTCATGGTGATGTAAGCTCCACCACGGCCCCACCGATCTTCCTGCTATAGTTCCCTGCTTCCGCCGGCCCTGCTGCTATGTGGACTGAGCGACACACCTTCACACTGCAGATGACACACTAACGTATCGCGACACACAGTTTGGAAAGCTCTGGGTTAAAGACTTCAATGGGAAACAAACAAATGAGATGCAGACTTTTTGTTTCATTTGTAGGGTGCTTCTTTTGTTTTGGCAGGGCCCTCAAATGAAACAAATATGAACTCATTTGTCACATTTTACCCATTCATTTCAAATAAATGCACATCTCTAGAAACCAGCTGTTATCATAAAGGTATTTTTTGTAGAAGAGAAGCTGTTGTCATTTAATAATAGTGAAAAAAGTTTCCAAAAGTAACTGGCAGGGCTGTTTGGGGAGAGGATAAATGTCTCAATGTCCTAATATCTTAGGGGAAATTTAGGTTCCTAATTCAAGCAACACAACTTATTTTCATTCAGTGCTTTCTTGTGCTGCTGTCCTTCACTATTGAAAGTACATTTTTTAGTGTATTCTATGCACTGGCTGAACATTATTACATAGCCAGACTGTTTTCCAGTGCATACAGAACTTGTTTTGTTGAATGTGAATTGTCAAAATCTATGTTTTAAGAGTTACTCATACTCCAAGTAATGTTTTTCCTATGCTCCCTTTCTTATCCCTCCCATGACAACAGTAGTTTTCTATGCCATGAAGTTCAGACAGTGACATACTTTAAAGACAGAAGCAGCTTTAAAGTTTATATTCAGGGATTGGATTTCAACTCTTTGATGTATCAGGGTGTTTTTAAATATATCTTGATTTCTGGTGTAGTCCCTGTGTTCATTACTTCTATGTGAATCAGGTTTGACCATAGGCCAGAGCATTCAGTTCAATTTATATTTTTTTTAAGTACTTTCATGCCTTTTCAAATCAAAAAAAAAAGGAAAGCACGAATTAAAAGTTAATTACCCTCTTAATTTGGAAATTCTTTTTAGAAATACAAGATCATTAATTTAAGAACAGCTGAAGTCCTGAACTCTAGAACTTTGCATTGTACCAGTTTTTGAACTGATGAGTTTGGAAGCTCAATAGCTGTTATCAAAGTCAGTGCGCTGTTAAAAATAGGATGAGGTCTGTACTGTAATTATACACATGTAAGCCTCTCTTCAAAGGTGACCCCTACAGGCAGTGGGCCAGGATCCAATAAGAAAAGTCAGTCAAGTGTTGAAGTAGATTGTGCCTTTGGTTTATTAGAACTAGAGGGAATCTGTATAACTAATAGCTTGTTTTATCTGAGGGTAGTTCTTAGTAATTATAGACTATGACATTTAGTTGTCACATTGAATAAGAGCAGTGAATTCAGTACCCCTGTTAGACCTTGCTGCTGATTTGAAAATAGAAAATTTATTCTGGGACTTGCCTGATGACTCAGCAAATCAGTAGGCACTATGGTGCAGGAAATTCTGGTTCGATTTCCAAACCCAGCTCCTATTCTTCTGGTGCACAGGGACTGGAGATGCTGCATAATCTGTGGTACTTGATAATAGCCGAATTAGATGGGAGTAAAGAGATAGTACAAAATGGGGGGAAATAAATGGAAAGAAGTAAATTATAGCATTCCTTATGGATTTGTTCTGGGACTGATATTTCACTTATTCATTAATGATCTGGATGAGGGAGCAATGAGTGAGGTGATCAAATAGTCAAAGTAGTTAAACATAAGCAGAGCATGAGGAGCTTCAGAAGAACTGTCAGGGATGTACTGCCTGTATTACAACCCCTGGGACAAGATTGAGGCTTGACACTGGTGGAACAGGCTGAAATAGGAGTCTTCTGCCAATACCAGCTACCTTCTTCTCAGGTTGAGCCCTCAAGTACTGCTGGATGACAGGAAGCAAAAGATACATATGAGGATACTGCAAGGCACTCACAGGAGCGGGAAAAACCCAGAGCAGAAACAGGAACAGAAGGATGCCCACAAAACAAGACAGAAACAGGACAAGAAAGGCAAGCAGAATACATGGTCCGAGAGTAGGGCCAGTGTAAGGCCTCAGAGTAGGGCCAGATCACAAATACAGAACTATAGTTTGGGAGTACAGGGAACAGGACATGAAGAAAGACAGGACCTCAAACCTCTGGCAGAGACAGAAAAGACAGACAAGAAACAAGAATACAAGGCAAAAAGCCATGAGGCCAAAACTGAGAACAAGATTAAGAGCAATGGGATGCCAAGATTATGGCCCAAACAAGAGCCTAGCTGTGGCACTGAGCATGGTGTGAGACTGGTTTATATCTGAGGTAGCACCAGAACCATACAGCTGCCAGTAGGACTTCTAAGCCAAAGAGCCTGGTGGAATAGGCAGTTAATACATAAGACCCACGGAGGGTCCCTATTGACAGGAGGTAACAGGGGTCCACAGATCCATACAGTCCCTTGGGGTAGTGTTTATGCTTCTGTTGGTACCACTTTACCTCTCTAATGGTGCCTTGGAGTGTTTTAGGCACTCATTTTGTTGCATTATTCTGCACCTATGTTTTGGGGTATTAACACCCATACAACTCCTGCTTTGCCCTTCTTCTGTTGACTGGCAATGTTTTTGCCTGCACTCTTACTGCTTTGCCTTTTACTCAGTGCTAATTCTAAAAAAATAACATGCACAGTACATAAAACAATGCAGAAACAGAACTAATTTCTAACCCACAAAACAGGAAAAAATCCCCAAATATCTGCCAACTCAGTCTGTCGATTACAATTCAAGTTGAATTTCATGACATTAACCATCTAAAACTTACACAAACAAATAATCCTCTCCTCAGGTAACTGATTCCACATTACAGACTGCACCTGCAAATACCCTTTCCCTGGTATCATATAATCTTAGCAGATGAAAAGTTGGTACCTTCAGTAGATGTCTACCCTTTGACTGCAACTGGTGTGTTGAAATATAGATTTTCAAAGCAGAACAGATGCAAACAAGCAAATCCTCACATAGTGCTAAAAATAAAAAAAACCCCACTTGTATTTATTATTATTTTATTATTTTCTTGTGCATGTAAAACAACAATTAGCTTTACTTATATATAGTGCAGCCCATGTTTTGAGCAAATTTGTGCATTGGGGAATGTCATCCAGCTTTTTTTTTTATCAATGGCAAGAGGCAGCCATGTTACATCTTCAATAATGAGGAACATTTAGCTGTGAAGGAAGCACAATGTGACTTTTAAACCAGCTGTCACCTTTTGGTTACCCAAAAACTTATTGATAAATATTATGAACAACTCAGGAACTTAAATTACAGAATACCACTCAATTTCATCATTTAAACCCCTGGGTTTAATAGATCCCTGTGTGAAAATCCAAAATTGCTCTCTATAACTGAGGGAGGCCAAATGATCACTCCCTCTCAGTGACAAAATAACTTATTCAATAAGACTTCACTTTAGGTCTAAAATCACATGACATGCTTCAGCATAGGAGAGCACCAACAGGGCTGCAGTTCGAACAGATGATGATGGGGCTCCATAGATATTGAGTCTCGCAGTTCAAATGTCTCATTCATCAACTGCACAAAGACACAGGACGGAGGGGAGAGGAGGATAGAGACATCAAGCTGGAAGCAGCAGCAGCTGCAGCCACATCATGTTATAAAGTTGCCAAGCCAAGTTAGTTAATTCTTTGGTTATGGGAAAGAGCGAGTTTGAGGAATTGGGATTTGAGGGAGAGCAAGAACTCAGAAATTGTTTGGCGAAGGGGGAAAAAGCAGGTGTTTCATTAGCCCTGGATACACATGGCCCATGTCTAGGGTATCCTCCTCAGTGCCCTCATTCTCCTTCAGTGGTTGTTAGACTATGAAGAAAAGGAGGGACCCAATGGGGCCAATGCAGATCCCATCCCATGGTGGATGAAAAAGAGCTCCGAGAGGCTGCTAGTGACTCTATTCCACAGTGGACAAAGAATAAGCATGACAGCCTGCCACAGACGCCATCCTATCACGGCTGAAGATGTGATCCAGATGAGAGGTAGAAGCCCAGAGTGAGATCCTGTATGAGTGTATGTGAATAAGAGAGAGAGAAAGTATGTAGGAATGAGTATGTCTGTGTGTATAAGAAAGCCTGTGAGAGTGAGAGCAAGGGTAAGTAGGGCTGGTCACGGGCCTGCCACGGCTGGGACATGGAACAAGAGTGAGAACCTGCATGAGTGTGTGAAGGAGCCTGTGGAAATGTGTGTGTTTGTGTATCTGTTAGGGGTGTGCATTCGGATTGACCGCATTAGTAAAACGCAACTCATATTTTTTTTTTACTTAAAAAATTGATTCGACATAAACGATCGGATTTCCCACATATCGAACATAGATATGTTCGATATGTGGGAAATCGCGATTGTTGAGCCAAAATAAAAATTTAAACCCCCTCACCCTCCTTAATCCCCCCCCCAGACTTACCACAACTCCCTGGTGATCGAGCGAGGAGTGAGGACGCCATTTCTGCAATCCTTGGCGAGAAGCATGTGACGTCGGCGGCACGTCGAGTGACGCCGGCGTCACGTGATTCCCGGCTCGTTCGCGCCGGATGGCTCGTTCGGCCCAAAAAGAACTTTTGGCCAGCTTGGGGGGGTCAGGAGGCCCCCCCAAGCTGGCCAAAAGTTCTTTTTGGGCCGAACGAGCCGTCCGGCGCAAACGAGCCGGGAATCACGTGGCGCCGCGTCACTCAGACGCGACGTCACGTGATTCCCGGCAAGTTCGCGCCGGACGGCTCGTTCGGCCCAAAAAGAACTTTTGGCCAGCTTGAGGGGGTCAGGAGGCCCCCACAAGCTGGCCAAAAGTTCTTTTTGGGCCGAACGAGCCGTCCGGCGCGAACTTGCCGGGAATCACGTGACGTCGGCGTCACGTGATTCCCGGCTCGTTCGCGCCGGACGGCTCGTTCGGCCCAAAAAGAACTTTTGGCCAGCTTGGGGGGGTCAGGAGGCCCCCCCAAGCTGGCCAAAAGTTCTTTTTGGGCCGAACGAGCCGTCCGGCGCGAACTTGCCGGGAATCACGTGACGCCGCGTCTGAGTGACGCGGCGCCACGTGATTCCCGGCAAGTTCGCGCCGGACGGCTCGTTCGGCCCAAAAAGAACTTTTGGCCAGCTTGAGGGGGTCAGGAAGCCCCCCCAAGCTGGCCAAAAGTTCTTTTTGGGCCGAACGAGCCGTCCGGCGCGAACTCGCCGGGAATCACGTGACGCCGCGTCACTCGACGTGCCACCGACGTCACATGCTTCTCGCCAAGGATTGCAGAAATGACGTCCTCACTCCTCGCTCGATCACCAGGGAGTTGTGGTAAGTCTGGGGGGGGGGATTAAGGAGGGTGAGGGGGTTTAAATTTTTTTTTTGCACATATGTACATATACCCAACTCATTGGATTTTTTTTATGTCCATATTGGCCGCAAGTGGGACCCCCTTTCGGACATAAAAAATATGAACATAAAATTTTGCTCTGCACATCCCTAGTATCTGTCACCATGTCAGTATATGAGATGGAGTCTGTGAGGTTGAGGTGTGTGTGTGTGTGTGTGTGTGTGTGTGTGTGAGAAAGAGAGAGGAAATGTATATGCGATCATGTGTGTGTGTGTGTGTGAGAGTGAGAGAGAGAGAGAGAGAGAGAGAGAGAGGAAGAGTGTGAACCCCCTCCCCCCTACCAGTTTGTGAACAAAGAACATGCACTTAGGATGTAAGGGCTTGCACTTATTATCTTTCCATAATCCGGCCTGGTTCTCAGCTTTGTGGCTGAGAAGAGGCAATCCCTCCAGACTGGGTAAAAGTAAATAACTGGTCATGGGCTTAGTTGAGCTGAAATCACTGAAAGCCATAATCACTGAACAATAAGCAAGCCATGAACCTAGTTAAGATAAAACCAAGCAAAGGAAACCCCTTCCATTGAGGAAAAAAAAGCCTAAGGTCATAGGCTGTACAGTGCTAATGTTGGATCCCCTTGAAGGAAAGGAACTCCAACAACAGATCTGAAGGTGACATTGGGACTCCCAAAAGGACAGGAATCCCAGTAGCTGGTCAGAAGGTGACCTGGACCCAAGCGACTGATCAGGAGATGACTTTGTGTCCCCCAGAAGGGCACTGGCCCCAGCAGCAGATTGGGAGGTGACATTGGCTCCCCCAGGAAGTTGCAGACCCTACAACAGATTCAGATGCGATACTGGGTCCCACAGGAGGACAAGAATCCCAGCAGCAGATCAGGAGCAAAATTGGATTCCACAGAATGGCATGGAACCCAGCAGCAGATCAGGAGGGAGAGTCGGGTCCCCCAAAAGATTGAAGACTCCAGAGGCAGATCAGAAGATGGAACTGGTTCCCCCAGGAGGGTATAGACCTGTTAGTAGAGTGAAGCATAAGTGGAGCAGAGGAGACGATGGCAGACGTTTGGACCCAATGGATCCCCCCCCCCTCCCACCTAAGACCAGCAGTACCTATTGGCCCAGACACATTTCTTCACATTGGTAAAACTTGAGGAAAAGGGGATAGGATAATGGTACTTGATCAAATGGGAGTGCAAGAGGTTCCTCCTATTCTATATGGTGACATTTTGTGGGAACTAATATCCCCAAATAGCAAAATATAACTTATAGAAATATCTTAGACTAATACTCTTGAGTATATAAATGTTCGATATCATGTAGAGATGTACCTAGTTATGCAGAAAAGTATATATATAATTATACAATTTAATATAATTATATAGTCTAATAAAATGTGCTTTGTAAATACTGCCATCCCTGGTCCAAGTCCCATCAGTTTCCTGGGATGAAGGAAGGGAAATCCAACTCACTAACACCTTCTTCCCCAGGTGGAGGCACTTAGTGCCAAGATCACAAGAACTGATGGAGTCTGCTGAGCGTGTCTTCTCCCAAGTCAGACCCAGACCCAGGAAAGCTTGCAAGGAAATTGGGCATAAGTTTGTTATATAATTTTGGAGGCACAATTGGGATTTTGATCATTTTGATTTTTTTTTCTGTGAACAGGACTAGCAGATTGAGGAAAAATGGATGATAAGAATGTAATAGTGATGAAAAATTGAGGTAGAGGTGAAGGGTTAACTTGCCTCAGACTATATTAGTGAAGGGTGTCCCCAAGGTTGCCATTGAGAAGGACCTAGATGAACTCCAGATATTGGGCCAGGTAAATTTTAGGGGAAGATTCTATGATGATGCACAGTGGAATGTGAAAGTTTTCTGCTTTTGGTCTGTGGATTTAGATCCTACCAAATTACCCTTTACAGTGTTGCTGGGAGAAGAAGTATCTATTCTTTTCTTCACTATGTGGAGTGAGTTATCTATCCCCGTGTCCCCAGTGGGAGGATGAAAGTCCCATCCCAGTTTCCTGGTAGTTGGCAGGACAAACTACAGATCCTGTGAAGAAAAAGCTCTGCAGGATGTAGTAGGGATCCTAACCTGGAGGGATGGCCAGCCTACTCCCCTGGTATACTGATAGGAACCAGGGGAAAGGTACTAATGAATTGCCTACAGCCCCACTATGATACCAGCTCATATAAGAAGTTGAGGGTATTCTCAGAAGTTGAGCTCATCCTACCAGGTGAAAAGGAATTTGACTATGGATGGCCTTGGCCCTTGAGAAGATACAGGAATGGCAATGCACTAAGGGGGGGGGGGGGGGGGGGAAGAGGGTGGTAGAGAGTATGCATATCTCTGCATTTGATGCAGTAATATCTCTGACCCTTTCCAAGCCTGATGCTACTGCTCAGGATTACTTGGACATTTTACAAGACATGCATGGTAGTATTTAGTAGGGATGTGAATCGTTTTAGGACGATTAAAATTATCGTCCGATAATTTTAATATCGTCTTAAACCGTTATGGAACACAATACAATAGAGATTCTAACGATTTATCGTTATAAATCGTTAGAATCGTGAGCCGGCACACTAAAACCCGCTAAAACCCACCCCCGACCCTTTAAATTAAATCCCCCACCCTCCCGAACCCCCCCCCCAAATAACTTAAACATTTCCTTGCCAAATCCTACCTCCTTCAATCCCCCACCCTCCCGAACCCCCCCCCAAATGACTTAAATTACCTGGGGGTCCGGAACGGCAGCGGTCCGGAATGGGCTCCTGCTACTGAATCTTGTTGTCTTCGGCCGGCGCCATTTTCCAAAATGGCGCCGAAAAATGGCGGCCATAGACCAACAGGATTCGACGGCAGGAGGTCCTTCCGGACCCCCGCTGGACTTTTGGCAAGTCTTGTGGGGGTCAGGAGGCCCCCCCCAAGCTGGCCAAAAGTTCCTGGAGGTCCAGCGGGGGTCAGGGAGCGATTTCCCGCCGCGAATCGTTTTCCGTACGGAAAATGGCGCCGGCAGGAGATCGACTGCAGGAGGTCGTTCAGCGAGGTGCCGGAACCCTCGCTGAACGACCTCCTGCAGTCGATCTCCTGCCGGCGCCATTTTCCGTACGGAAACGATTCGCGGCGGGAAATCGCTCCCTGACCCCCGCTGGACCTCCAGGAACTTTTGGCCAGCTTGGGGGGGGCCTCCTGACCCCCACAAGACTTGCCAAAAGTCCAGCGGGGGTCCGGAAGGACCTCCTGCCGTCGAATCCTGTTGGTCTATGGCCGCCGCCATTTTTCGGCGCCATTTTGGAAAATGGCGCCGGCCGAAGACAACAAGATTCAGTAGCAGGAGCCCGTTCCGGACCGCTGCCGTTCCGGACCGCCGCTGGACCACCAGGTAATTTAAGTCATTTGGGGGGGGTTCGGGAGGGTGGGTTTTAGCGGGTTTTAACGATTTTAACGATATATCACGATATTTTACCCCCCCAAACGGCAACAATACGATTCCCTCCCCCTCCCAGCCGAAATCGATCGTTAAGATGATCGAGGACACGATTCACATCTCTAGTATTTAGTATTTAGTACAGAAGACAAAGAGAATTACTTTATCCATTTCAAAACCACCAGACAGAGGCCTGAGGAAAAGCTCTCCAAATATGCAGTTTGCATAGACTGTGTCCTACTGAATGCTGTGAGGAAGGGGCAATCACAGCACAAGACATGGTCAGGACTCGAATTGAGCAGAGAGTTCGGAGAGACATATTCAGATACGACTGTGATAAAAATTGATTAGAGGAAAAGAGGAGGGTCCTCTCTCCTATTGTCATTGTGATGAGGTGGATCAGAGCAGAGGAAGACTGAGAAGGGTATGGACCTTCCCAAATCAGAGCACCCTAAGAACATAAGAACAAAATAAATTGCCATGCTGGGTAAGACCAAGGGCCCATCAAGCCCAGCATCCTGTTTTAGATGCCAAACCAGGCCACAAGAAACTGGAAAATACCTAAACACAGAAGATCCCATGCTACTAATGCCAGTAATAGCAGAGGCCATTTCTTAAGTCAACTTGATTAATAGCAGTTAATGGACTCCTCCTCTAAGAACTTATCCAAACCTTATTTAAACCCAGCTACACTAACTGCACTAACCACATCCTCTGGCAACAAATTCCAGAGCCTAATAGTGCATTGAGTGAAAAAGAATATTCTTTGATTAGTCTTAAATGTGCTACTTGCTAACTTCATGGAGTGCCCCCTAGTCCTATTATCCGAAAGTGTAAATAACTAATTCACATCTACTCAATCAAGATGTTTCATGATTTTAAAAATCTCTATCATATCCCCCCTCAACTGTCTCTTCTCCAAGCTGAACAGCCCTAACCTCTTCAGCCTTTTCTCATAGGGGAGCTGTTCATCTCCTTTATCATTTTGGTTGCCCTTCTCTGTACCTTTTCCATCACAACTATATCTTTTTTGAGATGCGGCGACCAGAATTGTACACAGTATTCAAGGTGCGGTCTCACCATAGAGCAATACAGAGGCATTATGACATTTTTCCATTTTATTAACTATTCCATTCCTAATAAATCCTAACATTCTGTTTGCTTTTTTGACTGCTGCAGCACATTAAGCCGATAATGTCAATGTATTGTCCACAATGATGCCTAGATCTTTTTCCTGGGTGGTAGCTCCTAATATGGAACCTAACATCGTGTAACTGCAGCAAGGGTTATTTTTCCCTACATGTAACATCTTGCACTTGTCCACATTAAATTTCATCTGCCATTTGGATGCCCAATGTTCCAGTCTTGCAAGGTCCTCCTGCAATTTATCACAATCCACTTGTGATTTAACTACTCTGAATAATTTTGTATGAACTGCAAATTTGATAACCTTACTCGTTGTATTCTTTTCCAGATCATTTATAAACATGGCTTTGTTCTTGGACTCCGTCTTCAGCCTCTTCCACCTCCTCAGGGATCCGGTACTTGCTAGCCCAGAGGATTCTCCTAAGTCCCAGCAGCTTGGGTTCTCACGGGCTCCTCCTGGGGGAGCTGTGGGCTTCCGAGGGTGAAGATTCTTCCAGCCTCCTGGGCTCAGCCGGCCTCATCGTCCATCTCTTCGGCCACTGCCCAGATCCTTGGTCGCATAGGGTCCCACCTAAGTCCAAGAGGTCCTGGTTCCTACGGGCTCCTCCTGGGGGAACCGCGGACTTCCAGTGGTGAAGTCTTCTCCAGAATATCTTCAGCACCGCCTCACAGCTGAGATGCTTCCTGTGGGGTCCCACAGTATACCATCTACAGTCCCAGCCGGCCCAAGGGTCCACGACCATAACAGTAGTATATTCCTATTACTACACTCTTACCCAACACATGGGATTTCTACCCATATAGATTTGACTGAGCATTTAGTCTCTTGTATGGTCTTTATCCTGATGGACTCTATACCCTCCTGGACATAAAGTGCCACACCCCCACCAAGTTGATCCTCCCTATCATTGCAATATAATTTGTATGCTGATAAAGCACTATCCCATTGATTATTCTCCTTCCACCAGATCTCTGTGATGCCAATTATGTCAATCTCATCATTTACTGCTATATACTCTAACGCTCCCATCTTACTTCTTAGACTTCTGGCATTGGCATACAGACATTTCAAAGTGTGTTTTTTGTTTGTATTAACAACCTGCTTTTCAGCTGATAGGGATAATTTGAAAATCTTTAGCTCAGGTGATTTTTTACATATAGACACATGGTCTATGTTTGCTTTATTGGAACCTCTCTGTTGGGATGTCCTAACTCTCCTGTTTCATTAGTATCCTTCAAGGATACATTTCTCCAAACCATGCACTGCTGAGTGACTGTCTACTTTCCACCTTGTTCTAGTTTAAAAGCTGCTCTATCTCCCTTTCAAATGTTTGTGCCAGCAACTTGGTTTCACTCTGGTTAAGGTGGAGCCCATCCTTTCGGAAAAGTCTTCCCCTTACCCAAAGGTTTCCCCAGTTCCTTACAAAGCTGAATCCCTCTTTCCTGCATCATTGTCTCATCCACGCAATGAAACTCCGGAGCTCTGCCTGCCTCTGGGGACCTGCACGTGGAACAGGAAGCATTTCAGAGAATGCTACCCTGGAGGTTCTGGATTTCAGCTTTCTACCTAAAATCCTAAATTTGACTTCTAGAACCTCTCTCCCTCATTTTCCTGTGTAGTTGGTACCCACATGTACCACAACAGCTGGCTCCTCCCCAGCACTGTCTATAATCCTATCTAGGTGATGCATGAGGTCTGCCACCTTTGCACCAGGCAGGCAAGTTACTAGGTGGGCCTCATGTCTACCAGCCACCCGGTTATCTACATTTCTTTTTTTTTTTTTCCAAAATAATTTTTATTGAGAGAAGGGTAGTACCTAGCCAAAGAAAGACTCGGTTCAACCCGACAGTATAAGTACACGTCCACAGATTACAAACCAAAGGCAGAAACCAATGTAAATTGTCAGTATCACCAAACATTATATACAACCTGAGAAAGACAGTTCTGTGCACTCACCCTTGACCCCTGTTTTTCATTTAACATTTGCGCAAACCCTTGACCCAGAACCCTGCCCCCCTCCCAACATTTCACAGCCCAGGGTATGTTACTTCTCCCTGAACTATACATTTCTAATAATTGAATCACCAACTATGTTGGCTGGCCGAACCCTTCCCACCTTGGTAGTAGCCCTGCGAGACTTGTCCTCAGTGCGAGAGTACAATACATCACCTGGAGAGTAGGTCCTTGCTACGTGATCAATTCCTGCTACACCAGGGTGATGTTCTCCAACTGGGAGACCTTTCTGATCCAAGGCTGGGGCTGCCAGACTGGATTTGGGGCTTGTCTACTATGTCCCTGAAGGTCTCATCAATGTACCTTTCCGTCTGCCTCAACTCTTCCAAGTCTACCACTCTAGCCTCCAGAGATCGGACTCTTTCCCTAAGAGCCAGGAGCTCTTTGCACTGAGTGCACACCTACAATTTCTCACTGGTGGGTAAAAAAATCATACATGTGACACTCAATGCAAAGGACTGGAAAGCCCCCATCTTACTGCTGGACTGCTGCTTCATCTTAATTTAATTGAGTTCCTAGTTAAGTTTAGGATACTAAGAGAGTTGGAATTAGAGTACTTTAAAATTACAGGTGAATTTACTAATTAATCAGCTAGTGTCCTACAAGGGGATGATTAAACTTTCAATAAGGACTGGTGCAATAGTATGATTTAGATAAGAGCCTGATTGATTTTTAAAGAGAAAGGGTCTCCTGCCTAAAAATCAAGGGTTGAGTGGGTGGGAAAGACAGAGACTAGAATTAACTACCTCTGGCTTCCTTATTATCTCAGACACACACAAACTCTAACAAATATATCCTCACTATTTCACTTTCTCCAAACTTTTATATTTCCAAAGATTTCTCAAAACAGTATTTATCAATCAATCCTCTTTAACCACCATTAAATTGATCTTCACTCAAAGAACTGGAGAATTATATTGCTATTTTAGTGCTGTTTTAGTATGACAGGGTTCATCACCGAGGCCCAAGCTGGTGCCAGGACTAAGGCTGGATCCCATTGCCAAGACCTAGACCTAGACCTAAAGCTGAGATTCAGCCTGAAGCTGGGACTTATGACCAAGACCCAGGCCTAGGCTTAGGCCCAAAGCCGAGGCCAGGTCCCATCACTGAGGACTGGCCTAGAGCAGGTCCAAAATCGTGGCCCGGCCTGAGACCAAGCCCCATCACTGAGGCCCAGAACTAAGTTCAAGGATAGGCCCAGGCTTGACACCAGGGCCTGGCCTGAGGCTGGATCCCCTCGCTGAAGCCTGGATATAGGCCCTGGCATGACATTGGTGCCCAGCCCGAAGCTAGATCCCATTGCCAAGGCTTGGGCCTAGGCATAGGCTTGATATTGGGGCCTGATCTGAGACTGGGTCTCATTGCTTAAGACTTGACCTAGGCCTGATAGCAGAGCCCAGCTGGAGGCCAGGTCCCTATTTACGTCCAGGCCTGAAGTCAGGGCTTGACCCAAAGCCAGCTTTAGGTTGGACCCTGGTATTGGTTCTTTGCCTGGGCTTTGGTGATGGGACCCAGCCTTGGGCTGAGCCCCAAGGTTGGGCCTAAGCCTAGGCACTATTGATTGAAGCCAGCCTCAGTTCTTGTCCCAGCATGATACCTGTTCCAACACTTGAGTCTTAGGCCCTAGTGTTGGGCCTAGGCCTAGGCCTAGGTCTATGCCTTAGTGATGGGATCTGGCCGTGACCTGGCCTCAGTCCTGTCCCTGTTATCAGGTTCATGACAGGACCTGGCTTTGTGCCCTGAAGTCAGGCCTAAGACCAGGCAACTGGATCCAGCTTCATGCCTGGCCTTGGAGTCTGGCTGGAGCCTAGGCTTTGGTGATTGGACCCTCACAGGGCCTAGGCCTAGGCCCGGGCCTTAGCAATGGGACTTGGTCTTGGCCTTGGGCCTAGTACTTGGCCTCAGCAATGGGACTCAGTGTCCCAGTGTTGGTCCTAGGTGTAAGCCTGGGCCTTGGTGATGAAATCTGGCTTTAGCTAGGCACCAGCATTAGAGCTAGACCTAAGCTTGGGCCTAGGCAACAGGACATAATCTTGGGCCAGGCCCCTGCATCAGGCCTGGACCTTGGCCTCAGCCACAGGATTGGCCTTGGGCTAGTCCTCAATATTGGGTCAAGGCCTAGGCCCATGACTTGGTGATAGGATCTGGCACTGGATCTTGGCCTTGGCGATTAGACCTGGGTCCCAGCACTGTGCCTGGCCTCAGCAATAGGACCAGGCTGAGGTCTTGCTCTTTGTAATAAATATATAAATACAAAAATGCCCTAAACGTTTGGGGTATTTTCAGTGGAGACTTTTTTTTGTTTCATTTGTAATGAACTGAAAAACGTCCTCACTCATTGTGTTTTGCACATTCATTTGAAACAAATGCATATTCCTAACAGTTAACCCTCCTACATTTTCCATAGCGATAGGAAAGGTGCATTCTGCAGATGTGTGTTTGGAAAGTACATATATGTTCTGCATTTTTAAGGATGTGCATGCATAATAGGCATTCCATGAATGTGCATAGTACTTTCTTCTATCATTCTGACAATCCAGTATTGAAACATGTATGTGGATACCTTGTGATTCAAAATCATCTGAATTTGTGCAGGCTGAGAAGTACACAAGTTCATTTCCAGTTAGTCTACCCTAATGTAAATATATCTTTTAAAGTAAGATGGAACTGAACTGAATTTTGTCTCTCACTCTCATCTCTTATTTTTCATTAAATCCAATTTCAGTTATTTCAAATATTTTGTTGGTTAGAGGTGATCAGTGTAAATAAGAAAATCATGTCTACAGAAAAAACAAACAGTTTTTCAGGATCGATGTCACTTCATTCGACCTCTGCCCTTGCGGAGCTGATGAATTCGTTGTATACATTTCCTTACAGGAACCTGGCAGAAAGATAAAAGAGAAACAGATTTTTCCATCTGGTGTTAGTTTAAGCAGCAGGGATAGGACCAACCTGGACAAAGCTCCAAGTCTCCTCCTTAATTTTCTTTCTTTATTTGAAAATGGAGTGAGGCTGCAGTTAAGCTGCCTGTACTGCTTCTCTTCTGTATGGTACAGGAAAAGGGTGGTTTCAATTTAAACTCATAATGTAGCCCCTTTCCCATTGTGGGGAGGGCCATGGGACATGCAAGACCTCATGAGTGTCCCCGGGGTTATCGCACAGGGGGGAAACACAGTTTTTAAGGCCCTTGGGTTTTCGTCTCTTGGAGACACACAAAAATTCACTCTTCACTCTCACCTTGCTGTTCAAAATAAAGTCTTTACTTAAAAAAAACTTGTGGCAAAATGCAAAGTCCAAAACAGTACACTTGAGACAGTGCACCAATACTGTAACAAAATTCCGCAGAACAAAAGAAACAGAAATCACAGCGCCTTTTCAACTCTCCCCCAAACAGGTCAGCTCTTTGGGAAAGGTGCCCTCTTCCACCCTGGGCCCTCTCAATATCTGCTTGGCAGATATAATCTGTTTCTTCAATGTCCTGTTTTCCACTCACTCTCCTGTGGGTCTCAGGCTGATTTTACATGAAAAAGCCTCTGGCTCTGGTGAACTTTTCCAGGCAGGATGCTCTTTCCCCTAGCATTTCCCAGTACACTGGGCCACCAAACTCTTCCAACACTTATGCCTTCTTTCCAACTCTCAGGAACTTCTGACCCTCTCAAATCTCTCAGGACTCTCTCTGTGGCAGACAGGCCTCAGTAGGAACCCTACTCTAAAATCCTCCTTCTCAAGTGGGAGCAGGGACGTTTATAGCACTATTTTTCCCCTCTCAGTGGGGTGTGCTGCTTCTGCCTAGCACTCTCACATCACCAAAAGGTAGAGTCTCCTGAGAACCCAAACACATACTGAAGGCACTCAGATCCGCGGAAGCCACATGATGTATGCTTGGAAAGGGCAGGGACATTTTTTTAGGGGCAGAAAGTGACACCCCTTTTACACTAATTTGACTAAGTAAAGCAACATCCCCTTCCTCCTCATTGCAACCAAGCACATGGGAACACATAAAGAGTGTTTTGTCAGGAAGGGAAGATGCAGTTCCAAGTTTCCTAAGAAATCAGGTGTACATATATGCAGAGATGATTTTTGAAAGGACCTCTGCAGGTAAAATAGTGTTTCACATGCAGAAATGATATTTTATAAAATTGCCCACCCAATAGACAAGCAAACTTACACTTGTATGTCACATTTGCACATAAGTTTAACTAGGTTTATTAGAGGTATTCCCGGGGACAGAGATGCACTGGGTTTGGACTTATGCACATACCTTGTATAATTTGACCATATGTTCTTATAAAAATGTCTGCATAAAAGAACTTAAGAAACACCATACTGGGTCAGACCAAAGGTCCATCAAATCCAACATCTGTCTCCAACAGTGGCCAATCCAGGTCACAAGTACCTGGCAGGATCCCGAAGAATTAATCCAATCCTTCTTGTTAAAAACTATGAATAAGAAGGGGCTTTCCAAAGTCAACTTTTCAAAGTCAACGTGACTAATAATGCTTTATGGACTTTTCCAATTAATCATGCAAGAAAAGTCCATGTTCAAAAGCGTATCAGTCAGTTGTCAGAAAAACACTTGGATAATAAATTTACAATTTTAAATTTTGAGGCAAAAGACATTTCAGTCGGGCAATGGGTCCTTAATAACACGAACGGTTACTTTGCCAAATGTGCCCTTTCTGCCACTATATCGATCATACATAATTATTGGTCCCACAAATATTATTTTTTCACTTGTTTAAATTTTTTTTGTTGCTCATAAAAAATGAATAGTTATTATGCATATTCTTGAGTTCCGTGCAGTGCTTGAGTGTGATTCAAACAGCCCAACATGGAACTATGTTTCCAGGACACTGCTTCAGGAGCTGAAAAGCTTAGAAAATGCCAACTTGGGGGGATCCTGCCATCTTGCCTTACCTGTTGGGTTTGGAGGCTTCTGTTACATCGGGCAAATTCCTGGTCACCTTGCCACTGGAGGACCCCCGAGGACTTTAAATTGCGGTGCCCTATGGTGCGCTGCCGCCGTGCACCAAAGCCACGCGCGTCCCTTCTGTCGGTTTTCCCTAACTTTTGAAGTAGTTATGGGGAAAAAGAGGAAAGGGAAAATATCAATATCTGCCTCCACCCCAGGTATAGTCCACGGACCTATGGATCAACACATTATTAAGGCTAATTCACCACTGCGAAACATGAGTACTGAATATCTTTATCCCCAGAAGCGTGTTCTCCTCCTCCTCCCAAACCCCCATTTCTGTCTGGTATGCTACAAGATAATTTGTCTTTAGGTGGTATGAATTCTTTGGATCAAGTAGGCTCATGTTTTAGACTCTCTAGTAGTAAAGATCTTTCTGGGGGGAAACTTGAAACCTCTGTTGCAAATAATATAGTACCAGTACCTGTGCCGGTTCCCTTAAGTTTATTAAGGGAAAAGTTATTGAGTATTGGTATTGAGGAACCTGCAAACATTTCCTTGAAAGACATTTGGAGAGTTATCTCCAGGATAGAAAATACATTAACTAATTCTGTTAGTCAACTATCTTTACATTTAGAAAAGGCTTCTCTTAAATTGTCAGAATTAGACAAAAGATTGGAATCTGAAGGTTGGAACCTGAAGTTGATTCGCTTTCTGGAATTTTATCCAGTTTGCAAGCAACCTCAGTTTCAAATATAAAAGATAATTTGATGATCCATCAAAAATGTGAAATCTTAGATAATCGTATTCATTCTAAAAATTTGCACCTATTAAATTTTCCAGTCAGTCAACTTCCATCTGGGGTTGAGCTGTTTAAAAAATATGCTAAGGAAATACTTCAGTTTTCAGATGATAAAACATTTGTATTATCTAATTCATATTATTTGCCTGTAAAAAAGAGGGAAGACAACCAAGTAGATGGGTCTTTTGATATACTAACCCCAATAAGGAGCCCTAATATTTCCTCATTGTTGGAATCAGATGATATTGATACCAGAACTACCATGGTTGTTACCTTTGTATTGGATTCAGATAAAGAATTATTCTTTCAGCAATACTTCAAGTTTAAAGATAGCTTGTTCTGTGGTCAAAAAAATACAGATTTTTCAAAATATTTCTAAGGAAACTCAGGCAAGAAGAAAGCAGTTTCTTCTATTGAAAACCAGAGTTTCAGACTTAGGAGCATTTTTCTATTTAAAATTTCCATGCAAATCCAAGGTAACAAGTTTATATTTTTGGATCCAATAGACCTTGAGAGATTTTTGATGCATAAACGTAACCCTGGTAATTAAGGGGTTGGGAGTTTCCGACAATTTATTGTATTATTTCTTAGGTCCCTCCATTATTATGTGGGCTTTTGCATATGATTATTAGAGTTTTTCTTTATACCTTTTGGATTGTATCTATTGAATGCTTTTCTGTAATTCATGTGAAATTGAATTATGAAATTAATAAAAGTGTAAATAAAAAAAAAACCAAAGAAAATGCCAACTTGGCTCTTGTCTGTTAAGCGATAGTCCCCATGAACCAGGCACTGGCAGAGCAGGTTCTTCATCAGGCAGCCTTTTTGGTGTATATTTGCTTTGCATTTTTGAACACTGCCATGTACTGGGCTGAGGATTTCAGAATAACATCAGGCTCACAGGTCTGCAGTTTCCCAAATTAACCCTTGAAGCCCTTTTGAAAAATGGGCTGCAGAAATAATGCTTAATTTTAAATGACTCAGGCACTGATTAAACTTTGTGAAATAAGCATTTCCTTTCATGATGAAAGCTAATTTGGTGCTCAGACACTCAAGCCTGGGTTATTCAATCTATGGGGAGTTTGACAGTCCCTACCAGTAGCATGATACACAACAAAGGATATATTATCCCACTGTTTATCTTTTTCATAAAAGTAAGGTCCCCAAATAGTAGGGGTGTGCATTCGGATTGACCGCATTAGTAAAACGCAACTCATATTTTTTTTTTACTTAAAAAATTGATTCGACATAAACGATCGGATTTCCCACATATCGAACATAGATATGTTCGATATGTGGGAAATCGCGATTGTTGAGCCAAAATAAAAATATAAACCCCCTCACCCTCCTTAATCCCCCCCCCCGACTTACCACAACTCCCTGGTGATGGAGCGAGGAGTGAGGACGCCATTTCTGCAATCCTTGGCGAGAAGCATGTGACGTCGGCGGCACGTCGAGTGACGCCGGCGTCACGTGATTCCCGGCTCGTTCGCGCCGGACGGCTCGTTCGGCCCAAAAAGAACTTTTGGCCAGCTTGGGGGGGTCAGGAGGCCCCCCCAAGCTGGCCAAAAGTTCTTTTTGGGCCGAACGAGCCGTCCGGCGTGAACGAGCCGGGAATCACGTGGCGCCGCGTCACTCAGACGCGACGTCACGTGATTCCCGGCAAGTTCGCGCCGGACGGCTCGTTCGGCCCAAAAAGAACTTTTGGCCAGCTTGAGGGGGTCAGGAGGCCCCCCCAAGCTGGCCAAAAGTTCTTTTTGGGCCGAACGAGCCGTCCGGCGCGAACTTGCCGGGAATCACGTGACGTCGGCGTCACGTGATTCCCGGCTCGTTCGCGCCGGACGGCTCGTTCGGCCCAAAAAGAACTTTTGGCCAGCTTGGGGGGGTCAGGAGGCCCCCCCAAGCTGGCCAAAAGTTCTTTTTGGGCCGAACGAGCTGTCCGGCGCGAACGAGCCGGGAATCACGTGACGCCGCGTCACTCGACGTGCCACCGACGTCACATGCTTCTCGCCAAGGATTGCAGAAATGACGTCCTCACTCCTCGCTCGATCACCAGGGAGTTGTGGTAAGTCTGGGGGGGGGATTAAGGAGGGTGAGGGGGTTTAAATTTTTTTTTTGCACATATGTACATATACCCAACTCATTGGATTTTTTTTATGTCCATATTGGCCGCAAGTGGGACCCCCTTTCGGACATAAAAAATATGAACATAAAATTTTGCTCTGCACATCCCTACCAAATAGTAATTTCTGGAGCTGATTGTATGACCAGAGACTAAAGATCTCTATTCTCCAAGGGAGGGTTTTAATGCTTTTCAAATAAAGCAACTTCCTCTATGGCTGCCCTGCCAATGTTTGTAATGAAAGAAAATTATTCTGTGGTGCTACCAAAGAAAGGAGTCAGGAGGAAACATTTCAGTTAAAACACTGGTTTTACTAAATTCAGATTAATTTAGGTAGTTCAATACACAAGCCTTGAACAGTTTCATGACCTCAGTCTCTCCCTCATTACAAGATTTTTGAGAGAACCGAATAGCCTGATATCAGAAAAACTGAACTAGCCCACTATCAGTGGTAAGAACATAAGAACATGCCATACTGGGTCAGACCAAGGGTCCATCAAGACCAGCATCCTGTTTCCAACAGTGGCCAATCCAGGCCATAAGAACCTGGCAAGTACCCAAAAACTAAGTCTATTCCATGTTGCCGTTGCAAGTAATAGCAGTGGCTATTTTCGAAGTCAACTTAATTAATAGCAGGCAATGGACTTCTCCTCCAAAAACATATCCAATCCTTTTTTAAGCAGTTATACTAACGGCACTAACCACATCCTCTGGCAACAAATTCCAGAGTTTAATTGTGTGTTGAGTGAAAAAGAACTTTCTCCGATTAGTTTTAAATCTGCCACATGCTAACTTCATGGAGTGCCCCCTAGTCTTTCTATTATCTGAAAGAGTAAATAACCGATTCACATCTACCCATTCTAGACCTCTCATGATTTTAAAAACCTCTATCATATCCCCCCTCAGCCACCTCTTCTCCAAGCTGAAAAGTCCTAACCTCTTTAGTCTTTCCTCATAGGGGAGCTGTTCCATTCCCCTTATCATTTTGGTCGCCCTTCTCTGTACCTTCTCCAACACAATTATATCTTTTTTGAGATGCGGCGACCAGAATTGTACACAGTATTCAAGGTGTGGTCTCACCATGGAGCGATACAGAGGCATTATGACATTTTCCATTTTATTCACCATTCCCTTTCTAATAATTCCCAACATTCTGTTTGCTTTTTTGACTGCTGCAGCACACTGAACCGACGATTTCAATGTGTTATCCACTATGACGCCTAGATCTCTTTCTTGGGTGGTAGCACCTAATATAGAACCTAATATTGTGTAACTATAGCATGGGCTATTTCTCCCTATATGCATCACCTTGCACTAATCCACATTAAATTTAATCTGCCATTTTGATGTCCAATTTTCCAGTCTCACAAGGTCTTCCTGCAATTTATCACAATCTGCTTGTGATTTAACTACTCTAAACAATTTTGTATCATCTGCAAATTTGTTTCCTCACTCGTATTTCTTTCCAGATCATTTATAAATATATTGAAAAGTAAGGGTCCCCAATACAGATCCCTGATGCACTCCACTGCCCACTCCCTTCCACTGAGAAAATTGTCCATTCAATCCTACTCTCTGTTTCCTGTCTTTTAGTCAGTTTGTAATCCACGAAAGGACATCGCCACCTATCCCATGACATTTTACTTTTCCTAGAAGCCTCTCATGAGGAACTTTGTCAAACACCTTCTGAAAATCCAAGTACACTACATCTACCGGTTCAACTTTATCCACATGTTTATTAACTCCTTCAAAAAAGTGAAGCAGATTTGTGAGGCAAGACTTGCCTTGGGTAAAGCCATGCTGACTTTGTTCCATTAAACCATGTCTTTCTATATGTTCTGTGATTTTGATGTTTAGAACACTTTCCACTATTTTTCCTGGCACTGAAGTCAGGCTAACCGGTCTGTAGTATCCCAGATCGCCCCTGGAGCCCTTTTTAAATATTGGGGTTACATTAGCTATCCTCCAGTCTTTAGGTACAATGGATGATTTTAATGATAGCTTACAAATCTTTACTAACAGGTCTGGAATTTCATTTTTGAGTTCCTTCAGAACTCTGCGGTATATACCATCCGGTCCAGGTGATTTACTACTCTTCAGTTTGTCAATCAGGCCTACCACATCTTCTAGGCTCACTGTGATTTGGTTCAGTCCACCTGAGTCATTACCCATGAAAACCTTCTCCAGTACAGGTAACTCCCCAACATCCTCTTCAGTAAACACTGAAGCAAAGAAATCATTTAATCTTTCCACAATGGCCTTATCTTCTCTAAGTGCCCCTTTAACCCCTCGATCATCTAATGGTCCAACTGACACCCTCATAGGTTTCTGCTTTGGATATATTTAAATTTTTGCCTCTACGGCCGACTTCTTTTCAAATTCTCTCTTAGCCTGTCTTATCAATGTCTTACATTTAACTTGCCAATGCTTGTGCATTATCTTATTTTCTTCTTTTGGATCCTTATTCCAATTTTTGAATGAAGATCTTTTGGCTAAAATAGCTTCTTTCACCTCACCTTTTAACCATGCCAGTAATCGTTTTGCCTTCTTTCCACCTTTTTTTTTTTTTTTTTTTTTTTAATTCTTTATTTTCCAATTTTGAAAATTTTACCAAGAACATTACATTCTTATACAGAAAATTCAATGTCACAACCAATATCCTTTAATTCAGGTATATAAATCATATATCATATTATAAGACATCTAAATTATAAGAAAAATGTTTAAAGCAATTAGGGGCAGATCTGAGCAAACAAATTAAGTAAACTACAATCACAAAAATATAGATAAACTCACTGAGTATAGCATCTATTACATTTGTTCACACCTAAACTGTGGGAGCTATAATAGGGGTCCGAGCAGCTAGAAATGATCTCAATTGTATAGGATCTAGAAAAACATAATTTTCATTTAAGTATCTGATGCAGGCCTTGCATGGGTATTTCAGAACAAAACGTGCTCCCAACTTTAATGCTTCAGGACGAAGCCTAATAAATTCTTTTCTTCGCAACTGAGTGGATTTAACCACATCAGGGTAAATCCAAATAGGGTTTCCATAAAAATTTACTTGTCGGTTCCTAAAAAACAAGCGAAGCACATGATTCCTTTCAGAGAGGAAAGCAAAAGAGACTAACATTGATCTCCGTACATTTATCTGAGCATCTGAAAACATTTCTAAAAGTTAGTTACATCCAGGGATTGTTCTTGTTCTGGTATTTGTGTTCTCTGTTGTAAATAATATGCTTTTACCAGCACTGGCAAGGCATTCTCTGGTATCTTAAGAATCTGAATCATATAATTTTTAAACAACTCTATTGGGGAAATTAATCTAATTAAAGGAAAATTCAATATTCTAAGATTGTGTGCCCGTAAAGCATTTTCAACTGACTCTAACCTATTTGCTGTATTAGTTTCAGATATAATCAATTTTGTTTGCTTGTTCTCAATTTGAACAAGTCTTTTTTCCACATCGTCAGTCTTTTTTGTATATGTTGTCATCAAAATGTTGTTTGCAGTCGCTTGTTTTTGTATCTCCACAGTTGTTGCTGAGAGTATTTTTATAGAGCTCTCTATAGAGCTAAGCATTGTCCAAATACCCTCAAGAGTCACTACGTCAGGTTTAGCTGTTAAGGGGGAAAGAGAGAGTAATCTCAAGCGTTCCATCCCCACTTCTTCCACAGTTCCCAAACTCACCCTTGTACCTGGTATCGTTGAAAGGAGGTTAATCTCTGAGGCCAGCGGAGAAGAAGCCATTGCAGGGCTCCCCATTTCACCTCCCTCACCTGGAGACGCCTCCGTCAGCTGTTGTTGTGCGCTGGTACACAAGGCTCCTAATCGCTGATTGCCAGGGTTTTCCTCCGAGGGCATAATCATGTCCACTCCGGCTTCTAGCGAAGCAGGGCCAGGTAACTCGCTGTCTCCAGGGTGAGCGGGCTTTCTCGGTGATCCGGGGCTCAGAGTAGTCTCAAAGGTCAAGGGGGAGGGCTCATGCTCCGAAGCAACTCCTCCAGCGACCGAGCCACCCGGAATAGTAGATGCTGCACCGGCGAAAAAACCAGAGATTTGTGGCTGTCGGGGGTCTTCTGCAGGCGAGATAGTGCTCTCACCCCTCAGTCGGCCTTTTCTTTTCGTATGCGGCATTTCTTGAAAGCGTAAGTAAGTTTACAAAGGAAAATGCCGACAGCTTCCCTCTCCGGCGTTTCTCGCAGGAACTACTCAGCGGCCATCTTGCCCCACTTTCCACCTTTTTTAATGTGTGGAATACATCTGGACTGTGCTTCAAGGATGGTATTTTTTAACAATGACCATGCCTCTTGCACACTTTTTACCTTCGTAGCTGCTCTTTTCAATTTTTTTCTAACAATTTTTCTCATTTTATCAAAGTTTCCCTTTTGAAAGTTTAGCACGAGAGCAGTAGATTTGCTTACTGTCCCCTTCCCGTCATTAATTCAAATGTGATCATATTATGATCACTATTGCCAAACGGCCCCACCACCGTTACCTCTCTCACCAAATCCTGTGCTCCACTGAGAATTAGATCTAAAATTGCTCCCTCCCTTGTCAGTTCCTAAACCAATTGCTCCATAAAAATGTCATTTATTCCATCCAGGATCTTTATATCTCTAGCATGTACCGATGATATATTTACCCAGTCAATATTGGGGTAATTGAAGTCTCCCATTATTACCAGCCCCATTACCTGCAGGTTGAGCCTTTGGGTTCCAGAGATTGGCAGGACTTAAGCGAGAGACCCACAGGGCACATATATATATATAGAGAGAGAGAGTCTGGGGCAAGGCCAAGATCTGGACAGACTCTGGTGAAATAGTTACCAGGTCCTAGCCGGAGAATGAGGCAGGCAGAAAACCCGGCATAGGCAGAGTTAGTTGCTGAGGTCAGAAGCAGGCAGCAGGAAAGAGAGAAATCTGAGTCCAAGGCAGATGTCAGTAGCAGGCAGAAGGTAAGAAAGTAGTCTGGGTCCAAGGCAAAGGTCAGAACTTAATAGAATGGAGAAGAACTGAGAAGAAGGAAAGCAAAGGACAGAGTGGACTGGGCAAGATATGCTGAGCAAGGAAGAACAGGCTGGATAAGGCAGGTAAGGCAGGGCAGATTGGGCAAGGGAGGCTGGAACCAAAACAGGATCAGGAACAAAAGTAGGAGCAACATGCACTGAAACTAAGCAGGAAGATCTGTTGCCGAGGCAGTCCTATAGAGTGCAGCTGGGCCTTTTATACCCAGCCATGTGACATCATCGCTGGGTGCTGGCAGCCAGGCTTCCTGTTGCGGGGTCTTCATAAGTTGCTGTGTGCCTATGAAAGCTCAGAGAGAAGAGTGGCTTATGGCTTGATGGTGGCATTCCTGCTTCTTTGGAGGCCATCAGCATCCTGGGGTGAATACCTCTGGTCACAGGACACCCCAAGACTGGTAAATGTTGTACTTTCTAAGTGAGTTCTATACGTTTCCAAATTTTGAGATGTTTAGTTTCTTCTCCATTCATGCTCACTTCTCCTCAATACATGTTTGACACATTTTAATTCCTCAGTATACCAAGGTGATCTTCTAGATATTCTTTGTTTTCTAACTTTAATTACTACATCTGCTTATTCTAGAATTATTCTATTCCAGTCAGCAACTGCTGTATCGGTATTATCAAATCTAATTCTCTGAAGTCATGTAATTTACTTTTTAATTCTTCTGGATCTATCTGCCCATGTTTTTCAAAAATTCTATTTTTGCTTACTCGTGCTTGTATTATATTTTGAAATTCTATCTTATGGTCAGACCAAGGAATAGTTTCTTGGGAAAAAAAAAGTAGCAGGACTAGAATCCCTGGCCTACTTGTGAAATCAGGGATCTGCTCCATGTCATCATGGTGAAGAAGAATATGAATTTCCATATGAAGTTCTGGGAGTTGTGACTGATCCAGTAGTGAGGATGTGAGACACAAAAGAGAAGCAATTTGGGACATGTATAATTGGTAACCATATTGCAGAATTTTGAGGACACATTTCTCCATTGTGATTTGTGCTACACTCCCAAGAAAGAGGGGATTCTCCCCTCAACTGGAGTGGAAAGGTGTAGAGAACCAGGATAAAAAATCAGCCCCAGTTTTGGTTGGGCCTGTTGGAATGGTTTTGTCTGTTGGCATTCCTTCTGGTGGAATCGACTAGATTGCGGCTGATAATGTTGTCTTTGCTGCTTGTAGAAGAGGCAAACAATATTGATGGAAGGAGCAATAAGTACATCTATAGTAGTAAGGTGTCCTGCATGAGAAGGCAGGCATTGTGGTGCAGGCAGATGGTCCAATGTAATAGACAAGGACAGGACTGCTATGTTTTGCTACTTTATTTGAGTTACTATCTCTAGAAGATTTTCTCCAAAGAGATTATCTCCTAAGCCAGGAAGAGCTGCTACCTTTTTGTGAACATCTTCCTGGATGCAATTGGCTTGAAGTTATACCATGCGCCCAACTCCAAGGTAAGCCGCTGATGTTCTTACAACAGAGTGAAAAGACTCAACCTGCACACAAAATATGTTAAGTATGTTCTTCTAAGTTAAGCAAAGGCTGTGGCATGATGGTTTCTCCAGCTTTTGATCATATGAAAGGCTTCAGCTTTTGTATGTCATGGACATATTGGACTATGTAAAATTGATGATGAGTTATATGGGCTTTCAACATAGGATCCTGGAATACCTTTTTACCAAAGTTTTCCAGGAGTTTATGATCATTTCCTAGTGGAGAGTTGGAATACAGCCTAGTGTTCTGGGATTTCTTAAGTGCTGATTCCACAACTACTGATTAGGGTGTTAGTTGTATAATTCTGTTGCATGTTGATTTCTGCATTCTATATTTGAGATCCAATTTTATGGCACCGGTGATGCCAGATATGAGCATTTTCCACAGTTTCAACTGCTGTGCATCTAAGAAGGAAGGTATTGGTAAAACCACTGGTTCTGATGGAATATCAAAAATATTAAGTATATCTATAATCTCTGTTCAAGGGTCTGCCCTTTCAAATATTATGTTTCAACATGTTATGTTTGAACTTGGTTTGTGGGCCCTTGGGTCATGGAGAAAGCTGACTCTACCCACAGGGAGGAGCCCTGTGGGGACTCTCCAAGATAGGCAGGGTCTCAGCAGTGAAGGACACAGGAGTCAGAGAATATTTATTATACAGCAAAGAGAAACCCGAGGAGCGGGTTTGTAAACTCAGTCCTGGCGTAGGAAGACCTGGGATGGATTCTCCGGTAGTGGTCCGCAGAGCGGGGTAACCTGGGGAATACTTGCTTCTGGCAGGCCTTGTGCAAGGTAGCTCCAGTAGTGGTGCACAGCACGGGGTAGGCCGGAGATAGATGTTGGCAACTGGCACAAGACAGCGTGGATCTGGTAGTGGTCTGCAGAGCGGGGTAACCCGAGGATCCACACAGCAAGATGGAAGCAGTAGTGTAGAGCAGGTCTTGTACTCACTCCGTGGTGTTGCAGTAGAGAATACGTAGTAGCAACAGCAGAGACCCGAAGCAGGGACAGTGAAGGGTCGTCCGAGAAACAGCGAGAGGAACTCACTTAGCTGGAGAAGGTGAGACAGGCAAAAAAGGCTCTCTGAGGAGTGGATAGCCATTAGTGCAGCAAGGCCCCTGAGGAGTGGGTACCTGAGTCACTCAGTCTGGAATGCAGGAACAGCGAGGCGAAGCGTCTCAGAGGAAGGAATTGAGCAAGATGGAATCCGTGTTAACTCATAGGTAGTAAAGTCCGGTAGGCTTAAATACACATAGGCAGTGACGTCATGCAGAGGGGATGCTCCCGAGGTTCCCGCCAAGACGTGCATAAGAAGGAGGCAGGCTCTAGGTCACACCAGATTCAAGATGGCGACTGGGATCGCCCACGCTAGGGAGGTTGGCAGGCAGAGGCATCCATCTTAGCCAGAATTGGAGCTAATGGGCAAATTGAGGTGAGCAGCAAAGGTCACAGCCGTCTGCGAACGACGGGCGCAACACAACAAGGTCTCTAGGCTCCGAAGGTCATATGCTACTTCAGTTATAAGTTGTAGGATGCAGCAGACTAGATCCAGGCTATTTTCTCAAGTCGGTCCAGTTCTCTGGAATGCGTTGCCCCCTGAATTAAGAACATATGAGGATTATAAGATATATAGGAAACATCTTAAAGTTTTTTGTTTTAAGAATGTTTATGCTGCTTGAATTGTATGTGAGTTAATTATATGTTTTAATTTGTTTTTATGTATTTGTGATTTTATATAATTGTGATCAGTTATTTTGTTATCCTCACTGATCAAACATATTTGGATGTTGCAGAATTGTAAAAATTAAATAAATAAATACATATTGAATGTCGAGACTAATTTCTCCATGAATTTTGAATAACAGGTCCTTGAGAGCAGATGAATGGTTAGGCAGCTCTGGAGGCAGGTCAAAGGGAATGCCTAATAAACTAGGGATGTGTAGAGGGACGCCATATGTTGTATTCGGGATTCGGATTCGTCGGGGGGCGGATACGTTGCATTCGGCCGTATGGCGCCCCGATCCTTTAATACATCCATTTCGATTCGTTCCCCCGCTAAAATTAAATTAACTTCAACCCCCCACCCTCCTGACCCCCCCAAGACTTACCAAAACTCCCTGGTGGTCCAGCAGGGGGTCCGGGAGCCATCCCCTGCACTCACACCCTCGGTGCTGGTTTCAAAACGACGCCGATAGCCATTGACCTACTATGTCACAGGGGCTACCGGTGCCATTAGTCAGCCCCTGTCACATGGTTATCGGCGCCATCTTGTGCTCCTACCATGTGACAGGGGCTGACTAATGGCATCGGTAGCCCCTGTGTCACAGTGAGGGCAAAGGCGATCAGCGCCATTTTGAATACTGGCATCTGACGGCCGGAGTGCAGGTGGTCACTCCTGGACCCCCGCTGAACTTTTGGCAAGTCTTGTGGGGGTCAGGAGGGTCCCCCGAGACTTGGCAAAAGTGCCTGGTGGTCCAGCGGGGGTCCGGGAGCGACCTCCTGCTCTCGCACCGTCAGCTGCCAGTAATCAAAATGGCCTGCGCCATCTTTAAAGATGGCATCGGCCATCCAGTGCTCCTACCATGAGACAGGGGCCGGCCAATGGCACGGATACCCTGTCACATGGTAAAGGCAAAGGGCCATCGGCGCCATTTTTATTAGCGCAGCCGACGGCCCAAGAGCGGGAGATCACTCCCCACACCCCCACTGGACCACCAGGTAATTTTAAACCGGTTTTGGGGGGGGTTCGGGAGGGTGGGGGAAGCAAAGGGGTCATTTTTAAAGGGTCGGTGGGTTTTTTTTTTATCGGGCCATCGGCGCCATTTTTATTAGTGGCAGCCAAAATGGCGCCGATGGCCCGAGAGCAGGAGATCGGTCCCGGGGCTTCCACTGGACCACCAGGTACTTGTAAAAAGTTTTGGGGGGGGGGTTCGGGAGGGTGGGGGAAGGTAAAGGTTTAGTTTTAAAGGGTCGGGGTGGGTTTAGGGGTTGTTTTGGTGTGCCGGTTTTCCCGCTCTCCCCCCAAATAACTCCCGTTGGTGGACACTAACCCATTAACGATTTTTCACGATAAATCGGGGGAATTTCTATTGTATCGCGCACTCTAACGATTTTTGACGATTTAAAAAATATCGGATGATTTTTTAAAATCGTCAAAAAACGATTCACATCCCTAATGCATTGTGCTTTGGTGCAACATGCATCAGGTTTATCACAACACCATGTACCATGTAAGGGTAACAAGAGTCTCTGACACCTGGAGACCAATGCATTTCTGCACCTCCCTCATGCCCCCATCCCCACCTCCATCCTTCTTGTATTAATGCTTAAGGTTAGGGAAAATCACACTAATACACACCCAAAAAAGAAATTAACTGAGAAAATGTTGTGAACAGCCTATGGGGTGAACGCTTCTCTTAACCAGTATTAGTGGTTTGTGGGCCTGACAAAAATATTGAAGATCTCCTCTCTTCCAGGCCTCCTTGCTGCAAGGCCTCCTCTTCTCGGAATGAGTTCCAGGGCAGCCCTGCAGCAGAGCCTCCTTTTCTCAGGCTGCTGCAGGATGAGATTTGCAGCAGTCCTGCGGCATGGCCTTCTCTTCTTGGACTGTCACAGGATGAGTTCAGTGGCACTGGTCAACGCTGATTGGGTGGGTCATGGACCACCCTTAGCTACAACACTAGCTCACATGCGTTCTCCCATTCACACATACTCACACACTCACAGGCTCCTGCTCTCACATAGATGCTCCCATTCCCTATCCCCTCTCTCCACACACACACACACACACACACTCACACACACACACACACACACACATAGACAGGCTCTTACTCTTACATGTTCTCTCCCACATTGGTTCACATTCCCACACAAACACACAGGCTTTCACATGGATGCTCCCATTCCCATTCACACCTACAGAAAACACACACACACATGCAGGCTGCCACTCTTGCTCTCATATACATGCCTATGCTTTCACACAGTCTCATTCTCTCTCACATAAACAGTGTCTCTCTCCTCATGTCTATACATGTCTGTGAAAACCTATATGTGACATTTAGACTTTCACAGGTACATACACAGACATGTACACAGGCACTCATAGACCCACATAAGCATACAGATTCTCACACAGACACATACAGAGACTCACACATACATATGCACACAGGCTCTCAGATGCACATGCACCTAGGCTCTCACACACAAATAAAAAGACTTTTACAAAAACACAAACACACATTCTCAAAGTGCTTAAACAGACACACACACATATACCCTCAGACACACACATTCACACATGGACTTCCCCTGACTTCAGGCCATGGTTGTATGTGCTCCACCACAGTCCCATAGGCCTCTTCTTGACTTTAGGCCATGGTGGGATGAACTCCACCATGGCCCCGCAGGCCTCCTCTTGACTTCAGGCCATGGCAGGATGAGTTCCACCACTGCCCTATGGACCTCCTCTTGACTTAAGGCCATGATGGGATGAGCTCCACCACAGCCCACCAGCCTTCCTGAGTTGGGGGTGGGGGAGTGAAAGCTGTGCACACAACTTTTTCTATAGGCATGCACAGCTTCCATTACCCCAACCCACAGATAAAAGAGATCACAGCCTCTCCATATTTTCAGCCGCCAGCGGGTTGAGTTTCGCCAGTGACACGTGGCCTCTCTTCCTCTTCGTCTGCCAGTGGGTTGGGCTCTGCCAGTGGCCCCATGGCATCTCCTGCTGCTGCTGCTACCCCCACCAAGAAGAATCTGTTGCATCTCCCCTTAAGCAGGCACCCAGGGGCATTGGCCCTTCCCTGCCCTCCTCACTATGCAACTGCCATGCACCAGGGTTTTCTTTGACACATCATGTGTTAAGGAGCTAGAACACTTATACAGTGCTGACACTGATGCTCCCTGCATTGATGGTGCCAGTGTACCTCTATGCTTCTGTTTCTTTGATGCAGGGAAGCTCTTCAGAATAGCGCTGCTTGAACTTCAATGCATGTCAGCCTCAGTGCTCAACCCTGTGGCTTGAGGCAATGGGGGAGTGTTAGAAGAGATATAGCTCAGCTCCCTTCCTTGGAAAGCATCTGAGAGGATAATTTACTATGATTTCTGTAGGTTTGATGCAGAGCTTCTAATTTACCATGGGGACATCTGTACACAGTCCTGGCAGTTAGCCTGAATATGTTCCGGGTCTAAACAGTGGTAGCAGAACTCATTCCAATCCATAATGGATGCTATCTGGCTGCAGATACAAATTTTGAAACCTCTGACTGAGGTTTCAGTCTTGATAAAAGATTTCTTTTGTCTTTTCTTTTTTTTTTTTTTTTTTGTAGTAGCTGTGAAAATTGCTGTTGGGGCTGTTCTGAGGCAGAGAGGCAACAGAGAAATGAGAAAAAATATATATATTACTAGAAAAATGAATGAGGAGAGATGGAGTACATGCCTGTGTTTGTGCTTGGACAAAAAAAGACTGAGGATTCTCTCAAAGTAACATCTGCGTGGGAGTTCACGCACATGCTCAGTAGAGCCCAAAGCTCTACTAACCTGGAAAGATGAGTTTGTTTGGTGCTGCAGGATGACACCACACACATATCATAGCTAATTCAGCCTGATTATTGAAGAAAAGAACTCCAAGGTACCTAGACTGTGGCAAAGAGGCACCAAAAGTTTAGCATTAATAGCCTAAGGCTCTGTAAATGTGCAAATGGCAGGAGTTATCTATGGCATGATCAGAGAAACAAAGAAGAAAGATAGTGTGTGAAGAACACCCCAAGACTCTAAAAGAGGATACTAGTAATTGTAGCATGAACTCTTATGGCAGCACCAGAAGCAAAGTGACACCAAAAGTGGCATCAGCAATCTAAGATATCATGAAGCAGAAAAGGTTACAGGAAAAACCTCAAGGCACTGATAAAAGCACCAAGCAGCACAAAGAATGGCATCAAGAAAAATAACTTTAGAATAGATGCTGTGGTAGTAGTAACCTGTATCTTTTGACTTTTATTCACATTTTTGTTCTGAGGACAAATCATCCCAGTGCAACCAAGAAACAAACCAGATGGGAGAACCAGGCTATGATCTGTTATTATTTGAAGTCCACAGGCTAGCCCCATGGACAACCTCACTCACCTCTACCTTAGTCTAGTAAGGGACTAGATGCAGTGGCAAACTGCCATCCGACATGACTGGGATGCTGCCGATGCTCCACAGTGAGGCTCATCCTCCCTAGGCATGCGTGAGTGCCCCCTCATTAAATTTAAAGGGACCACAGTGGGAAAAGTTCCATAGGCCCAGAGGATGACCTCATTAGTCTTGCCCTTAAAAGGCCTTTCCTTCCTACAACCAGCGCCTCGGCAATAGGTCCACTACTGTAGTAGAGCAAGTTGCCTCAGCATGTTCCTGGAGTTCATTTATATGTTCCTGGTCTTTGTCTCTTCAGTCCCTGTTCTTCATTCTTCAGTTCCTGGTCTTTGTCCTTCAGCTCCTAGTCTTTTCTTAAGTTCCTGGTCTTTATCTTTGTCCTGTGGTCACTCAGTCTTCAGTTCTTCATCAGCTCCTTGTCTTGTGGTCATTCTTTAGTTCTTCAGTGTCTTCTGTGTCATTACCTGCTCACCTGTGCTGTTCTTTGCCTCTTTGCCTGCCTGTCCATCCCACCTTTCCTTAGACAGATTTCTGGTTCTGACTTTGGCCTGCTTGACTATCAACTCTGCTTGCATTCTGCCTGCCGCTGACCACTGCTTGACTCATGACTATGCGTGAACTCTGCCTGCCATTGACCACTACATGAAATATGACTATGTATGAATGCTGTCCACCTCAATCACCCCCTGCTTCTGAATATAGCTGAATCCAGCCTGCCCTGGACTCTGCATCAGCAGAGGCCGCCCCCCCCCCCCAAAAAAAAAAAAAAAAACCTGCCAGCCCCAGCACCTCAGGGCTCAACCTAAGGGGAATAAGGGCTGATTTAGGCAGCGCTCCAGTTGGGCCTCTGCCACAAGCAGCTCTGCCAGTTGACAGTGAGGACCTGTGGGGCTCCTCTCTGAAGGTTGCACCAACTCCACCTCGGTCCAAGGGTCCATGTCCACAACAGGATCATTACAGAGGGTTAGAACAAAATAAAGAACCATATAATAGGTGGAGAACATTCTTTTTCACTCAACACACAATAAAGCTCTGGAATTTGTTGCCAGAGGATGTGGTTAGTGCAGTTAGTGTAGCTGGGTTCAAAAAAGGTTTGGATAAGTTCTTGGAGGAGAAGTCCATTAACGACTATTAATCAAGTTTACTTAGGGAATAGCCACTGCTATTAATTGCATCAGTAGTATGGGATCTTCTTAGTGTTTGGGTAATTGCCAGGTTCTTGTGGCCTGGTTTGGCCTCTGTTGGAAACAGGATGCTGGGCTTGATGGACCCTTGGTCTGACCCAGCATGGCAATTTCTTATGATCTTATATTCCTATGGAGAGGGAGGTACATTTTTCATTTTTCTTTCCTGTGGCAAAATAAACAACCCAGTACAACCAGGAAATAAACAGCAAACAACTTGGAGTCATAAAAACTCCCATTCTCATAAATAAGACATGGCAGGCTGTCAGAGCAGTAATAGTAATACCCCTGTTGTGGTATATGGGGCACAGCAGGCTGGCAAAGCAGTAACATTTAGTCTGGCAGCACAATATCAGTCAGGCCCCTGTTGTGATATCAGGATCATGTCAGGCTGGCAGATTGGTAACAAAGGCATGGCAGGCAGGTACAGCGTTAATAGTAAGAACTCTGTGATAGTAGGGGGCTTGGCAGACTGGCAGAGTATTAACATTAAAGCCCCTGTAGTGGTATCAGGGGCATTGCAGGTTGGCAGAGTGGTAAAAAGACCTTTAAGGTGCTTTCAATCTTCTTGCCACTTGCATGAAAAAATTAGAAACCCAAGAAAAGCTAGGTTGTAAGAAAGATTAGGTTTCCATAAACCATGAATGATGCAGGCTCACAATTCTCCTTGTCATTGAAAAACACACAATTACTGGGCATGCTCCTTGGTGGGCAAGAAAGATACTGCTGGCACTAGTTCTGGCCAGATGGTGGACTTATGCGCCCAATATGCCAGCGCATCTGTGTCCATTTCATCAATGGACTCATTGAGATAGTGTTTCATAGACTTTTGTGCTGAGCTCTCCTTTGGCTGAGTAAGCCAAGAGTCTTTCTTAATGCCAGCTGCTTTCACTCTGTCCTGAGCTGGGAAAGATGGTTTTTACAGGCAATGTGACTTTGGCATATTGTAGTAGGGGAGGAAGTGCTCCCTGACAGGGTGCTGCTCCTGTTGGCACTATTCTCGGAGGTGGCACTGGGCACATTTTCTTCCTGTGCTGCTACATCTCTACTCTGCCTCTGCCTCTCATGCTGCACCTGACAGACCTTCATATGAGTGAGACACTTGAACTTGAGGGCAAGATTCTCCTTCATCCGGGGATCAAGTAGTGCAGCAAACATGTATACATTGGAGTGAATTTTAAGAGTTGCTTGTGTTAAAAGACCCATATATGTGAATATCTGGGCTGAGAGTGAGTGACTCATATTTTAAAATGGCCAAATTATGTGTGTATATGTGCATGCCCAAGCAACCAAATGTGCAGGAAAAAGAGGCAGAATTAGGGTGTATACATCTGTTCTTGATGCAGACATCTCTTTTTAGGCCTAAAATGACAGGATGAAGGGTCTGGCTAAACTGGGGAGAGAGAGGCTGAAGAACCAGAGGCGTCTGGATATAATGTAAAGTTAGGCTGGGCAAACTACTAGACTAATTGGTAAAACAGGGATTGTCCTTCATGCACTCATGTTTTAAAATCTGCATATGTGTGTGCGTGTTAGAGTTGACAAAATCCTAAGGAAGATACGCAAACTATGTTTCCTTGTGTAACTGTTTAAAATTAGAAGCACACGCACCCGTGATAGGTGTATTTTAAATCGAATGTGCCCAATTGTGTGCACGATTTAAAATGTCTGCAAATGTGCACTCATGCGCACATGTGGGCATGTGTGGGCACCCACACACTTGTTTTAAAGTTACTGTCATTGCTTTTAGACAGAGGTTTCAGTCTCTCTTCCACCTGCCATTGCAAGGATTCTAGAAACTGCGAATCTTTCTTCTTTCATGCTCTCGTTCTGATGGAACCCTCTTCAACTTTTCCTCCAGAAAATTTACTATAGGGATGACATTATCCAAGGGAGCTCTCTTGGAGCTCGGCTCCTTCATGACTGCCCAGTCACGATGCCCCAGTGGGCAATTCACACCTGTCCCTATTACTGGAGACAGATTATGCATGGGTGTTTGTTGCTCCACTAACCTCTACAAACTTATATAGAACCCACAGAGTGAAAAGAGACAAAAGCAAGCACCAAGATTTCACTCACAAACAATCTATTCAACATCACTTATTTATGCTCTACACAGATGCAGCGCATATAAAAAGCCACATAGACTGCACCATCAAACTCGGTGTCTCATGTATTTAAGCAAGGAGTGCTATCATGTTTGTAATCATTGGTCTGTGATGAATCCTTATAGCATCTTTATCACTGCTCTATGCTTCAACAGCAGAGGGGAAAGGGGATTTAGACAGCAACCAATGAGGGTCCCGACTTTTACGGTTTGGGGAACAAATAAACATGGGGGTAACTTGCTGATGTGGCGCTTACTACCCTTAATCACTAAGCTTGAAACTTTTGATGCAGCTCTAACATTGCTCTCTGCTTCCACAGCATGGGTTAAGGGAAATTGGATTCAAACAGCATCCAAGGGTCCTGACTTTTATGGTCTGAGAAACTGTCAACTGATAAGCATGGGGGTAACCTGCACAGAGCAGCAGATACTGGCATAAACTTGCTGGCAAGAATGGGTGGATCATTTGGTCCTTTTCTGCCATAATTTCTCTGTTTCTATATTACAGGACCCAATCCATTTTTTTCAAAACAATATTTTTATATGCAAATAAAAGCTTTCTTGTTGAGGTAAAGCAAAGCTAAATAAGGAGCTGACACTTATCTTCCAACTCCAGATTAGTAAACTCAAAGGTAGGCTTGTCAAACAGTTTTTAAATCCACAGGAACCTGTTACATGCAAATGATTTTCTTGGAACACCCTGTAATAACATAAAGATTCATTACGGACCAATGATTACAAACAGGATGGCACTCCTTGCCTAAAGTCATGAGACACCAAGTTTGATGGTGCAGTCTATGTGCCTTTTTATATGAGGTCTATCTGTGCAGAGCATAAATACGTGATATTGAATCCACTAACCTCTGCGGCATCAGCAATATCGACCACAAGTCACTTGGCAGACATGCTGGTTTTCACTTGCTTCTCCTGCAGAAGTTGCCCCACCTTCACACTTGTATGGAAGTGTTCTCCTATGTTCCTGCACTTCTTTAAAAGCTCTGCCAAATATTCATTATTGTCATGGACCTTGGATCCCAGCCCCCAGGGCTTCCTTCACTACCAGGTGCAGAGTTTGTGCAAAATATCAGATGCCCTGAAAGAACCCCTCCCTTTATTATATTTGTGCCATTGTCTGTGACAAACCTGCATTTAAAACTACTTGCTCTCCTATCTACCTGCCAACCCTCCAGCATCTCTCTAATGGCTGATAGAATATTGGCCACTGATAGGAATCATCCATCCATTGGGTGTGCAGTAAAGTAGCTTGCACCCTGATGCTCTATCCATTTCTAGGTCCCACCAGTGTGCTGTCAGAGACAGATAAGAGTGCGTACATTCTTGGAGGTTCAGATGGTGGTGTTGAAATGCACGCTACTCCTCTTTGCCTTTACCAGCAGCGCTTTTCACTAAGAAAATAAGAAATTACTAGGGCTGTGCATTCGTTTAGAATGAATTAGGCAATTTCAACGAAATTGCCTAATTTGTCCTGGTTTGGGAGACCTGAATCCCGAAATGGATTTTTCCCAAAATTCGGGAAAAATTCATTTTTTGGGTTAGCGTGGGGGGGGGGGGGGGGCACATTTATTAAAAAAAACAAACAACAAAAACAAATCCAACCCAACCTTTCAAATTTACTTAATTACAAACCTCCCCCCACCATCCCGATTCCCCCCAAGACTTACTGAAAGCCCTGGTGGTCCAGCAGGGGTCCCGGGAGCGATCTTCCACTCTCAGGTGTCGGGCCTGCCAGGAATAAAATGGCTCTGGTGGCTCTTTGTCCTTACCATGTGACAGGGGCTACCAGTGCCATTGGTCGGCCCCTGTCACATGGTAGGAGCAATGGATGGCCGGAACCATCTTTGAAAATGGCGCGGGCCATCCATTGCTCCTTCCATGTGTCAGGGGCTGACCAATGGCACCGGTAGCCCCTGTCACATGGTAAGGGCAAAGCACCACCAGCGCCATTTTGATTAGTGTCAGCTGACGGCCTGAGAGGGAGAGATCGCTTCCGGGACCCCGCTGGACCACCAGGGCTTTTAGTAAGTCTTGGAGGGGATCTGGATGGTTGGGAGGGTTGTAATTAAGTAAATTTGAAGGGTTGGGGGTGGGTTTTTTTTTTTCAGTTTGAAAAATCTGCCAAAAAACCCCCCAAAAACGACCCGTAGGAAAACAAATTTTCCCACGAAGCGCCCGACCCGAAAGCTTAAAATGAAACACACCTCTAGAAATTACATACTGGGTCAGACTGAAGGTCCATTAAGCCCAGCATTTTATTTCCTACAGTGACCAATCCAGATTACAAATACCTGGCAAGTACCCAAACAGTAAATAAATTCCATGCTACTAATATAAGTAGTTCCCTAAGTCAACTTGAATAATAGCAGTTTATGGACTTCACCTCCCGGAACTTGTTCAATCCTTTTCTAAACCCAGCTATGCTAACTGCCTTAAACACATCCCCTAGCAATAAATTCTAGAGCTTAATTGTGCATTGAGTGAAAAATAATTTTCTCTGATTTATTTTAAATGTGCTACTTGCTAACTTCATGACATGCCCTCTAGTCCTTGTATTATCTGAGAGTAAATAACCGATTCATATTTACCCGTTCAAGTCCTCTCATGATTTTATAGATCTCTATCATATCCCTCCTCATCCATCTCTTCTCCAAGCTGAACAGCCCTAACCTCTTTAGTCTTTCCTTATAAAGGAGTTGATCCATTCCATTTATCATTTTGGTTGCCTTTCTCTGTAACTTTTCCAGTGCAACTATATCTTTTTTGAGATGAGGTGATCAGAATCGTACGCAGTTCTCAAGGTGAGGTCTTACCAGGCAGCGATACAGATGAATTATGTCATTCTCCATTCTATTCACCTTTCCTTTCCTAATAATTCCTAATATACTGTTTGCTTTTTTGACCTCTGCAATACACTGAGCCAACGATTTCAATGCATTGTTCACTATGATGTCTAGATTTCTATCCTGTTTGGTAACTCCTAATATGGAACCTGACATCGTGTAACTACAGTGCGGGTTACCTTTCCCCATGTGATCACTTTGCACTTGTCCACATTAAATTTCATCTGCCATTTGAATATCCTGAGTCTTCCAGTCTTGCAAGGTCTTGCTAAATTTCATTACAATCTGCTTGTGATTTAACAACTCTGAATAATTTTGTGTTATCTGCAAATTTGATCACCTCACTTGTCATTCTCCTTCCCAGATCATTTCTAAATATATTATCATTTCTAAATATATTAAAAGCACTGGCAGAAGTACAGATCCCTGAGTCACTCTACCTTTCTCCACTGAGAAAACTGACCATTTAATCCTGCTTTCTGTTTCCTATCTTTTAATCAGTTTACAATCCACAAAAGGACATTGCCTCCTATCCCATGAATTTTTAATTTGCTTAGGAGTCTTTCAAACACCTTCTGAAAATCCAAGCAAATGTACTGGCTTACCTTTATCCACATATGTATTAATCCTTGCAAAACAAACGTCATGGCTGTACAGGCTGAAGATGACCTTCTTCCTAAAGTTGGTCTGGAGGTTATTTAGGTATTACCATCTGCATGAAATGCTTAAAGTTGACATTCTCCACTAGCTGCAGAGGCTGCTCATCAAAAGCAATCTTTTCCCTGATGCTTCTGGTTACAACTTTTGATGCTGCCTGTCTCTTTCCCTGGGATAGTGCTACTGAACACCATAGCATTTCCTTCATGTTGGGTTGCCACTTCTGATGTACTGCAAGAGGCTGCTGGCCTACTGCCTGACTGCTGGAAGGAGCTGAGGACATGGGATCAGCTTGGGTCATACTCCTCACCTTTTAATTTATAATTTTTATTAATTTCCAACAATAACAAAGGATATACAGAACTATTAGTTTCAGTTAAAGTACATCTAGTATAGGGTTATATATTAGGAAATTTCAGAACATAACACCTATTACAATCAGGCTAAATAATTATATAAACCCTTATCTAGATGTTAATACAGGCAATCTGGGGGGACAAGATGTTATATAAGCAGAATATACAGGAAATTAAACACAAGATTTATTAAAAGCCTTGGAGTTAACTGGTCTTATCTCTACTTACGCCAGCCCCCCCCCCCCCCCCCCTGTAGGTTCTTGTGAGTGGGAGTCTAGAAATACACGTAGTTGCTCTGGTTCTCTAAATATATATCTAGCATTGTTAAATACAACCACACATATACATGGGAAACGTAGAGAATACTTAGCTCCCTTCACCCTTGCTTCCTCCCTCATCTCAAGGAATTTTTTTCTCTTAATTTGAGTGTTCTTAGTGAAATCCGGGAAGATTTTTATCGGATATCCATAGAATTTTAAAGTTTGATTTCGAAAAAATGTTCTCAGGATTAAATCTCTTTCTGAAGGGGTAGAAAGTTGAATAAACAGCGTTGCTCTATCTTCAACAACAAGTTCTTGGGATTGTTCCAAAATTGCAGTTAAATCAAATGTGGCTTCTTGATTTCGCTTTTGTTCCTCATTATTTATTTCACCAACAGCCTGAGCAAAATAATATATCTTTTCAATTTTTGGCAAATCTTTTTCAGCAAATTTTAACATATTCAAAAGATAACTTCTGAACAGTTCACGATGAGATAATAAACGCATTTTAGGAAAATTGATAATCCTTATGTTATTTCTTCTCAGCTGGTTCTCTAATATTTCCATTTTCTCTTTTTGATAATTCTCAGATTTTATTAAATTCACTTGTATATTTTCCACATTGGTTAACTTTTTTTCTATCCCTCCAATTTCAGTCTCTATCTTCTCAACTCTTCCTTCCAAGACCTGATTTTTTGAAATACTCTCTTTTACCATGCTGGTTAGGGAGACTATCGCCTTCTCCATTGAAGAAATGGCTTTTAAAATTTCTTCCAACGTTGTTTTAGAGGTCATAGATTTAGAGACCTCGCAGATCACTCGAATATTCCCTTCATCCCTCTCATCCTGCAGGGTTAGCACCCACAACAGCTCGATGCAGCACCTCCTCCGGTTGACCCCTGGAGCCCGCTCTGTCAGGGCTCTCCGAGGGCGACAAGCTTTCCTCGTTCCCTCTCTGGGGTTCTACCTCCGTGGAAGTTCCCGATTTCATTACATGCAGAGCAGATGGTATTACATCCAGATCTTTCCTCTCACTTGGTGGAGCTGGGGCAATTGGCGCGCCGGGGCTTAATGAGATCTCCGTGGCCTGGGAGCTCAGCGTCTGCTCGTCACTGAGGTCTCCAGCGGCCCCTCTCTCCAGCGTTAAAGCCACCAGTCCGGAAAACGCCTCCTCTATCCGAGGCTGCCTTGTTAGCGGAACCGGAGTTGAAGTAATATTTTTTACTTTGGCTTTACGTTTTGTGTGCGGCATAATGCCGCGAGGAAAATCAAATTGTTCAGGAAATATTAAGCCAAGAAATTAAGCTCACCTCAGGAGCACTGCGATTCCGTTCACTCCTCGGCGGCCATCTTGCCATACTCCTCACCTTTTAAATCATTTTCCTTGGACTGGAAGGAAGGGTGGCTTGGCTACTGCTGCCACCCTCCCCAGATGACTGTGCTCATAGATGTTGCTTCTTTAGGTGATGTAGCATACCAGCATTTGTAAGTTACCCCACTTGATTGTCTCAGCTTATATCCTTTGCACAGTAAATGCAGTGAGCCAAAACACAGGTTCTCCCTGACTTTGAAGTGCCTCCAAATCATGGATTTATTTTGTCATCCCTTCTTTATATCCTTGGTTGTGGATGATGGTACTGCAGTTGAGGTAGAAGATGGAGTCTGACAAACAATGCTGGGGAATTAGTCATAGTCTGTGCCTGTACTGCTTGCTCTTCCTCACCATCATCATCATCACTAGTTTCTTCAGTCTCCTCCATTGTAAAAGAGAAGGTTCAGAAGCTATCAACAAATCCTCCTGAACTCTCTTCAGAGAATAGCTCTGTAATTTCTTCTTCAGGGAGTCCTGTACATAATAATGGGGCAGATTTTCAAAAGGTTATGCGCTTAAAGCCCCGGGACGTGTGAAAGTCCTGGGGCTTGCAAAAAGGGGCAGGGAGGGGGAACGGGGAGGGGAGGGGGGGGGGGGTGGGCAGGGTCAGAGGTTCCCAGCACAGTGGCCATTTGCCACTGTGCCGGGGATCGCACACTGGCAGTCGGCCGGCGCACGCAACTTACTTCAGCCCCAGGGCTGAAGTAAGTTTTAAAACAAAAGAACAAAAGGGTAGGGGGAAAGGGCGGGGGAGGTAGGGGAAGGGAAGGGAAGGTGGGGTGGGGGGGTAGGGAAGTTCCCTCCGAGGCTGCTCCAATTTCGGAGCGGCCTCGGCGGGAATGGGGGAAGGCAGTGTGGCTTGGCGTGGGCTCGGCACATGCAAGGTGCACAATTGTGCACCCCCTTGCGTGCACCGACCCCCCAATTTTATAACATGCACGCGCATGTCCATGTGTGCGTGCTGGGTAGCGCTCGCACATGGACGCGCTCGCGCACGTTTAAAAATCTACCCCAATAGTTCTAGAACTGACTGTGTATACAACACTGAGAAAGTGACAATACAAGTGTGCACAGCTGAGACTACTACCTGCTGTATGCTGCCTGCTTTCTGCAGTGAGTTGCTCAAACTGTTGCTTACCTCTCTGGATTGAACTGGTACAGTTTTGACCAACCCAGAGAAAAAAAATCGACATTGTGTTCTGTAACTGCTGGTCCACTGCCACTCTCCCCATTTGCTCCCTCCTACACACAGACTCTGCTACACCCTCACCCAGGGGAGAAAAAAAAACAACAGCAAAGTGCCTGCCTGCCTGCCTGCCTGGCAGCCTGGCACTACTTTCCAGTACAGCATTACTGGAGCAGTAGGCAGCCAAACAGATTTTTACTAAAATTGAAGAAGTGACTGTGAAAACAGACCACAATATAGAATCTTCTCTCAGAACAAACTCTCAGAAGAAATGGTACAGCACATTACTGGATCCAGAGAGCAGCAATAGGATGACATTGAAAAAAGCTTCACTCTAACAAGTCGCCTCTGAAGTCTGTTTGAAATAAGTTCAGCCCAATACCCACTAGTCCAGGGCAAGGCTGTGATATAATGCTTGACTAACAGTGAAGGGTTGGCAGGCTGGCTGCTGTGCACAATAATATTTTTTAATTGTCAGCAAAATGAAGACGTGCACCTGTTACCATTCCATTCAATCTTATGAGCCAATAGACTCTTAGGACTGAATGGGGCCCATAACAAATGAAAGCAATGAGATATATTTAATTTGTGGGATGTCCCCATTCTTTTCGTAGACCCCCACAAATGAAACAAAAGAGAATCATATATTTATTTATTTATTTATTTATTTAGGATTTTTATATACCAACCTTCTCAATACAAGTATCAAATCAGGTCGGTTTCCATAGAACAAAACTGTCACAGTTAAGGCATTACAATAAACAGAGTTTCTGAACATAAGAACATAAATAAATATTACATAGACAACAATAACTCGTCAAAATAACGTGAATAAATATGGGGAATGGCTAAAAAAGGGGGTAGTGTAACTTGGGATATACATTTCAGATGTGATATTTGTTTAAACAAATGTACATTACTACCAACCTATCACTGCGATATAATTTGTACTTTGTTATCACAATGTCCCATTGTTCATCCTCATTCAACTAGGGCTCTGAGATGCCAATTAAATCTACCTTTTCATTCAGTGCTACACATTCTAACTCTCCCATCTTTTAGTGGTCTTCTAGCATTTGTATAAAGACATTTCAAAGTATGTACAGTATTTTATTTTAACAACCTACCTATCACTTGACAGAGGTAATTTGGAATCTTTCTGCTCTATTTTTTATTAAATGACACCTGGGCTATTTTAGCATTTATTGCAACCTATCAGGATGCCCTAACTTCCCTGTTCTATTAGTATTCTTGAAAGATATATCATTCTTAGCCTACACTTCTGAATGACTGTAGGTTGTCCCTCATCAAATAGTTTAAAAGTTTCTCTATCTCCTTTTTTCAGGTTAGTGCCAGCAGCCTGGTTCCGGTCTGGTTAAGGTGGAGCCCGTCCTGTCAAACAGACTCCCCCTTCCCAGAATATTCCCAGTTGCTTACAAATTTAAATCCATCTTTCTGTACCATTGTCTCATCTACACATTGAGGCTCTGGAGTTCAGTCTGTCTCTAGTGTTCTATGTGGGGAGCATTGCTGAGAATGCAACCCTGGAGGTTCTGGATTTCAGTTTCCTACATATGAGCCTAAATTTAACCTCTAGTACCTTCCTCCTGCACCTTCCTATATCAATGGTTCCTACTAGGGATGTGAATCGTTTTTCAACGATTAAAATTATCGTCCGATAATTTTAAAATCGTCATAAATCGTTAAAAAACGCGATACAATAGGAATTCTAACGATTTATCATTAAAAAATCGTTAATCGGGTTAGTGCGCCCTAACGGGAGTTAGGGCGCACTAACCGAAAATGATACAAATTGACACTTTTCAGGTCAGTTAGGAATGAATATGTATTCCTATTGGCTGGCTGCCCTCTTATTTATTGATGTTACCGAGGTTCCCACTGAGGTGATGGTTGGGGGGATGGGAAATGGAAACGGTTGGTAGCTTGACAAAAAAAGTAATGTGATCAGTAATGTGATCAGTCAATGTGACTAGATCACATTACTAGAACACAACACTCCCTGATACCGGGAGTGTTGTGATCTTCCTGCACGCAGTGCCCTATCCCTGATACCAGGGGTGTGATCTTTCTGCACACAGTGCCCTAACCCTGATACCGGGAGTGTTGTAATCTTTCTGCACACAGTGCCCTAACCCTGATACCGGGAGTGTTGTGATCTTCCTGCACACAGTGCCCTATCCCTGATACCAGGGGTGTTGTGATCTTCCTGCACACAGTGCCCTAACCCTGATACCGGGAGTGTTGTGATCTTCCTGCACAAAGTGCCCTAACCCTGATACCGGGAGTGTGGTGATCTTCCTGCACACAGTGCCCTAACCCTGATACCGGGAGTGTTGTGATCTTCCTGCATGCAGTGCCCTATCCCTGATACCAGGGGTGTTGTGATCTTCCTGCACTCAGTGCCATATCCCTGATACTGGGAGTGTTGTGATCTTCCTGCACACAGTGCCCTAACCCTGATACCGGGGGTGTTGTGATCTTCCTGCACTCAGTGCCATATCCCTGATACCGGGAGTGTTGTGATCTTCCTGCACACAGTGCCCTAACCCTGATACCGGGAGTGTTGTGATCTTCCTGCACAAAGTGCCCTAACCCTGATACCGGGAGTGTGGTGATCTTCCTGCACACAGTGCCCTAACCCTGATACCGGGAGTGTTGTGATCTTCCTGCACTCAGTGCCATATCCCTGATACTGGGAGTGTTGTGATCTTCCTGCACACAGTGCCCTAACCCTGATACCGGGGGTGTTGTGATCTTCCTGCACTCAGTGCCATATCCCTGATACCGGGAGTGTTGTGATCTTCCTGCACACAGTGCCCTAACCCTGATACTGGGAGTGTTGTGATCTTCCTGCATGCAGTGCCCTAACCCTGATACCGGTATCAGGGTTAGGGCACTGCGTGCAGGAAGATCACAACACTCCCAGTATCAGGGTTAGGGCACTGTGTGCCCTAACCCTGATACAGGGAGTGTTGTGATCCCTGTATCCCTGTTCAGGCACTGAGCAGGGATACGGCACTGCATGCAGGAAGATCACAACACTCCCGATATCAGGGTTAGGGCACTGTGTGCAGGAAGATCACAACACTCCTGGTATCAGGGATAGGGCACTGAGTGCAGGAAGATCACAACACCCCTGGTATCAGCGATAGGGCACTGCGTGCAGGAAGATCACAACACTCCCGTTATCAGGGTTACGGCACTGCATGCAGGAAGATCACAACACTCCTGGTATCAGGGATAGGGCACAAGTTCTAGTCACATTGACTGATCACATTACTTTTTTTGTCAAGCTACCAACTGTTTCCATTTCCCATCCCCCATATATTGTCAGTGGGAACCTTGGTAACATGAATAAATAAGAGGGCAGCCAATAGGAATACATATTCATTCCTAAACTGACCTTAACTGACCTGAAAAGTGTCAATTTGTATCATTTTCTGTTAGTGCGCACTAACAATGGTTAGTGCTCGCTAACTTCCTGTTAGCGCGCACTAACTCCCGTTAGTGCACACTAATCGGAAAAACCGATTTTTTAACTAAAAAATCGTGCCAAACACGATTCTCTTCTCCTGCCAGACGATTTCGATCGGGCACATGATTCACATCCCTAGTTCCTACATGTACCAAGACATTTGGCTCCTCCCCCAGCATGCTCTAAAATCTTATCTAGCTGGCAGATGAGGTCAGCTACCTTTGCATCATGCAGGCCTGTTACCAAGCAATCCTTATACCCACCATCCACCCAGCTATCTACATTTCTTTTTTTTTTTTTAACTTTTTATATAAACTAAAGGCGGATACTCACAAAAACAAATAACAATATACCATCCAGTTGTGTCTTAAAAACAAACATGTGTCTTGACCACATATTACAGTATTAGCAGGAATAAATGCAGCCTAGAGAAAGTAATACATTGAATACAAGTCATCTTGTTCACAGCACATACTAAACTCCTCCTCTGTCAGTCAGATATTTTCAATAAGTTTCCTGCAACAGACTCTTTTGCTGACCCACCTACCTGACATCATCAACGGAGCCTCAAAGCTCTGAGACAAGCCACTGCTGCAGCTCACTGAAAAGAAGAGCCAAAGAGGATTGCCTCTGAGAGCTTCTTTGGGAGATTGAGGGACTGAAAATGCTTGATGTATCCTTTCCTATTTCCACCATCTGAGGTAGAAGTAAAAATACAATGAACAGGCAACACTCGATCAATGCTACCCGCAGTCAGAGGAAACTTTCTCAAATGTTTATTGGTACCTGCTAGATGTATTAATTATTATTGCTTAGGGATGGTACAGGGAAAAAAGGATAATCTTTTTATGTTGATTAATTGGTTCAGTAACCAAGAACTGGTTATGTATATCACAATTTAATAGTTGACAGGAATCTTGATTTAATATGCATCAGAGAAACCTGGTTAAAAGGTAAACACTCTGTAGTAATTTCTCAAGTCTGTTCCCCTGAATATCATTATTGAAGTTTACTATGATCACACAATTATTTATAAATTAGTTAACTCACCGTTAGGGGATGACAAACTTCAGAAGCTAATTTACGATGACTTATCTGACTCTAATTCTCTTCTTACTTTCTTTGAAGGGAAGCTCTCCAATTTAAGAAATCCTCTTGTAAAAAATCTTACACATGTTAAAAGAACTGAGTTTATTGATGATAAGCCTACTGAAATATTACCAGATATGGAAAGATCTGTAGCAAACTCATCATTGGCAGTTACTGATAAATCAAATACTCTCTTATGGAGATATAATATATTGTGAAAAAGGCGAACAAAAATTCAAATACATCTTTGGACACTTGCCCATTGCGTTTAATAAGAATGCTACCTAATATGGTCTTGATAGGCCTCAAGATCCTAGTCAACTCTTCTCTTGCTTCCTGGAAAGTCCCTCAAATCTTAAAAAAGTGGTGATCACTCTTATTTTAAAAAATGACGATGCAGACCCCAGAAAATGTCTAAATTACCAACCCATTTCTAATCTTCCATTTATCTCCAAGATATTAGAGAAAGTTTTTATTACCCTACTTACTGAGTTTATGGAAGACCGGGTTGTACTCCTCTGCAGCATGAATTTCCTGAAAAGCCGTAATCATGGTTTGGAAATCATCCCATCCTAAGACAGAAAGATTTAGCCACCAGGTGCGCTCAATCAACAAAGTTTGGGAAAGATTAATTATCAACTCTATGTCTGACAGGGCAAGATATTCACTCCCATAACTCTGCCTGACAAAGTTTTAGAGCACAAGAAATAGTCCAAACGACTATAAGTATTGTAGAAAGACAAGTAATGTGTATAGACTCTGCTGCTAGAGTATTTGGTCCTCCAGACATCTTCCCAGCTATCTACATTTCTAATAATCGAATCTCCCACTATAACCTAATCTAATCCTAACCTTTCCCTCCTGGGCACACAGCCCTGGAGACACATCTTTAATGTGAGAGAATAAGGCACAACGAGAATAAGGCATCACCTGGAGGACAGGATCACTTCCTGTCACACCAAAGTGATTGTCTCCTGCCAGGTGACTTTGCTTCTCCAAACCAGCACAAGGGCTGCTTGATTGGAACTGGGATAATTCTACTATATCCCTGAAGGTCTCCTCAATATACCTCTCTGTCTGCCTCAACTCCTCTAGGTCTGCTATTCTGGTCTCCAGAGATCAGACTCCTTTTCTGACAGCCAGAAGCTCTTTACACTGGGTGCATACATGCAACCTCTCACTGGCACTGGATAGTCCACAACTCACTGCTGGACTTCTGTCTGCATCTTAGTTTTATTAAGTTGATACAAGTTTTAAAGTGGATTATTGAGTAGGTATGCCTCTTAATTTAAGGGGATTTAAATTATTTGGTGTTTTTTAAAATCAAAGATTTTAAAATTGATAACTAGATGACTTCTGTTATTTGCAAATGACCAGCAACAAGACTAAAATTAGTCAATCTCTAAAATCATTGTTATTAAAATCACTATTTGAATCCTATTTTGAATATTTTCCTCCTAACTGGGGAGGGAGCACAAGGGTTGTCTATTTAATAGAAAAACATCCCAGTGTGGGTAGGAGATGGGGAGAGGTGTGTGTAGGAATCAAACTAGTGACTCATTGCCCAGGAACCAGTACTCTCACCTTTCAAATCAAATAAGTGATTTTTGCAAACTGAAAGTTCAAATACTACTTACAAACAAATACTAATTTATATAAGCTCACAAAAATTTAGCTGAAAGGCTATTATTTCTAAACTCTCACAATTCTTAAGAGGCAAACAATACTAACTCATACAAGCTCACCAAATTAACCCATATCCTATTTCTAAGCACACATAATTGTTAACAGTAACAAACAAATACTAACATACACAAGCTCACAAAATCTATTATCTATAAACTCACACAATTTTTAACAGTGGTAAACAATATTAACTTATAGAAGCTCACAAAATGAATCCATAATCCTATTTCAAAACCCACACAATTCTTAACACTTGCAAACAAATAATAGTTTTAAAAACTAACACACAATAAACATAATCAAGTAATAGTTTAATTCTTTGTGAAATTTTTTTAAAGTTATAGATGTTCTTTTCCAGCAAGTCCATATTACTACCAATAGGTGATGATAGTTCAGAAGCTGCTGATGTAATTGGTTGCTGACCAGGAGCCTGCTCTTTCCTCCTGATCTACTCTTTCTCTAGGCTTCTTATGCTCCCATTCTGCTATCCAAGCCACCAGCATCTCTTTCCAATAAGAGATGTAATGGCAAGATATACTCCCATTTACCCTTGGGTCACAGAACATAGCCAACATGTAACAGTCCAGTCCTGTGAGGGATTTGAGATGATTTTGGAGTTGAAGCACCAAGACTCGCTGAGCATTCACTGCTTCTACCAAAAGCTCTGTATGGTCTTCTCCAAGAGGTGAACTATGAGGATATCTTTGCCAATGCTGATGGAATCTGAACTCAGAGCATCTGTGACATTCTTAAAGAGCTTCAGAATGTTCACCAACTTGGCACCAAGGGTAACTCCAAACCAATGTCAGTTTTCAATAACAACTCCTGAAATGGTGTCTGTTTTTCAAATAACCTCTGAAGCATGTAGTAAGTCTGTTCCCCTGAATATCCCTGTTGATTGTAATTTCAGCCTATTAGTTACAATGTGAACCGGTATGATGTATGCATACTAATACCGGTATATAAAAGTTTCAAATAAATAAATAAATAAATATCATTATTGTTGGGACCAGTTCTGTTCAATATCTATGTGAGCGACATAGCGGACGAGATAGAAGGTAAGGTTTGTCTGTTTGCGGATGACACTACGATCTGCAACAGAGTGGACATGCCGGAAGGAGTGGAGAGAATGAGATGGGATTTAAGGAAGCTGGAAGAGTGGTCGAAGATATGGCAGCTGAGATTCAATGCCAAGAAGTGCAGTCATGCATATGGGGTATGGAAATCCGAAAGAACTGTATTCGATGGGGGGTGAAGGGCTGATGTGCACGGAGCAGGAGAGAGACCTAGCGGTGATAGTGTCTAACGATCAGAAGTCGGCAAAACAATGTGACAAGGTGATAGCTAAAGCCATAAGAATGCTGGGCTGCATAGAGAGAAGAATATCGAGTAACAAAAGGGAAATGATTATTCCCTTGTACAGGTCCTTGGAGAGGCCTCACCTGGAGTACTGTGCTCAGTTCTGGAGGCAGTATCTCCGAAGGGACAGAGACAGGATGGAGGCGGTCCAGAGAAGGGTGACCAAAAAGGTGGAGGGTCTTCATCGAATGAATTATGAGGAGAGATTGAAGAATCTAAACATGTACACCCTGGAGGAAAGGAGGAGCAGAGGTGATATGATACAGACTTTCAGATACTTGAAAGGTTTTAATGATCCAAAGATAACGACAAACCTTTTCCACTGGAAAAAAATCAGCAGAACCAGAGGTCATGATTTAAAATTCCAGGGAGGAAGACTCAGAACCAATGTCAGGAAGTATTTCTTCATGGAGAGGGTGGTGGATGCCTGAAATGCCCTTCCAGAGGAAGTGGTGAAGACCAGAACTGTGAAGGACTTCAAAGTGGCATGGGATACACTGTGGATCCATAGTCTAGAGGATGTGAAGGAAGAGAGGGTGGCTCACAGGAATGACGGCTACTTCCTGGAGGCAATACCCTTATTCAATAAACATATACACGGTTAATGTGACTCCAACATTGCTCTAAGCTACAACGGCAAGAGGAAATGAGGAAAAAAGGATTTGTATTCACAAAATAAGCAGAGAATAGCTTACTTGTTGCGGCGTTTACTACCCCAAACCAAATAAGCCTGATACTTCACTTTCAATGCATATCCAGCATAGCTCTCTGCTTCAATGGCAGGGGAGAAAGTCTGATACTTCACTTTCAATGCATATCCAACATAGCTCTCTGCTGCAATGGCAGGGGGGAATGAAGTAAAGTGGATCCATATACAGACAATAACCAACAAGGTCCAAATTACATAGTCTGGGTAAACAAATAAGCATGGGTGTAGCTTGCTTATAGGAAGCTAGATATTTCACTTAGATGCAGTTCCAACACTGCTCTCTACATTAATGGCAGGGGTGGAAGGGAAATAGAACCAAAAGGTTATAAAAAGCCGAGAGTAAGAGAAGTATGAGAGAAAAAAATTGCGCAAGAGGTGTTGTTATTGTTAAAAAATACCATCCTAGAGGCACAGTCCAGATGTGTTCCACACATTTAAAAGGTGGAAAGAAGGCAAAACGATTACCAGCATAGTTAAAAGGTGAGGTGAAAGAAGCTATTTTAGCCAAAAGATCTTCATTCAAAAATTAAAAGTAGGATCCAACAGAAGAAAATAGGTTAATGCATAAGCGTTGGCAAGTTAAATGTAAGACATTGATAAGAAAGGCTGAGAGAATTTGAAAAGAAGTTGGCCATAGAGGGAAAAAACTCACAGTAAAAACTTTTAAAAATATATCCAAAGCAGAAAGCCTATGAGGGAGTCAGTTGGACTGTTAGATGATCAAGGGGTTAAAGGGGCACTTAGAGAAGATAAGGCCATTGTGAAAAGATTAAATGATTTCTTCACTTCACTTGTTTACTGAAGAGGATGTTGGGGAGGTACCCATACTGGAGAAGGTTTTCATGGGTAATGATTCAGATGGACTGAACCAAATCATGGTGAAACAAGAAGATGTGGTAGGCGTGAATGACGAACTGAAGAGTAGTAAATCACCTGGACCAGATGGTATACACCCCAGGGTTCTGAAGGAACTAAAAAATGAAATTTCAGACCTAGTAGTAAAAATTTGTAAACCTATCATTAAAATCATCCTTTGTACCTGAAGACTGGAGAATAACAAATGTAACCCAATATTTAAAAAGGGCTCCAGGGATGATCCGGGAAACTACAGACCAGTTAGCCTGACTTCAGTGCCAGGAAAAATAGTGGAAAGTGTTCTAAATATCAAAGTCACAGAACATATAGAAAGACATGGTTTAATGGAACAAAGTCAGCATGGCTTTACCCAAGGCAAGTCTTGCCTCACAAATCTGCTTCACTTTTTTGAAGGAGTTAATAAACACATGGATAAAGGTGAACCGGTAGATGTAGTGCATTTGGATTTTCAGAAGGTGTTTGACAAAGTTCCTCATGAGAGGCTTCTAGGAAAAGTAGAAAGTCATGGGATAGGTGGTGATATCCTTTTGTGGATTACAAACTGGCTAAAAGACAGAAAACACGAGAGTAGGATTAACAGAACCTTGCATCTCAACCTTCAAAAAAAGACTAAAGACCTGGATATTCTTACAAGCCTTCCCGGACTCCGACATAGTCAACTAATCTCCAACTACACCTTGGTTATCCATTCTATTGTTTTACATATGTAATTTAATAACCTATCCTTTCTCTTCCTTCTCATCCAAGTTCTTATCACCCTGTTATATGTATGCCTTTTCAGCACCTTTGTTATAGTTATGTTTTCTATGCACCCCTGTTTTATGTGAACCAGCATGATGTGACTGCTGTCTCGAATGTCGGTATATAAAAATTTGAAATAAATAAATAAATGGACAATTTTCTCAGTGGAAGGGAGTGGGCAGTGGATTGCCTCAGGGATCTGTATTGGGATCCATACTTTTCAATATATTTATAAATGATCTGGAAAGAAATATGACAAGTGAGGAAATCAAATTTGCAGATGATACAAAATTGTTCAGAGCAGTTAAATCACAAGAAGATTATGATAAATTGCAGGAATACCTTGTGAGACTGGAAAATTAGGCATTCAAATGGCAGATGAAATTTACTGTGGATAAGTGCAAGGTGATGCATATAGGGAAAAATAATCCATGCTATAGTTACACAATATTAGGTTCATTATTAGGTGCTACCACCCAAGAAAGAGATCTAGGCTTCAGAGTGGTAAATACATTGAAATCATCAGTTCAGTGTGCTGCGGCAATCAAAAAAGCAAACAGAATGTTGGGAATTATTAGAAAGGAAATGGTGAATAAAATGGAAATTGTCATAATGCCTCTGTATCACTCGATGGTGAGACCGCACCTTCAATACTGTGCACAATTCTGGTCGCCGCATCTCAAAAAAGATATAGTTGCCATGGAGAAGGTACAGAGAAGGGTGACCAAAATGATAAAGGGAATGAAACAGCTCCCCTATGAGGAAAGACTAAAGAGGTTAAGACTTTTCAGCTTGGAGAAGAGACGGCTGAGGCGGGATATGATAGAGGTGTTTAAAATCATGAGAGGTCTAGAACTGGTAAATTTGAATTGGTTATTTACTCTTTCGGATAATAGAAGGACTAGGGGGCACTCCATGAAGTTAGTATGTGGCACATTTAAAACTAATCAGAGAAAGTACTTTTTCACTCAAAGCACAATTAAACTCTGGAATTTGTTGCCAGAGGATGTGGTTAGTGCAATTAGTGTAGCTGTGTTTAAAAAAGGATTGGATAAGTTCTTGAAGGAGAAGTCCATTACTAGCAACAGTAACATGGAACAGATTTAGTTTTTGGGTACTTGCCAGGTTCTCATGGCCTGGATTGGCCACTGTTGGAAACAGGATGCTGGGCTTGATGGACCCTTGGTCTAATCCAGTATGGCATGTTCTTGTGTTTAAAATTGTTGGTAGCAATAATTTTTTTTTATGGGTTTGACAGTGCTTGGTTCTGTATTTTAATATTACCTCACTTAAATTAAGGCTTGGGGGTAACCTGCACAGAGCGGCAGTTACTATCCTTAACAAATACAAAGGTATAATATGCATGGAGCAGCATTTATTACCATGGGAAACCTGCTGGGTAGACTGGATGGACCTTTTGGGTTTTTTTGGGGGGGAGTTGCCATCATTACAATGTTACTATGTTACTATCTGGGGAGCAATCAGTGTGGAGGGGCTACTTGTATGATGGTTGGTCAAGCAACGGGGTTCTTAATTATTGGGTGGTTAAGGGTCTAGTGTAGTCTGTCACTGTATCCTTCCCTTTGAAACACAATTTAATGTGGAGAGCAAGTCATGCAAAATTTTGTTCTATGGTTCACAAATCTGTGAATAGGGAGTGTGTGCTAATAAGTGCATTTGCTTTCATTTGTATATATTAAATATATAGCCATAGAGGGGCAGTTGGGACTCTTTACCAGTGATGTGCAGCCCGAAATGTTTTGATTCTGTTCATTTTTTTCATTTGGGGAATTTTTTTTTCCAATGCTGGGCCTCAGGACTGGGCCCCAGTGCCAGGAACTGGCATCGCGATGAGGGACTGTCACTAGTCCTCGGCACTGGGACCAGACCTCACTCTGGGCATAGGCTTTGGCGCCGGAGCCCAGCCCAGCATAAGCATTGGTGCTAGGGCTTGGTCCCGCAGGAGACCCTAGCCCCGGAGGTCCATAAATTTTAGGGTATGTTCGTAGGAGACTCTTTTTAGTTTGTTCCATTTGGAATGAACTGAAAATGGCCTCATTCACTGCATATTTTGCATTTGTTACAAATGTGCATATATCTACTTTTTTCCAGTAACAATTCAGTTTTCTGTTTTCGTCATTTTTCTAATATCCCAATTAAGGTTCCTATGTAATAGCGTGTGCTCTGCTGTGCACATGATAATGTTGTTGTATGCACATCTTTACTTCTGATGTAATCAGGATGCACAAACATGAGAAAAACTGTGTCACAAATTAGTGCTTCTTTCATGCATATCCCTTGTTAATCAAGCTCCCCAGTGCGGAGAGATGCGTAGGCTTATCTCATGTTTCACGTGCTCTATCCCTAGCCGGCCCTGCCATCTGGAACACAATGCCCCCTGAGCTAAGGCTGAAACCAAACATGCAAAATTTCAAAAAAAAGATGAAAACTTGGCTATTTAAACAAGCCTACCAATAACTCTCACACACACTTGTACCCAGTGTTGTGGTTCTGGCTGCGAGCACCGCGGCCAGGCCCTTACCTGCTCCCGCTTCCAGAGGCCTGGTTTGCGGCCTGTTTGGCGGCATCCCCGCTGGGGCTGCACCGCTGTGTGGTCTCCCATAGACGCCTGGCTCCTAGGCGCGTGCGCGCGCCACCTGGGTGCTTTTCTAGGCTGTTTCCCGCTGGTGGTGACTCCGCCCAACTCCTGACGTCAGACGCCGCGGCCTTGATAAGCCGGCCGCTGCCCTGGATGGCCTTGCAACGGGTTAGCCTTGCAACAGGTTAGCCTCCCGGTTCCTATTGCGCTATGCCCCCGAGTGGCTCGCCTTGCTTCGTCGCTCCGTTCCTGCTACAGTACCTGCCTGGTTCCTGTCTGCCTGCTACAGTACCTGCTTAGTTCCTGCCTGGTTCCAGTACCCCGAATCCTGCTACAGTTCTTGCCTGGTTCCAGTACCCGAGTCTTGTTACAGTTCCTGCCTGGTTCCAGAACCCAAGCCCAGTTACAGTATTGCTACTGTCCTAGTCTGGTTCCAGTTACCTGTCCTGATCCACAACCCGCCTAAGTCCCAGCTACCGGGCCTCTATGGGCTCCTCCCGGGGGGGCTTCGGCTTCCAAGGGTGAAGCCACCTAAGTCCCAGCGGTTGGGCTCTTATGGGCTCCTCCCGGGGGAGTACCAGCTTCCAGGGTGAAGAGCATCTACGTCCTGCCTGAACATCTGCCTCCCGGCCTGCTATTCATTAGAGACATTGACCACCTTTCCCAGTCTCCAGCAGGTCGGCCCAAGGGTCCACTAAACAGAGACTCCCATAACACCCAGACCCACAAGCGCTTATCCCCCCTCAAGCTATTATTTAAATTGGTTGTTTTCTCTCTAACTAGTTTATCTCTCCAGTTATGAAAATTATAATCACTTGTTCCTATTTTCTGCATTCTATTACCTTCCTCACCACCCCCTTTCCTATACTCTACCTCTCCTGCTCCAAAATTCTGTGAAGTTATTCAATTGGTTAAGATGTAATTTCCTTTCACGCTTCTGATTGTTTTACTGTAAACTGATGTGATGTGCAAACGAACGTCGGTATAAAAAAAGCGTTAAATAAATAACTAACTAAATAAATATATGTTTATCAATGCTGGAATCACGTTTTTGGGACCAGTCTTCGACAGTGTGACTGAGCCTAGAGTTTGTGGGAATGGGATTCTGTACTTGGGATTATGAATATAAAATACAGACTGTACATAAGTCATGTTTGGCGTGCCTAACTCAAGTTTTGTGCATCTGAGGTTCTACTAAATATGCGTACTGTACAGATGCATATGTGAGACAGTCCCTGCTCTGTGGTGCTTACAATCTAGTTAGGCAAACAAACCTGACAATGGAGTCTATTTGAAGTTTATTTATTGTGTTTATGTACTTCTAACTTTTATGCTCACAAATCATGTTTTCAGCATGAGCATATGCATGTAAAACAGGATTTGGGCACATACCACAAGTTTTCTCTGCAGAACATGGTTTATGCTCATAAATCATGTTTTATGCATGTGAACCATGTTTTTTTGTGCACATGCTCGGGTCAGTGCACTTGTTTTTTTAACTGCATGTATTAGCATACATTTAGCTTACTGTATCACAAGTAAATCTCTTTTATATCACCTGAAAATGTACACTGAAGATCAGCACTCAGTTTTTACTCACATCTTATTACATCTGGGCCTAAGTAATTTTGAGGGTGATAGTAGCATGAGAAAAGACTATTCCTTTCCTCAGAGCACTGGCCGACAACACTACCAGCACTTTCATTCTTACTCATCATGCAGCAGTTCACAAATAAATTACGGTTTTATAAATTGATTCTGCATCCAGTAACTTTGCACTGAATGCCATAGTGGAAGTTATTATTCAGTGTTCAGAGTAAATAAGAACATAAGAACATAAGAAATAGCCATGCTGGGTCAGACCAAGGGTCCATCAAGCCCAGCATCCTGTTTCCAGCAGAGGCCAAACCAGGTCACAAGAACCTGGCAAGTACCCAAACACCAAGAAGATCCCATGCTACTGATGCAATTAATAGCAGTGGCTATTAGCTAAGTAAACTTGATTAATAACAGTTAATAGACTTCTCCTGCAAGAACTTATCCAAACCTTTTTTGAACCCAGCTACACTAACTGCACTAACCACATCCTCTGGCAACAAATTCCAGAGCTTAATTGTGCGTTGAGTGAAAAAGAATTTTCTCCGATTAGCCTTAAATGTGCTACTTGTTAATTTCATGGAATACCTCCTGGTCCTTCTATCTGAAAGTGTAAATAACCAATTCACATCTACTCGTTCAAGGCCTCTCATGATCTTAAAGACCTCTTTATCCCCCCTCAGTTGTCTCTTCTCCAAGCTGAACAGCCCCAACCTCTTCAGCCTTTCCTCATAGGCGAGCTGTTCCATTCCCTTTATCATTTTGGTTGTCCTTCTCTGTACTTTCTCCATCGCAACTATATCTTTTTTGAGATGCGGCAACCAGAATTATACACAGTAGTCAAGGTGTGGTCTCACCATGGAGCGATAAAGAGGCATTATGACATTTTCCGTTTTATTAACCATTACCTTCCTAATAATTCCTAACATTCTGCTTTTTTGACTGCTGCAGCACACTGAGCCGACAATTTCAAAGTATTATCCACTTCTCATTTACATTCAGTATTTATGATTTATTGGACTGGCATTGCTTTGGCACTGGGGTCTTTTCAAATAAGCATACCTGGGAACTCTCTGGATTTGACCCGGAAACTCTGAAATTCCCCAGGCCAACATCTAAACCTCCAGTTAACCTGCTGCTGCTAGTGAAGCAGCCTGTGTACGCATAGACTGGAGGGCATCCAATTGGCCTGCATGGGTCAATTGGATTCCTTTTCCCTTTCTCCTGCATCTGCAGGCCAATCACATATCTTCTCCCTTACTCCTGCCCTTCTGATTGGCCCATGGGGGGCAGGAAGAAGGGGAAGTCCTATCGGTCCACAGCAGGATTAGGACGGAGATGGCATGACATGGCTGGAAGAAGGGGGAGTCTCATCAGCTACTGGGGCTCTAAGAAGGAAGTTGCTGCTGCTGGTGGGTTCAGGGTCTGAGAGATAGCAAGTGAGTGTTAGGGGAAGGAGCATATGTGAGGGGGCATGTGTATGTTGAGGGAAGGGAGTGTATATTAGTGGGCATGTGTTGCTTGTGTGTGAGTGGGGGAGAATAAGAGGTATGTGAGTGAGCATGTGTATGTGAAAATGAGGGTGTATGTCAGTGAGACAGAAAGAGTGAGAGTATGTGTGTATGAAAGAGGAGAAAGCTTGTGCTCATAACCCCCATCCTCCCTCCGCTAATCAATGAAAATCTCAGCGTGACTGTGTAAATTGGAAGTTCCCAGTTATGTGAATAGGATTAGTTGACCTGTGAAATGCTGAACATATATTATAATTTTAGCTGAATAAGCAAAACTCCATTCACCTGTCTGACAAATCACAAAATTGCCCTCCATAGTAAATCAGCCAGTCGGAAGGCCAGACACATGCATTCATGGCCTATTTGCATGTATTGCTCCCTGTATCTCATTATATTGTCATTTCTCTACAAGAGGAATAGAAGGCAGTTTGTCAGGATTTTGCAGGGTTGTTGACTTGCCCACAAATTTTCTTATACTTGGGTTATTTTGTTGGATATTGCAGAATAGCAAAGATGTATGTCGACCTTTGTATTTTATCCAGGCTCAGCATTTCTGATGTTTACGCAAGTCTGATTTGTGTTTACAATGTCAAATACTGAGTTGGACAAATCATTTTTCTCACACACTGCTGTCTGTAAATCTATTTTTTAAACTTTTGATGGACAAAAGGGTCCTGTTGGTCAAGACAGTCCTTGCAATCTGATTAATTGCCAGAACTCTTGTGAAAATGAATAGCTATCATTTCCATAGAGGAATGACTGTTAAATGAATGAATTATTTTTCTACACAGTTTTTATAGAAATCCTAGGTATACCTGTGCAAATTCCCATGTATATAATACACCTATACAAATTCAGTTGTTTTATAATATTTGTGTACTTTCTATGCTTTCCAACACATGGAAACAATTGAGAAAAAGGTGTCCATGTGACATACATAGTAACACAGTAATAATGGCAGATAAAAGCCAAATGGTCCAACCAGTCTGCCCAGCAAGTTGCTCATGGTAGTAATTGTAGCTCTGTGCAAATGCACCATGCCTTCTGCAAAAGGTAGTAATTGCTGCTCTGCCCAGTTATCTCCATGTCTTCTGTTAAGGGTAGTAACTGCCACTTTGTGCAAATTGCCTCTGTGCCTTCTGTTAAAGGCATTAATAGTCACTCTGTGCAGTAATTACCACTCTTTGCAGTTATACCCATTCCTTCTGTTAAGGGTAAAAACTGCCACTCCTTGCAGTTACTCCCATGTCTTCCGTTATGGGTAGCAATTGCCGCTCTGTGCAGGTTACCCCCATGTCTTCTTTTAAGGGTAGTAACTGCCAATCCATGCAGGCTACTCACAAGTAGGGATGTGAATCGTTTTTTGACAATTTAAAAAAATCGTCAGATATTTTTTAAATCGTCAAAAATTGTTAGAGTCGCGATACAATAGAAATTCACCTGATTTATCGTGAAAAATCGTAAATCGGGGGAGGGGGGAGGGCGGGAAAACCGGCACACCAAAACAACCCCTAAACCCACCCTGACCCTTTAAAATGAATCCCCCACCCTCCCGAACCCCCCCCAAAATGTTTTAAATTACCTGGTGGTCCAGTGTGTGTGTGTATGGGGGGGGGGTCCCGCGCAATCTCCCACTCTCGGGCCATCAGCGCCATTTTGGCTGCCACTAATAAAAATGGCGCTGATGGCCCTTTGCCCTTACCATGTGACAGGATATCCGTGCCATTGGCCGGCCCCTGTCACATGGTAGGAGCACTGGATGGCCAGCGCCATCTTTAAAGATGGCACTGGCCATGGTAAGGGCAAAGGGCCATCGGCGCCATTTTTATTAACGCAGCCAATGGCCCGAGAGCGGGAGATCGCTCCCCGCGCCCCCACTGGACCACCAGGTAATTTTAAAATGGTTTTTGGGGGTTCGGGAGGGTGGGGGAGGGTTTTTTTGTTATCGGATCGGGCGCAGCCGATAACAAAAAAAAAATCGAGCCGGACGATAAAAATTTTAAGATTTTGAATCGGAACCGGAACCGATCAGATTCCGATTCCGATTCACATCTCTACTCACAAGCACCCATTTTTCATTTCCAACATCTAGCATTTGTTATAAAGAATAAAATCACAAAACATTTAGACAGACATGGTTTGATGGGACACAGTCAACATGGATTATTCAAGAGAAGTCTTGCCTCACCAATCTCCTACATTTTTTTTGAAGGGGTGAATAAACATGTGGACAAAGGTGAACTGGTAGATGTGGTATATTTAGATTTCCAGAAGTCATTCAACAAAGTCCCACATGAGAGGCTTCTAAGTGTTAGGATTTGAAGGTATGTGGGCCCTGGGCCGGGTGAGAGACAGTACCGCCCACAGGGAGGAGCTCTGTGAGCCTCACCATCAGGAGGCGAGGTCTCAGTGGATGTAAGACACAGCTCTGGAATAGAGTCTTTATTAGAGAGATAGAGAGGTGCTGCCCATGGAGCGGGGAGTGCAGGAGAAAGACACAGAGTCTGTACAATGGGGTATGCCCAAGGGAAATACCTCTGTACTGAACATATGGCAATGGTCCGCAGAGCGGGGTACACTGATGGAGCTCCTCAGTAGAGATGATACAGTGGAGATCCATGGAGCAGGGCACACCAGTGAGGGGTCCTCAGAAGAGATGACACTGTAGTGGTCCACAGCGTGGAGTACACCGATGAGGGTTCCTCACTTAGAAATGACATGGTAATGGTCCGCAGCACGGGGTACACTGATGAAGGTTCCTTACGTAGAGATGTGCAGTAGTGGCCTGCAGCGCGGGGTACACCGATGAGGGTTCCACACTAGAGATGATATGGTAGTGGTCCGTAGAGCGGAGGTACTCACAGTAGTGAAGGTTCCAGGAGAAGACCCGGTAAACGGAGTAAGTAGTAGTTCAAGGCAAAATGCCCTCTGAGAAGCGATAGCCAGGGATAAGGAAGGGCCCCTGAGGAGCGGGTACCCAGAGCGTCTAACGCCAAAGGAGCAGGAACTGGAATAGGAAGTCCGTAGTGAGTGAATTGGATTCAGCAATGAGTTGCCAAGTCATAGGTAGGCAGGGCCAGCCAGCTTAAATGTCCTGGAAGGATGAAGTCATCTGGAGGGGACGCCCCCGAGGTTCCCGCCATGATGTAGTTAAGACTGATCTGTACACGCGCTTAAGAGATTCCAAGGGCAAGATGGTGGTCGGCAGCATCCGCGGCATCCAGGGAGTCCCGGGAATGGTAGGCAGGCCGGCGATAGCTGGCGGAGGCCACAAGTCTTCCCCATGGAGTCAAAGCTGTATAGAAGGAGGTGAGCAACAGCGGTCGCAGTCATCTGCGACCGATGGGCGTAACACTAAGAAAACTAAAAAGTCATGGGATCGGAGGTGATGTCCTTTTGTGGATCACAAGTTGGTTAAAAGATAGGAAACAAAGAGTAGGGTTAAATGGACAGTTTTCACAGTGGAAAAAGGTAAACAGTGGAGTGCCTCAGGGATCTGTACTTGGACAAATGCTTTTTAATATATTTATAAATGATTTGGAAAGAGTGAGTTGATCAAAATTGCAGATGACACTAAATTGTGTAGAGTAGTTAAATATCAAGCGGATTGTGATGAATTGCAGGAGGACCTTGTGAGACTGGAAGACTGGGCTTCAAAATAGCAAATATATTTATTTCTTTATTTTATATACCGAAGTTCGTTTGCACATCACATCGGTTTACAGTGAAACAGATAGCTTAATGAAGATTTGGAATGAGAATAGGAAAAAAGAAAGTTACATTGTAACATTATAACATTTTAGGAGAAAATACAATTAGGCGAGATAGGTTATAGGTACAGGGTGCTGGTAATACAACAAGAAGGCATTTATATATTTATAAGATGTTTTAACATAGGGAAAGATGTATTAGCAAAACTATGTACAGGAGTTATTAACTTGTGAAGTCTGGATAGGGGTGCTTGATTGTCTAGGTTGGGCGGGGGGGGGAAGCTATGTAAAGGCCTTGTTGAATAGCCAGGTTTAAATTTATTTTTTTTTGAAGGTTTGTGTGTTAGATTCTAGTCTTAGGTCTGGTGGCATTGAGTTCCAGATGGTGGGGCTGGCAAGTGAAAGGATTCGTTCTCTGGTGGAGATGAAGTGTGTTGATTTGGGGGATGGTGTGTGTATGGTTCCATTGTGGGCTGATCTGGTGGCTCTCCTAGGGGTTTGGAAATGGAGGGAGGAGTTTAGCCAGTTAACATTTTGATTGTGTAGGGTCTTGTGTATAATGGTTAGACTTTTGAAAAGGATTCTGTGTTGGATTGGGAGCCAGTGGAGATCTTTTAAGATTGGTGGGATATGGTCGTTTCTACAGGTATTTGTGAGGACTCTGGCTGTGGCGTTTTGGAGCATTTGGAGTGGTTTGAGAGTTGAAGCTGGGAGACCTAGCAGTAGGGTGTTTCAGTAGTCAATCTTGAAGAAGATTATTGCTTGAAGGATGGTTTGGAAGTCATTTTGATGAAGGAGGGGACTTAGTTTCTTTAGACCATGGAGTTTATAGTAACAGTCTTTCATTGTAGTGTTTATTAATTTTTTGAGGTTCAGTTCGCTGTCTAGGTTGACTCCTAGGTCTCTTACTTGTTGTCCGATTGTGTGATTGGGAAGGGTGTGTTGGATGTCGTTTAGGGTTTTTTCATTTAGTTTGTGGCTTAGTAATAGGAGTTCAGTTTTGGAGGAGTTTAGAGCAAAATTGAGTTGGGTGAGTAGCTGGTTGATTGCTGTGAGATAGGTGTCCCATAGTTGGAGGGATTTGGGAATGGATTCAGTGATGGGTATTAGAATTTGAACGTTGTTGGCGTAAATAAAGTTTGTGAGTCCTAAGTCGGATAGGAGTTTGCATATGGGCAGCATGTAGATGTTGAAGAGTGAGGATGTGACATGTGCAGGTCCCCAGAGGCAGGCAGAGCTCCAGAGTTTCAATGTGTGGATGAGACGATGGTGCAGGGAAGAGGGATTCAGCTTTGTAAGGAACTGGGGAAATCTTTGGAGAGACTTTTCCAAAAGGATGGGCTCCACCTTAACCAGAGTGGAACCAAGCTGCTGGCACTAACTTTCAAAAAGGAGGTAGAACACCTTTTAAATTAGAACAAGGGGGAAAACCGACAGTCACTCAGCAGTGCATGGTTCGGAGAAATGTATCCTTGAAGGATACTAATGAAACATGAGAGTTAGGGCATCCCAACAGAGAGGTTCCAATAAAAGAAACGGAGCCCATGTGCCTATATGTAAAAAAATCACCAAAGCTAATGATTTCCAAACTTTCCCTAACAACTGAAAAGCAGGTTATTAATACACACAAAAAACACACTTTGAAATGTCTGTATGCCAATGCCAGAAGTCTAAGAAGTAAGATGGGAGAGTTAGTGTATAGCAGCAAATTATGAGATAGACATAATTGGCATCACAGAGACTTGGTAGAAGGAGGATAACCAATGGGACAGTGCTATATCAGGGTACAAATTATATCAAAATGATAGGGAGGATCAGCTTGGTGGGGGTGTGGCACTTTATGTCTGGGAGGGTATAGAGTCCAACAGGATAAAGATCATACAAGAGACTAAATGCTCAGTAGAATCTATATGGGTAGAAATCTCATGTGTGTTGGGAAAGAGTATAGTGATAGGAGTTAGAGATGTGAATCGTGTCCTCGATCGTCTTAACGATCGATTTCGGCTGGGAGGGGGAGGGAATCGTATTGTTGCCGTTTGGGTGTGTAAACTATCGTGAAAATCGTTAAAATCGTGAGCCGGCACACTAAAACCCCCTAAAACCCACCCCCGACCCTTTAAATTAAATCCCCCACCCTCCCGAACCCCCCCCCCCCCAAATGCTTTAAATTACCTGGGGATCCAGCGGTGGTCCAGAACGGCGGCGGTCCGGAACGGCCCCCTCAATTGAATCCTGTTGTCTTCAGCCGGCGCCATTTTGCAAAATGGCCGCCGCAAAATGGCGGCGGCCATAGACAAAAATGATTCGACGCAGGAGGTCGTTCCGGACCCCCGCTGGACTTTTGGCAAGTCTTGTGGGGGTCAGGAGGCCCCCCCAAGCTGGCCAAAAGTTCCTGGGAGTCCAGCGGGGTTCAGGAAGCGATTTCTTGCCGCGAATCGTTTTCCGTACGGAAAATGGCGCCGGCAGGAGATCGACTGCAGGAGGTCGTTCAGCGGGGGTTCCGGACCTATTTCAAGTCGTGGTGGTGTATGGATGGTCTGCTGAATGAGTCCTGAGTTCTTTCTTTGTTGCTAGAAGTAGTCCACCACCTCTTCTGTTGTTCCTTGGGATGGAGATAATATCGTGGGCATGAATTTGTAGTTGGTTTATGAGTACTATGTGATGTCTCATATGTCGAGTTTTTGGTCTAGAAGGATGTCGTTTAGGATTGGGATCTTTTTTACTAGTGTTTGGGCATTGAATAGAATTGGCTGTGAGGCCAAGATCATTAGGTCAGAGGTAATATCATGATTGGGATAAATGCTCTTGGGAGAGCGGTGGGATTTCTGAAGAGGGGTTTTCTGAAGTGGTGGGTTTGTCTTTTGATCGTTGGTATGAGGTGTGATTCCATGTTTGATGTGTGTATGTTGTTGTTATGAGATGGTTGAGGTATTGTGAAGGTAATGGGGGACAGTGGCTCTGTCGGTATGACTATTGGGGGGATAGGGGAGGAGGGAACTAGGTTTTCTTGTGTGATTTTTGGTGAGGCTTCAAAAGTTAGAATGCAGCAATGGGGGAGTAGTTGTTTTGGTACGGGGTGTGGGAACAATGACATTTGGTTAGTGGGTTGGGAGGGGGTTGTCAGGGGAGGGGGATATGGAGGGGCGGCAGGATACAGTGGTAGAATGGGCTCTGCAGAGGTAAAGAGAAGGGTGTTTATGGTTTTTATTCTTGTGGTCGCTGGAGGGTGCTAAGGTTAGAAGATGTCTTTGAGTTCAGCTTCCTGTTGGTAGATTGAAGTGTGGTGAGTGCAGCTCACAGGGTGCAGCACAAAGGGGCACACCAAGGGGCATGCCCCTTTGGTCGCGCTTCTTTGGAGTATGATGCCCGGCACATGGTGCCTAGGGCCGGTGCCTGGGTTTAAAACTTCTGGGTCACAGCTGCTGATGTAGTCAAGGGGCGGGACTGTAGGCTGCATGGGGGAGCTGTGCCTGGAGGTGTCCTCGGGGCCATCGTCGGGCACTGGGTGGCTCAGGGACCCTGATTGGTCAGGGCGCAGGTTGCGCTGAACGTCCAGTGGTGAGTCTCAGTGAGGTAAGGTGGCTGGAGGTAAACCGACACCTGCGCTTAAAACTTCTGGGTCGCAGCCGCTGACATGGTCAAGGGGTGGAACTGTAGGCTGCATGGGGGAGCTGTGCCTGGAGGTGTCCTCGGGGCCGTCAGCGGGCACCGGGTGGCTCAGGGACCCCAACGGGTCAGGGCGCTGGTTGCACTGAGTGTCCAGTTGCGAGTCTCGGCGAAGTAAGGTGTTGAAATTTAACGTGAACGTAAACAAGAGCAAAATGATGCAAATAGGGAAAACATAACCCTTGCTGTAATTACACAATATTAGGTTCTATTTTAGGAGTTACCATCCAGGAAAGAGATCTAGGTGTCATAGTGGATAAACATTGACATCGTCAACCCAGTGTGCTTTGGCGATCAAAAAAGCAAACAGAATGTTAGGAATTATTAGGAAGGGAATAGAAAATAAAATGAAGGATGTCATAATTCCTCTGTATCGCTCCATGGTGAGACTGCACCTTGAATACTGTGTGCAATTCTGGTCACCGCATCTCAAAAGGATATAGCTTCACTGGAGAAAGTGCAGAGAAGGGTGAGCAAAATGATATGGGACATTGAATGGCTGCCCTATGAGAAAAGGCTAAAGAAGTTAGGGCTGCCCAGTTTAGAGAAGAGATGACCGAGTCGGGATATGAGAGAAGGCTACAAAATCATGAAAGGACTTGAACAAGTTAATGTAAATTGGTTATTTACTCTCTCAGATAATAGAAGGACCAGGGGGCACTCAGTGAAGTTAGCAAGTAGTTCATTTAAAACAAATTGAAGAAAATTCTTTTCATTCAGTACATAGTTAAACTCAGGAATTCATTGCCAGAGGATATGGTTTCAGCAGTTACTGTTACTGGGTTTAAAAAAGGTTTGGAATACGTTCCTAGAGGCTAAATCCATAAACTGCTATTACAGTAATTAATAAGCAATAATAGCTTGTGATCTAGCTAATGTTTGGGTACTTGCCAGGTACATGTGACTTGGATTGGCCACTATTGGAAACAGGATACTGCGCTTGATCTTGGTCTGACCCAGTATGGCATTTCTTATGTTCTTAGGTTCTTATTTATATACCAGCTGTTAGGAAGCACTAGGAGAGCGGTTCTGCTTTCCAGGGGATTGTGTGTCCTTGGGCCATGGCTGGACCCCAGAGGAATTCCGAAGAGGTGCCGTGGCAGGCGAAGCATGCCCAAGCATGGGCTGGACAGGAGCGAGGCTGGACTGAAGACAGATGACTGAAGAGACATCCTCCTCCGGGTCTGCACGCTTCGGGAAGACCATCAACGCAATGGTGGTCTTATAAACAGTCCTCCGACCGTTCCAAGCCCTTTTGGACCTGACGCTGGGTAACGGCAAGAAGCGGCAGGCCGGATGGAGGCCAGGGCAGCGAAGACCGGAACATGGAGATTCAAACGAAGACTCAGGAATGAGGTACTTGGATGCACAGACGAGGACTCAGGAAGAAGGTACTTGGAAGAAGTTTCAAGGAAATCAGAAGCATCAAGCAAGGTTCAAGGTATTCAGAAGACTCAAGCAAGGTTCAAGGTATTCAGGAGAGTTAAGTAAAGTACTGGGTTGAGATTGCGATGCAGCGCGCCCTACACAGCCCACCCACGGGACTGGTCGTGGACCACGCTGGACTCGAAGTAGCCTCTAGACGATATGTGTAGTAATGAAAGGAACATGTCTCAGAAGCTGTAGACACCTGCACCAGGGTGCACCCTACACAGCCGCCAGTGGCTGGTCATGGACCACGCTGAAACAGCACAGGTACTAGCAGAGTCTTTGGCATGGACGGAGCAAGCACAAGGGACTCCTTAGACCAGGGACAAGGATATAAGAGGAAATCTCCCAGAGGCTTGTGCTGCAGAAGTGAGGAAGGCATTGCACCACCTACACAGCCCACCCGTGGAACTGGTCGCGGACCATGATGTGGCACGCCAGGAAGGGTGGCAACGAAGAACCAGTTCAGGACAACTGAACTGGATCACCGACATCAGGATCAGGAGACGAACTTCAGAACTAGATCACAGACATCAGGAACAGGAGACGGACATCTGGACTGGATCACGGAACAACAGGAACTGGAGAACAGACATCAGGAATGAATCATGGACTTCAGGACAAGACGTGGAGCTCCAACAGGAAACAAAGATCACAGGACCTTGAAGAAGAGCTGGAACAGAGAAGACTCCTGGAGCGAAGACAGGAACATCCAGGAGCATCTAACTCCTTGCGAAGGCAGAGCTGGAAAGAACGCTGGGCGCTTTTGTAGGGCTGAAGGGGACTATGCCCAGGGAGGAACTAGCAGGGGGCCACAACTGGCTGGTCCTTCAAAAGGAGAGGAGAGGGGCGTGCCTGCGCATAAGGAGAGCTGGAGAAGAAGAGCAGGATCCGCTGGTGGCATCCTCAGCCATGTGGAGGGCCAAGGCTGAACAAGGCAGGCAGCGGAGCAGCCCTGCCGTGGAGCTGAAGGAAGGCAGGCTGCAGGAGTGCCTTCCAGCCATGAAGAAAGCAAGCAGGGAGAGCAGGAGGGCTGCAGGCACCGGCAGGGATGGCTTCCCTTCCAGGCAAGGGCCCCGGCAACGGCGAGGACGGCTCTCTGCTGTCCGAGGACCTCAGGGGCGGCAGCAAGGAAGCAGGAGTGGCTCCAGCCACGTCGGGGAGAGCAGGAGCGGCAGCGGCAGTCCCAGCTGCGTGGGCAGGCTCCCGGCAGCTCAGCCCTGATACACAGGGCAGAAGACTGCCGCGTTTGGGGGGAGCAGCATCAGTGCCCATCTGGCTGCGAAGAGGTAGGGAGCCTACCCGCGCTCGTCGTGGGCAGGTTCAAAACACCATCATTCTGTGACCAATCATAACGGGTTACAGCAAAAATAAGAGAAATAAAAATATAAAAACAATACAATCATAAAATTACATTAAAATAAGAAATAACATTAAAAACATGTTGGCATAATAATAACAGAATAAAACAATTCAATGCATTTCATAAACAAAAGAAAAAAAAAAGGCCTCAATCATTCGAGATTTTCCAATTCTGTCTTATCTCCTTACATTCACCAAATTCCGATAACTCACCTAATTAAAGTTCAATTAGAGCTTTCATATGCCTGTTAAACAGCCAGGATTTCAAAAATTTTTTTTGAAAATAGAAAAGTCTCTTTGCAGTTCAGAGGGAAAAGGGTTCCATAGTTTTGGTCCTGCTATAGATATAGCTCCTTCCCTTACCTCGCTTAAATGCGCAGTTTGTACCGAAGGAATATTTAAGAGACACTTATTCACAGATCTTAAATTTCATTGTGGGGTATAAAGGTGCAGAGCGGCATTCCATCATTCAGATTTTTCATTATTGATGGACTTATGTAGAAGGCACAGCACTTTGAAAGAAATTCTGAATTTTACAGGTAATCAATGTAGGGCCATCAGTGTTGGGGTGATATAATCACATTTTCTGCTGCCCATGAGGACCGTAGCTGTGGAATTTTGTAATAACTGTAATGATCTTATTGTGCTTGCAGGCAAACCAAATGAGAAAGCATTACAGAAATCTAGATTGGAAAATATCATTGTTTGAAGCATAGCGCAAAAATCGTCATAATTAAGTAGGGGCTTTAAATGTTTTAAAATATGTAATTTATTGTAACAATCTTTAATTTTATGCCTGATGTGCTTCTTCTATTAAGATTGCCATTAAGCATTATACCAAGATCATGTGCAATATTGGTCAATTTAATATGCATAGAATCTGTTTTAAGTAAATAGGCACTGTTGATAATACTTTTCTAATTAATAGTATAATATCATTTTTTGGATGGTTTAAAACCAATTTCATGTGAATCAATAATTGCTGGATAGCTGATATATAAACCTCTACCAGCTTTAAGGTATTTTCTTTTCTATAGACTTTTCATTTGGAATGAAAAATTGCATGCCATCTGCATATATATAATAATTAATGGCTAATGCCTAATCCTGATAGTAATTTGCATAGAGGTAACATATAAATGTTGAAGAGAGTCGCAGATAAGGAAGACCCTTGCAGCACTCCTGAGTCCAGGCTGATTGTTTCTGATAAGGAGTACCAATTTTCACCTGAAAGGAACGATCTTTTAAATATGAGGTAAACCACTGAAGGGTTTTACTAGGGATGTGAATCGTTTTCCATATCGTCTTAACGATAGAAATCGTGTGGCAGGGCAAGAAAATCGTCTTAGGCACGATTTTTTAGTTAAAAAATCGTTAAAAATCGTTTTTTCCGATTAGTGCGCACTAACGGGAGTTAGTGCGCACTAACTGAAAATGATACAATTTGACACTTTTCAGGTCAGTTAAGGTCAGTTTAGGAATGAATATGTATTCCTATTGGCTGCCCTCTTATTTATTCATGTTACCAAGTTTCCTACTGACAGTATATGGGGGATGGGAAATGGAAACAGTTGGTAGCTTGACAAAACAAGTAATGTGATCAGTCAATGTGACTAGAACTTGTGCCCTAACCCTGATACCAGGGGTATTGTGATCTTCCTGCACACAGTGCCCTATCCCTATTAATACCAGGAGTGTTGTGATCTTCCTGCACACAGTGCCCTATCCCTAATACCAGGGGTGTTGTGATCTTCCTGCACACAGTGCCCTATTCCTGATACTGGGGGTGTTGTGATCTTCCTGCACACAGTGCCCTATTCCTGATACCGGGGGTGTTGTGATCTTCTTGCACACATCCCGGTATCAGGGATAGGGCACTGCATGCAGGAAAATCACAACACTCCTGGTATTAATAGGGATAGGGCACTGCATGCAGGAAGATCACAACACTCCTGGTATTAATAGGGATAGGGCACTGCATGCAGGAAGATCACAACAACCCTGGTATCAGGGATAGGGCACTGTGTGCAGGAAGATCACAATACCCCGGAGGAGTGAGGGTCAGGCAGCTCCCCCCTGTCTGTGAAGCCAGCCTCTCACTAGTAATGCAGGGAGGGAGCTGTCTCAGACTTCCCCATCCACCCCCCCCCCCCTCACCCACACACCATTCACTAGCTGGGACATGGGGGAAGTCAGGAGTGAGGGTCAGGCAGCTCCCCCCTGTCTGTGAAGCCAGCCTCTCACTAGTAATGCAGGGAGGGAGCTGTCTCAGACTTCACCATCCACCCCCCCCCTCACCCACACACCATTCACTAGCTGGGACATGGGGGAAGTCAGGAGTGAGGGTCAGGCAGCTCCCCCCTGTCTGTGAAGCCAGCCTCTCACTAGTAATGCAGGGAGGGAGCTGTCTCAGACTTCACCATCCTCCCCCCCCCCCCTCACCCACACACCATTCACTAGCTGGGACATGGGGGAAGTCAGGAGTGAGGGTCAGGCAGCTCCCCCCTGTCTGTGAAGCCAGCCTCTCACTAGTAATGCAGGGAGGGAGCTGTCTCAGACTTCACCATCCTCCCCCCCCCCCCTCACCCACACACCATTCACTGGCTGGGACATGGGGGAAGTCAGGAGTGAGGGTCAGGCAGCTCCCCCCTGTCTGTGAAGCCAGCCTCTCACTAGTAATGCAGGGAGGGAGCTGTCTCAGACTTCACCATCCACCCCCCCCCCCCCCCTCACCCACACACCATTCACTAGCTGGGACATGGGGGAAGTCAGGAGTGAGGGTCAGGCAGCTCCCCCCTGTCTGTGAAGCCAGCCTCTCACTAGTAATGCAGGGAGGGAGCTGTCTCAGACTTCACCATCCACCCCCCCCCCCCCTCACCCACACACCATTCACTAGCTGGGACATGGGGGAAGTCAGGAGTGAGGGTCAGGCAGCTCCCCCCTGTCTGTGAAGCCAGCCTCTCACTAGTAATGCAGGGAGGGAGCTGTCTCAGACTTCACCATCCTCCCCCCCCCCCTCACCCACACACCATTCACTAGCTGGGACATGGGGGAAGTCAGGAGTGAGGGTCAGGCAGCTCCCCCCTGTCTGTGAAGCCAGCCTCTCACTAGTAATGCAGGGAGGGAGCTGTCTCAGACTTCACCATCCTCCCCCCCCCCCCTCACCCACACACCATTCACTGGCTGGGACATGGGGGAAGTCAGGAGTGAGGGTCAGGCAGCTCCCCCCTGTCTGTGAAGCCAGCCTCTCACTAGTAATGCAGGGAGGGAGCTGTCTCAGACTGGTATCAGGGTTAGGGCACTGTGTGCAGGAAGATCACAACACTCCTGGTATTAATAGGGATAGGGCACTGTAAGAGATGACTGTAGTAGATTGAATAAAGATCTGATGTTTCTGCTCTCCTCACACCAAACAAAAACAACACACAAGCAGAGAAGCCCTTCTTACAAAGCTGAGCTAGTGAGTTAAGTAGGAGGAAAAGTAAACATACTGGTGCCAGTGTGGCTACTTAAAAAATACACTTACCAACAATCAATTACATATATTTGAACTGTGTACAGTTCCAGCCAGGACCACCTTTCTAAAATGCACAGTGATTGGCAAATTCAACATGCACTAGCATTTCAGGTGCCTGCTAACAAAAATAATAAACAAACAAGTTCTAGTCACGTGAGTGCTGATCATTACATTACTTTTTTTGTCAAGCTTCCAACTGTTTCCATTTCACATCCCCCCAACCATATTGGTAACATCAATAGATAAGAGCACAGCCAGCCAATAGGAATACATACATACATATTCATTCCTAAGTGACCTTTACTGACCTGGGAAGTGTGAACACTTTGTTTCATTTTCTGTTGGTGTTCGTTAGTTTCCAGTTCCATTTCCCATCCCCCCAACCATCACCTCAGTGGTAACCTTGGTAACATCAATAGATAAGAGGGCAGCCAGCCAATAGGAACACATATTCATTCCTAACTGACCTTCAGTGACCTGGAAAGTGTTTATTTGTATCATTTTCAGTTAGTGCGCACTAAATCGAGTTAGTGCGCACTAACGGGGAGTTAGTGCGCACTAACTCCCGTTAGTGCGCACTAACACGATTTAACGATTTTTAACGATAAATCGTTAGAATTTCTATTGTATCGTGTTCTATAACGATTTAAGACGATATAAACATTATCGGACGATAATTTTAATCGTTGAAAAACGATTCACATCCCTAGGTTTTACCACTGAGACCAGTTTCAGATAACCTTTGAATTATAATGACGTGATCCATGGTGTCAAATGCAGTAGATAAATCAAGTAAAATTAGGAATATGATTGGCCTGCATCAAAACCCCTCAAAACAGGGTCTGTTAATACTAATAATAAGGATTCAGTATTAAAATTCTTCCTAAAATCAAATGGAGATGGAAAAAGAATATTGTTCACTTCAAGTTGCTCAACCAATTGTGCTTGTACTACTTTCTTGATTATTTTTGCAATTGGTGCTAAGTTTGAAATTGGTCTAAAATTGTTTAAGATATTAGCGTCAGAGTTTTTATTATTTAGGATCAGCCTAATTGATGCACATTTTAAAAGTAGTGGCATCTCTCCCTCAGAAAATGATAGATTTACTATGTTGGAGATATAAGTAGACAATATTCGTAATTGTCTTCAATACTTTTATAGGGATTGCATCTAATGGATTCATGCTTTTTAAAATACATTCAATTTCTATGGAGGATATATTCTCAAAGAATGTCCAGGAGGTTGTTTCCTGGGGCTGTAATATTATATTATGATTTGAAATTGTAGTAAAACTCTTTGTTAATTTTTGGATTTTATCCTCGAAGAAAATTGCAAACCCGTTGCATTTACTTCCTGATATTTCAGGATCAATCCTTTGATCAACTAGATTAGATTCTGTTAAATGTAGTACCATTGAGAAGAGGATTTGGGGGTTACATTTCAAATCAGGGACTTTTTTGGCATAATATTCTCATGTTATGTTATTTATTAAAGTTCTATACTTAGACAGAAGGACTCTATATATTTCAAATGTCTGATTAGAGGGGTTCTTTTGCCATAACATTTCTTTTTTTCTGAGTAATCTTTTATCTCATGGGTATACCATGGGGTATTTGGCCTTTTTTCATTCAGGTTCCTGCTAGTTACAGGACTAAGTTCATCAGCGACTGTAGTGGTAATAAATATCTATCTAGGATGGTATTGCTGTTTCAATATTATTGTATGTATTTATAGGCTTATGGTAGAAGAAAGAAAGTTTTTCACTTTTGGTAGAGTGACAAAGTGTAACATAAATTAGTTTGTGATCAGACAAGGGGACAGATTTAGTAACAGTTATTGTTTCATTGACTATGTTGTTATTTGCAAAAACTAAGTCAAGCATATGTCTTGCCCTATGAATTGGGTCACAAACAATCTCGTCCCAACCTAGTGCTGTGTCTCAAGAAAGGCCTCACATGTGGGTGAACATGGTATTGTATCTATCTGAAGATTAAAGTTACCTTCAATGTCAGCTGGAACATCACCTGATAAGTTGTTCACCAGTAATTAAATCAGTGGGGAACTATTACGTTCCAGCAAGCCACAGGGCAATAGGCTAAGCATAACTGAAGGTGGTTGGCTTTAAATAAAACTACTTCAAAAGGGGGCTAATAGATATTTGGATTTGCTTCAAGTTTAAATCTTTTTTTGCAAATACCATTAGACCACCACCTTTCCAGTCTTGGTATTGAAAAGACGTTATATGATTGGTGCGCAATTTGATTTGCTAAACTGAGTCTGACACTTTTGTTTCAGCGATACAGCAAATTGCAGGAGAGTATTCCTCTAATGAATCATTAATAACTGGCATTTTTTTTGATAAAGATTGAGCATTGATCAAAAGTACAGAAAGTAAAAAACATGAGGTAACAGAAGAGCTCTGAATTGAATTTGAAGAATATTTCTGTTTCTTCTTTGTCTTTGCTTATTTGAATCAGTGTCATGTCATACCTTCCTCGGTTTACTATAATATTTATGAAATTTTGCCGAGACTCAGTCATGATTTTACTCATTCTTCCAATGATGAGTTCAGAAAGAGTTCTCAGTATTCTTTTTGGGGCAATATGAAGGGGTGCCCCCTGCACCCCAAGATGACATCAGTGGGGAAGGAGTCATGGTCTCGCGGGTTTGCACAGCGCTTGTTCTGGGAGAGCAGGAGAGCTGGAGCAGGAAAGCCTCGGTCAGTGATAGAGAGGCAGCTGAGGCAGGAGGCAAGATGTTTAAAGTGCCTACTGCAGCATGCTTGCACTTTTAATCCCATGCCCTGAGATGATGTCAGTGGGGGGAGGAGTCACAGTCTCACGAGTTTGCATGGCAGTTGTTCCAGAAGAAGAGGTGAGCTGGAGCAGGCAAGCCTCAGTTGAAGCAGGAGGCAAGAGGTTTTGATATTTAGATCATAAGAACATAACATAAGAACTAAGATATGCCTTGCCTTACTGGGTCAGACCAAGGGTCCATCAAGCCCAGTATCCTGTTTCCAACAATGGCCAATTCAATTCACAAGTACCTGGCAAGTACCCAAACATTAGATAGATTACAAACTACTATTGCTTATTAATTACTATCATAGCCGTTTATGGATTTATCCTCTAGGAAATTATCCAAACCTTTTTTAAACCAGTTACACTAACTGCTGTAACCACATCCTCTGGCAATGAATTCCAGAGATTTACAATGTGCTGAATGAAAAATAATTTTCTTTGATTTGTTTTAATGAGCTACTTGCTAATTTCATGGAGTGCACCCTGGTCCTTCTATTATCTGAGAGAGTAAATAACCAATTTACATTAATTTGTTCAATACCTTTCATGATTTTGTAGACTTCTATCATATCCCCCCCCCCCCCCCCCCCCCCCCCCCCCCCCCCCCCTCAGTCGTCTCTTCTGCAAACTAAACAGCCCTGACTTCTTTAGCCTTTCCTCATAGGGCAGCCATTCCATGCCTCTTATCATTCTGGTCACCCTTCTCTGCACTTTCTCCAGTGCAGCTATATCCTTGTTGAGATGCGGAGACCAGAACTACACACAGTATTCAAGGTGTGGTCTCACCATGGAGTGATACAGAGGAATTATGACATACTCCATTTTATTTTCCATAAAGTGAGCAGGTGGAACTCCAATGGCATTTCACCCTCACTCCCTTAACAAAATATACTCAACACCATAAATGGATTTAAACAAGGCTGCAGTTTATTGAACAACAACAAACAAACCTGAACCAACTAACACAACTCTCTACCCCCCAACCCCCCCCATTCAATGTCAGCTAAAGAGTTCACCCCTCCACACCCCCAGAGGTGGCAACACTGACATCCACCATCACCTGCCCCCACCACCAACAGTGGACCTCCGCAAACAGCACAGGTCTCTAGGGCACGTCCCAGCCATAAAGACCCGGCCACTCCTGCAGTGACCTCATTGCAATCGCAAAGCCCATGTAGCAGCCCCCCCCCCCCCCCCTAGCTACCAAGGCTCACCTCCCTTTAATTCCCCCCATAGAATCAAAAGTATGTACATTTAAATCCCTTGGATAGGGTTATCTGCCACAACAAGGATGTAAAGCATCCTTGTCCCCCAACTGCGACCTATCAGCTTCACTGAAAAGTTGACTGAGTACCCTCCTGAAGCGAGTTGTTAAAAAGGTCAATCCCCACATCAGACAGGTGCACCCCATTGCTCCTAAATAACCCTGGACACCCGTCCCATGACCACTCGTGTTTAATCAAAAAACCACCATTATTTACCACCCACGCTTGTATCAGCTTATTGACCTTCTCAGCACCTCGCTTCCATAAGAGCATCTCGCTGAACTTAGCCCTAATGATGATATTAGACCAACCCAATTTAATACCATGAAATAAGTTCAGCAAACTGCTTGTCTTTCCTCTCCCCGTTAATGAATTCCTGACATAACCCTTTCCCCATATCATTACCACCCAGCTGGATAAGCAGATGTTCTGGCTGCTGCCTCATCTCTGATTCACAGGAAACCATCGGAAGTAACTGCCCCCATTTCCTACCATGTATGGCCATCCAAATGAGTCTCTGATTCTCGGTTTCCAAGCCCAAATATCTTCCATAAGACCTTAAAAGAGCCCTTCGATATGTCCAATGGATAAAGGAATGGCCCACGACCCAGGCACATCCATAATCCACAAAGCTCACCCTTTAGTCTGTAAAAAAATAGAAAACAATGTTAGACCCCAGAAACCAGGACTGGTCCTCCCCTGGAGACTCAACAGAATGACCCTCAGTGCCACCCAGCCCCCACAACCATACCTCTCATCTAATGTAAGAAGCATAAGCTCTTGACTTTCATCTCCCAATATATTTAATATCACCTACCACCATGCCATGTTCAGCGGCGGTAGTGACTGCCCTAATACAAAAAGAATGGGTCTTATAGACCCTAGGATCCCAACCCAAAGTTGAACTGACCAGCGAGATAATTTATGCAAACAGAAAATGAATCAAAGATGAACCATCCTCATGAACTAGGAAAGGGTCGCTCACTGGAGGCCGCAACTTCACAAAATCCAGTGCAGCTTCAACAGAGCAATCCAATTCCTCCCCCACCCTTCTCAGCCACACCACCTGCCCTTTACCCAACTAATCAACTTTCGACTGAGCAATGTGAAATTGTACCCCTTCCTGGCTAATATACACATCATCCTTCGCAAGGCCAGAAATGACACCTCAGCTTTTGGAGTCAGCTACCAATTCCCCAATTCTGAAGGCTCCAAAGAAAGTGAGTAAAAAAGCAACCCTAAAAAGGGCAACTTTGTAATAAAGTTAGAAAAGCCTGCAATCTTTGCAAAATGATCCACAACTCATATTGGATCGGACATTGGGCATCCGGACCCTTACCCCTTAGCTTTCCCCATCCCCCCAGCATCCTTTTGACTGCAAAACTTTGCCCCAAACAAACAGTTTTTGGAAGAAATAAAACCCTGCTACCCAAGCTTTCACTGCACCTAATGATAGCCCTGCTTCCCTTGCCACCAGTATATATTGCACAATTTCCCTACCCTGCACTGGACCCCCTTTCCACCCGTTGGAGACCAGAAATCCTGAAACAGCACCTCTGCCTCTTAGATAACTCACCAAGGTTGCAGGTGCCATGGAAGCCTGAATTATCTCCCATACTCCGGCAGGCCAAACTTCCAGAGATACTCCGGAACCGAAGCTCCTTCCACGTCCGCATGCAGGGCTAAACGCCTGAATGTGTCCCACTTGCAATGAGAAAGTGTATCTGCAATTAAATTTTGTACCCCAGGAACATGCTTAGCCCTAGCACAAATATGTCATTTTAAACACAGAAGTACAAACTCCTTCAACAGTGCTGATTCCCGCACACATCTAGCAGACTGTCTGTTAATCACTTGCACAACTGCTTAGTTGTCACACCAGAACAACACTCTCCTATCATTCAAACCTTCACCCCACAAAGTCAAAGCAACCACTATAGGAAAAAGTTCCAGAAAGGTAATATTCTTGGTGATACCCTTTGGAAACCACTCTGCCGGCCCTTGAGCCACATACCACATGCTCTGGAAGTAGACTCCAAAACCTGTAGCACTTGCAGCATTAGAATAAAGTTCTAACTGTCTGTTGGACACCAACTCCTTCTGCAAAATCAGTGCCATTGAAAGAGCATAAAATTCCTCCCAAATGTCCAGTTCACTCCTGATCCTATGCGTCACCCTGATGAAATGATGTGCCGCCTTGATTCCCATGGTCACAGATGACAATCTACAAATAAACGCTTGACCCATGGAAATCACTCGGCATGCAAAATTGAGGGAACCTATCAGAGATTGCATGCAATGTAGCATAATTTTCTTGGAAGTATGAATCAACCACACTAATTTCCGCAGTCTACTCACCATCTCATCAGGCAAACGAGACAATCTCAATGAATCCAGTTCAATACCAAGAAAGGTAAGGGGCACAACAGGACCCTCAGTTTTGCTTACACAATCGGGACACCAATAACTGTCGCCACCTCTAGAAAACCATGCAACAGCTCATTACAATCTGTACCCCTCCTGGACCAACAAATAAAAAATCATCCAGCTAATGGAGCATGGAATCGTGACCCATGACCTGAGTGGTCACCCAATGAAGGAATGAACGAAAAGCTTAAAACAAAGCACAAGAGACAGCACAACCTATCGGTAGGCAAAGATTGATGAAATATTGACCAAAGAATGAAAAACCTATCAAAGGAAAAGAATACGGATGAATAGGTAATAACCGAAAAGCAGACTCAATATCAGCCTTCACCAAAATTGCACCCCGGCCCGCTCTTCTAACCAAATCTACAGCCTCACCAAAGCTTGCATACTGCACTAAACCTCGCTCTTTTGGGATAAAGTCATTCATTGAGGAGCCAAACAGAGCAAACAAATTCAGAATGAGCCAGAACTTACCCACCTGTTTCTTGGGAACAACCACTAAGGAGGACAAGTGCATAATCTTGAGAGGAGGCTCCGCAAATGGACCCACAATCCTCCCCAAGGACAGTTCGGTAACCAACTTCTCCTTCACCACCCTCGAAATCAAGAGGCAGATCTAGCATTCCTCACCTCCCCACCAGAACCTGGACCTATGTAAGGAACTGGACCTATGGCTGTGGAACTGGTCAGCAGTTACAATTTCTAAGTCAAATTTGACAAGGTTACCTTTTAAGGGTTCACTTTTGTTTGTGAGTGAATTGGAGAAGATGGCAAATGGAAGGGGTAAATCCAAGTTACTGCAATTGCCAGAGGACAAGAAGGTGGCGGCACGTTGTTATGGGGCGAAAGGCCACTCCAGGGATTCCCATCATTTTTGCACTTACAGAGGAATGGTGAATCAGAAGTCATTACTCTTCGGAAGATCTCAGTCCTTTCAGCCTAAGAAGCCACATAAGGACACGGGCTTTGGGACTGGAGCATCTCAATCTTCGCAATGAAGGTATGGGGGCCCACCTACCAGTTTCAGAGATAGGCAAACATCTATCTCGCTTTTATCTCAAGTGGGCCAAACTCACAATGGACCAGTGGGTCCTGGATGTAATAATAAATGGCTGTGCTCTAGAATTTTTCAAAATTCCTTTGGATGCCTTTATGGTCTCTCCATGCAACTTGCTAATGAAGACAGTGGCAGTGGAGGTTGTGTTGAGAAGGTTGCTAGACATCAGGGCCATTATTTCAGTTTTCAGACCACAGGAAAATATGGGGCGATTTTCTATTTATTTTGTCATTCCCAAGAAGGAAGAGGGTTCCTTCCAACTGATCCTGAATCTGAAGGGAGTCAACCGGCATTTGCAAGTGACTCACTTCAGGAAGGAAACTTTACGCTTCTTAATTATGGCAGTACAGAAAGGGGAATTCCTCACATCTCTCGACCTGATGTAAGCCTATCTACATATCCCCATTCAACAGAAGCATCAGTTGCTGTTCTAGGGCTCCATTATCAATTTTAAGTACTATCATTCTGTCTGGCTATGGCTCCCTGCTACAGGCTCTTTCTTTCCATCAGCCATTTCTACAAATATCTCCAGGAGCAGTGCAGCTCAGGACTGTACCTTCCTTTTTGCCAAAGGTGGTATTGGAGTTTCATTTTAATCAGTCTATTTCCTTATCCAGACTGGACAAGGGTACAGATGAGCGGGATTATCGGTTGTTGCATGCCTTAGAAGTAATGCAGCATCTGATGTGGCACTTGAATGTTATTTGTTCCTTGAGAGAGACTTTCGACTATTTGTTCTTCATGGTGGAAGTAGGGGTACCAGTATAATGGGTGACAGTAGACCATTGGGCTAAAGAGGTCATCATGGGTGCCTGTGTGATTGCAAATGTTCCATTGCCTAGGCAGGTCAGGGCATATTCCACTAGAGCACAGGCGACCTAGTGGGCAGAGATTCATTTGTTATCTTCTGTCAAGATTTGGCAGGCAGCAATGTGGTCCTTCTTACATATCTTCTTCAAGCATTACCACTTGGATGTTAAGGCTCAAGAGTACACGGGCAGTGTTGACAGAAACACAGGCAGCCTCCCCCCATTTTGTGAATAGCTTTGGTACATCACACCAGTGTGGATTGGCCTGCCTGCGTGCAGAAGAAGGTGAAATTATTTAATGGGAATTGGTAAATTAAGTGAAAACTGAGTGCTATTGTTGCCATGAAAATGGTTGTAGCCCTGTATTGGGCAAGAGCCTGAACGATTGAGCACATATTCTGATACTAATTCCCTGGGTTTTGAAAAATAAATTAAATTCAAGTGATAAGTAGAATAGTCCTCATTTGTTTGAGTAGTGTGTATAGGTAAACACTGTGGATCCATAAGGTCTAGAGGATATGAAGGAAGAGAGGGAGGCTTGTGGGAAAGACTGCTACTACCTGGAGATAATACCCTTATTCAATAGACATACACACAGTAAATTTGACTCCGACAGTGCTTTATGCTTCAACGGCAAGAGGAAATGTGAAAAAAAAAGGATTTGCATTCACAAAAAATGCGGGTAGTAGCTTGCTTGTTATGGTGGTTACTACCCCAAACCAAACAGTCAACATGGATTTACCCAAGGGAAGTCTTGCCTAACAAATCTGCTTAATTTTTTTGAAGGGGTTAATAAACATGTGGATAAAGGTGAACCGGTAGATGTAGTGTATTTGGATTTTCAGAAGGCGTTTGACAAAGTCCCTCATGAGAGGCTTCTACGAAAACTAAAAAGTCATGGGATAGGAGGCGATGTCCTTTCGTGGATTACAAACTGGTTAAAAGACAGGAAAAGAGAGTAGGATTAAATGGTCAATATTCTCAGTGGAAAAGGGTAAATAGTGGAGTACCTCAGGGATCTGTATTGGGACCGCTGCTTTTCAATATATATATAAATGATCTGGAAAGGAATACGACGAGTGAGGTTATCAAATTTGCGGATGATACAAAATTATTCAGAGTAGTTAAATCACAGGCAGACTGTGATACATTACAGGAGAACCTTGCAAGACTGGAAGATTGGGCATCCAAATGGCAGATGAAATTTAATGTGGACAAGTGCAAGGTGATGCACATAGGGAAAAATAACCCTTCCTGTAGTTACACGATGTTAGGTTCCATGTTAGGAGCTACCACCCAGGAAAAAAAGATCTAGGCATCATAGTGGATAATACTTTAAAATCGTCGGCTCAGTGTGCTGCAGCAGTCAAAAAAGCAAATAGAATGTTAGGAATTATTAGGAAGGGAATGGTTAATAGAACGGAAAATGTCATAATGCCTCTGTATCGCACCATGGTGAGACCGCATCTCAAAAAAGATATAGTTGCGATGGAGAAGGTACAGAGAACGGCAACCAAAATGATAAAGGGGATGGAACAGCAACCCTATGAGGAAAGGCTGAAGAGGTTAGGGCTGTTCAGCTTGGAGAAGCGACAGCTGAGGGGGGATATGATAGAGGTCTTTAAGATCATGAGAGGTCTTGAACGAGTAGATGTGACTCAGTTATTTACACTTTCGAATAATAGAAGGACTAGGGGGCATTCCATGAAGTTAGCAAGTAACACATTTAAGACTAATCGGAGAAAATTCTTTTTCACTCAACGCACAATAAAGCTCTGGAATTTGTTGCCAGAGAAGGTAGTTAGTGCAGTTAGTGTAGCTGGGTTCAAAAAAGGTTTGGATAAGTTCTTGGAGGAGAAGTCCATTAATGGCTATTAATCAATTATACTTAGGGAATAGCCACTGCTATTAATTGCATCAGTAGCATGGGTTCTTCTTAGTGTTTGGGTAATTGTCAGGTTCTTGTGGCCTGGTTTTTGGCCTCTGTTGGAAACAGGATGCTGGGCTTGATGGACCCTTGGTCTGACCCAGCATGGCAATTTCTTATGTTCTTATGTTCTTAAGCTTGATGCTTCACTTTTAATGCATATCCAGTGTTGCTCTCTGCTTCAATGGCAGGGGGAATGAAGAAAAGATTTTTATATTCTGACAACAACCAACAAGGACTGAATTTTACAGTCTGGGTAAACAAATAAGCATGGGTGTAGCTTGCTTGCTATGGCTGTTACTACCCGAATCAATTAAGCCTGATACTTCACTTTCAATACATATCCAGAGTAGCTCTCTGCTTCAACGGCAGGGGGAAATGAAGAAAAGTGGATTTATATTCATATAACAACCAACAAGGACTGAATTGCATAGGCTGGGTAAACAAATAAGTGTGGGAGTAGCTTGCTTATTGCGGCGGTTACTACCCCTAACCAATTAAGCTAGATACTTCACTTAGAAGCAGTCAAGCACTGCTCTCGACATTAATGGTGGGGGTGGAAAGGAAATAGAACCCAAAGATTACATTAATGGCGGGGGTGGAAGGGAAATAGAACCAAAAGGTTACTAAAGACCAAGAGTAACAGATAATTATGAGAGGGAAAAAAAAAGTGTGGAAGCTTGCTGGGCAGACTGGATGGGCCATTTGGTCTTCTTCTGCCGTCATTTCTATGTTTCTATGGATTCACCAATTATTATTACCATTTCATTGCGAATTACTCCCTGTTGGTGGCACCCCTCACGGCCATGACCCGTGAAGGCAGCAACACCCAAAATTGGTCTCCTTAAGCCCTCACTGCCTTCCAAGCCTGAAGAATGCCTTCCTCTCGGGCCCTTGTCTGCGCCATCCAGATCCGAACCGCCCCTTCATCGTAAAAGTGGTTGCCTCTGCCATAGGGGCTGGGGAAGTTCTGAGTCAGCACTCGACCAAAGGGGTCCTCCATCCATGCTCATTTTACTCTCTGAAATTCTCCCCCACCGAGCAAAATTACAATATAGGGAATCGAGAACTGCTCACTATCAAGCTCGTCCTCGAAGAATGGCGCCCCTGGTTGGAGGGCGCCCAGTTCAAGTTTATGATATTCACCGACCATAAAAATCTCCAGCATCTCCAACATGCCCAGCTTTTCAACGCTCACCAGGCCCACTAGGCATTTTTCTTCTCCCGATTCAACTTTGAACTATGCTATCATCCCGCAGAGAAGAACCTCTGAGCGGACGCTTTATCCTGCTCCTTTCAGCCTGAAGATACCCAAGAGGAGTCATGCCATGTTATAGATCCCACCTGTATCTGTTTATCTGCTACTGTGAGTGTCCCAGCTGGGAAGACTGTGGTACCTCGCCGGCTCCGAGAGAAGGGCTTGCATTGGGCACATGATTCCAAGCTAGGTGGCCATCTGGGATGTGCCCAGACCCTGTTACTCCTCCAATGCTACTATGGTGACCCACCATGTCCTCTGATACCAGTGCCTACGTGGACTCCTTCCAACATATACCCAACAGAAGCCAACAGTAGGGCACTCTTGGGGACTACTCCATCCTCTACCAGCACCTGAAGAGCCTTGAACCCACTTGTCCACAGATTTTGTTTGGACCTTCCAGCCTCCAAGGGGAATACAGTCATTTGGGTCATTGTGGACCGATTCTCCAAAATGGCTCATTTTGTTTCCTTACCTGCCCTACCATCGGCCCCGGAGTTAGCACACCTCTTTTTTCAACATGTATTTGCTTAAACCTGCCCATGGGCATTGCCTCTGATAGAGGACCCCAGTTCTTCGCCCGCTTGTGGCGCTCTTTATGTAAGGAATTCGGGATTGCCATCAGCTTGACTACTGCATACCACCCTCAAGCCAACGGCCAAGCGGAGTGGACGAATCACTCCCTCAAAGGTTTCTTCTGTGCCTATTGCTTCCATGTGCTGAATTCTCCCATAATTCCCACATTGTGGCAGCTACAGACGTCTCTCCTTTCTCACTTGTGTATGGCAGACAATCCCAGCTTCCATTGCTGATTCCTCTCTCGTTAGCCTTGCTCATGGCCCAGGCCATGGCAGACAATCTCCATGCTCTCTGGACCCAGACTAACCTCCGTCTGCGCCAGGCTGCTGCACGAGCTAAGAAGTCCACTGATGCTCGTCGCCGACCGGCTCCAGAGTTCCAGCTATGCCAGAAGGTTTGGTTAAGTACTCGGTACATACGACTCAAGCTCCCCTCACAACGGTAAGCCCCAAAATACATAGGACCCTTTCCGGTCACCCAATGTATTGAACCAGTGACATACCAGCTCTGTCTCCCACCAACCTTAGGAATACACAATTCATTTCACGTGTCCTTGCTTAAACCACTGGTACTCTCTTGGCCTTCTCACAAGCTTCCTGATCCTTCCTTGGTCACTTCTGAGGCCGATACCACGTACCAAGTCTGTGAAGTCCTCGATGTAAGAAGAAGAGGCCACCGTTGGGAGTACCTTCTCTTCTGGGAAGGCTACAGTCCCAAGGAGAATTCTTGGGAGCCTGCAAGCAACATCTTAGACAAGAACATCCTCCTCCAATTTCATCGTGCCCATCCGGGCAAACACAGGCCACCAAGATGGGGGCATAAGGGGGGTACTGTTGCGTGTCCTGCCTTTGGCAGGGCCGCAACCGGGGCTAATTACTTCCGACAGCCGGCTCCTGGACCTGGCCTATCCTCTCTGGCGGCAGTAGGCAGCCACCTGTGCTGCTGAGCCCCCGTTGCCTCCCCGTCCATTCCTGACTTCTTTATGGACCTCTCCGGCTCCCGGCGGGTCTCCCCAAGTGTGCCACAGGGAGATACCCCCATCCAGCGTTCTGCTTCTCCTAGGTGCGCGCACATTGCCAGCATTTAAAGGGGCCACAGCAGGAACCTAGCCCACAGCCCCGGATGATGACAACACCGGGCCCTACTATTTCAGGGTTCCTTGCCTTGGCAACAGGTCTCCACGCTTATCGTGTGCTCGTTGCTCATCCTGTTCCTGACTTCTTTCCTGGTTCCTGTTCCTGAATTCATTCCTGGGTCCTGTTCCTGACTCCGTGCCTTGCCCTTTGCCTTGGACTGATTACTGGCTTTGACCCTTGCTACGTTTGGACCACGCTCAGGGCTAATTACTGGCTTTGACCCTTATTACGTTTGGACCACGCTCAGGACTGACTATTGGCTTTGACCCTTGCTTTACTGTATCTTGCCTAGCTCTGCCGCCTGCCCCAATTCCAGCCTGTTCCTGACCACACCTATGGACTTGGCCTTACTGGGCTTCGGCCTTCTGCTGCCCTGGCATCACCTATTCTTGTTCTGGATCATCCAGACCTGCCCTGGTCCCTCCGATACCTCTGCTGGTCCCTGACTACCTTGTACATCTCCCACTGGGAGTCTTCAGTCGGAGGCCCACCTAAAACCAGCCAGCCTCGGCACCCAAGGGCTCAACCTGCAAGGAATGAGGGCTGGTATTGGCGAAGCTCCAGTTGGCCTCCGCCTCACGGCCTGCTCCACCTTCCAATGATTGGGACCCATGGGGCTTGCCCTACGGGTTTCATCAACCCCACCTCGGGCCAAGGGTCCACTACCAATGCAACACAGGGAAACAAAAATTAGCAAAACAGGGAGAAACCAGGAATCACAAAGGGTCCAACCATCCCCTATTAAGTCCATATGGGGAACTGGAATCCATAGTTGTTTTTCAAATTAAAGATATTCTTTACTGTAATGCAACGATCAATAAAAAAACAAATGTTTTTTCTGTCCATCCTTATTCTGTTCACTTCCCTTCTTATTCTTGTATCTTAATTATGATTGAAAATATCCACACCAGTGACAATGGGATTTGTAGAGTATAGTTCCAGTTCTGGCATGAACTTATCTATAAGAATATGCCCAGGCAAAAATATCCTAGAAAATGGGTTCAAAAAAGTCAAACTCTTCAACTGTAATTCAACTATCAAAAATACGATTCTCTTCAGTTAGTGACTATAAAGTATACATCCTTCCATCCAATCTGTTGAATGGGTTAAAATAACTTTGTCCCAGCCCTTTGTGATACCAGGGGTATGCCCTTCCCTCACACTGGTCAATCAAAATTCAAAAAGTCTTCTCAAAACTTCTTCCTCAATATCTCTTTGCCAAATGCTTGAATTGCCTTCTGTGAGATCCAAGGGGAATCTCCAGCTCTCCGACCACCCTGCTTTGAGATCATGGGGAAATCTCTTGCTCTTCAATCCTTTCTCTGTTGAAACCCTGGGGAAGATTTCAGCTCCTCACTATTCTTCTCTCTTTTCTACTCTCCAATCCACCCACTTAAGATCCAGGGGTGATCTCTAGCTGCTCTCCAAAACCTATGAAGCACTAGGCATGCTCCAACATACTACATATCTCTAAATAGCCTATTCCCTAAAAATGGGGTTATAGCACTCGGAAGAATAAAAAATATCAAAACTCCTCTCACTGCCCCTAGATAGCTAAAATCACATAGGGATAATGTTAGTGACTGGCATAGCTCTGTCACACTTAGGATCTTCTTTCTTGCCACTGACAAATGTAAGCCATCCTTACAGTATAGTCTTTTAGTGTTCCATAAATGGCCCCAGCCTCCGATGTATCCAAATCCACTTTCTTTACACCATGTTTTGAGCCATCTATTGACATTTTCTATCTGTCTTATCATTTCATTTCCCTTTCCATGGACAGGTAAAATTTCAGAAAAGGCAATATTTTTGTCATATATCATATATATATATATATATATATATATATATATATATATATATATATATATAAGAACCAAAAATTTGGCAATGTCTACCTAACTAGTGCTTGATATAAGCCACAAAAAACCCTTAAAAAAGAGGAGAAGGAAAAAGCACTTGTATTCACTTATAGTATTTGATACCACACTTATTTAAAATGAAAATTCATATTTATTGTGAAAATCTTTTATGAAAATGTTTTGTTTGCATACAATACAAAATCATCATACAAAATATGGAATATACAATTCTTAAACCTAAAATCCCCTATTCATCTCTCGACTCTAACTAATCTCTAGCTGTCACTAAATGTGATCACCCTCTATACGTGAGCAAAGCCCACATCTACACCCTTTATGTCAACACAATACATCACCCTGTATGTTTGAGCACAATACAACAGTTCATGTATAACACATTTCCATCTATGAATATATAAATATAAAATTTACACTTCATGAATTGTTAATCCTTAGTATTACAATACAGTATTGAAAAAAGAGCTATTATCCCTAACCATAACTTATCATCTCTTATCATCTCGATATGGAATCAAAAGTTTGAAGCCGTTTGGCCGGTACAGAAGAAAAATTTAAGAGCCGTCATGGAGCAAGGCAATCAATTTTGTTTCAAACATCTTTAACCCTTAAAATATCGGAGCCCTTCTTAATAATAATGAGATGAGTATTTGAGGTGGAATGAATGTTGGTTCAATGGAAATTTAGAAACTGGTGAGTTGTGTAATACAGATACAGTTTATACTGAGATCGAAGTGTTCTGTGTGTAGCTGATGGTTTCGATCAAAAATTAAAGCTCCTCTGAAGAAGCCGTATAGGCAAAATGAGGCCTTGTTGGGATAAGCAAAATAAGTGAATACGCCATCATTGGACCCAGTGGGAGACGAATAGGGACAAACCAGTGATGAGTTATGCCATTTAAACCACATAATGTGATACTAAGAGATGATAAGTTATGATTAGGCATAACAGTTCTTTTTTCAATACTGTATTGTAATACAGAAAAACATTCCAAAGGAATGGACAAAAGAGCACTAGAGTTGTAGATATGGTATTAATTAAAACATAAATCTTTATTAAACATTCACAGAAAAATAAAATTAAAAGAAATGAACACCTTAATGTTAACAAATGTGGCACAAACAGTCATGTGACCCTTATACAAATAAGTATTGATAAGTTAAATATGGATCAATTGCAGATTGTGCAGTCCTATGGCATGAGTGCTAATACATTTGTTGTGTTGTGCATCCTGCTCGCACCTGACCCGCTCTCAGGCCCACTTACCTTTCCCCCACGCCAGCCAGTCCCGGGTCGGCCTCCCTCGCGTCTGCTGCCAGCTCCACTCAGTCACGGCGTTCTACGGTGGCATTCCCCGATGCTTCACCTCCCGGTTCCAGCCAGGCCTCATGGCGAGGCTCAGCAACCTCCGTGGCATCGGCCCCACCCCTAGGTGAGCGTGTGCGGACTAACCTCCTTCTTAAAGGGTCAAGGGCGGGTCCCAGCTCCGTGGTGCACCCAGATTGATCCCTGTATAAAAGGAAGTGCCTCACATCACTTCCTTGCCTTGGCAATCCGGTCGATCACCTAGTGATAGCAAGTGATTCCTGCATTCCAGTGTCTCCCTTGTCTCCAGTTCCAGTGTCTCCTGTGTCTCCCATTCCAGTGTCTCCTGTGTCTCCTATTCCAGCGTCTCCTGCTCCTTCATCTCTCCATGCCTGGTAGTACCCTTCGGACTGATCTCACGGTACTGACCTTGGCCTGTTCTTGACCATTCTATAATTGCTGCCTGCCCTGACCTATGCCTATAACTCTGACTATTCTTGATTGCTGGGGTTAGGAGAGGCATTAATATCGTTTTCATAAATGGTTAACAAATTTTCAAATGATAAAGTGTTAGAAGGTTAGTAGATGCATTGACATACAGCATTCACTTATAGCATTCACTTAAAGCATTATTAAGATTGAGATTGATATTCTTAACGTAGCAAGGGGTACATGGTGGGGCTGTATGAAAGTTAACAAGGTGGGGCGAGGAGTTTTCAGTCCAGATTTGTGTTATTTTTTGGGGAGGATGAGTATGTGTCAATGAGTGTTTTGGTAGGCTTTGGTGAACAACCAGGTTTTAAGTTCCTTTCTGAAGGTTTTTGGGATTGGTTGAGTTCTTAGTTCCATTGGGAGGGTGTTCCAGAGTTTGGGGCTGCCGAGGGATATAGCTCTTTCATGAGTTGAGGTTAGTTGTTTGGCGTGCACAGGTGGGATTTTCAGAAGGCCTTTGTTGGTTGAGCAGAGGTTTCGTTGAGGTGTGTGTATTTTTGTTGTACTTAACCAGTTGGTTCGTTCTTCATATATTGTTTTGTGCAGTAGGGTCAGTATTTTGTAATCTATTCAAAATTTTATTGGGAGCCAGTGTAGAGCTATGAGAATTGGCGTAATATATTCATGCTTTTTTGTTCCTGTGAGGATTCTGGTGGCTGTGTTTTGTAAGATTTGTAGTGGGCGGATGGTGGAGAGTGGTAATACAAATAATAGGGAGTTACAATAATCCAATTGGAAAAGATGAGTAGTTGCAAGACTGTTCTGAAGTCATCTGGAGTAAGGAAAGGTTTTAATCATCTTAGTGTGAGTAGTTTGTAGTATCCTTCCTTAATTTTATTCGTGATGTGGTTCTTGAAAGATAATTCACTGTCAATGATGACCCCTAAGTTACGAGCATGGGAGACCAGGGAGATTGCTGTCTTTTGGTTCTCTATGTTAAGCAGTGGTGGGGTGATGGGGTGTTTTTTCTATCCAGGAGAATTATTTCTGTCTGTTAGATGTTTATTATGAGTTTCATGTTATTTATTTGTCTAGATAAGAGTTTATTGTATGTATATGAATAAACATTTTGTAGATTGATTATTATATTGTTATAGATCTCTAGAAGTGTAGTCACTAAACTCTTCCTCAAACATGTCTTCCGCCTACGTGGACTACCCAAAGAGATCGTCTCAGACCGAGGTCCGCAGTTTGCCAAATATTGGAAATCCTTGTGCAAGAAATTCGAGATTACTCTGAGTCTGACTTCCGCTTATCATCCCCAGGCGAACGGCCAAGCAGAAAGAACAAACAGGTCCTTAAAAACCTTCTTACGTTCTTACGTTAATGACCAGTAGGACGACTGGTCCGATCTGTTACCCTGGGCTGAGTTATCCCACAATACTCATGTTGCCTCTGCCACTGATGTATCACCCTTCTCTGTGCTATTTGGCCGCCAACCACGTCTGCCTCTACCAGTTCTACTTTCAGTACCTTCACCTGCGGCCCAGTAGACAGCTCAGACGATAAGACAGTTATGGAACCAAGTCAAAGAAAGGTTGGGCCAAGGCACTGAGCAAGCTTAGTGCTCTACCAACACTCATTGTCGCTCCGCAGCCTTGTTCCGACCAGGCGAAAAGGTCTGGTTAAGCACAAGACACATTATGTTGAGGCTGCCCTCTCAACGACTGGCGCCAAAATTCATCGGGCCATTCCCAGTCCTCTGCCGTGTTGGAGCGGTAACGTACCAACTCCAGTTACCGAGGTAGATGGGTATCCACAATACATTTCACGTATCCTTGCTGAAGCCACTCATATTATCCTGGCCATCTCGTAGGGCTCCTCCTCAAGTCACCGCAGAACCTGAAGAGACTCTACAAGTAAGAGAGGTTCTTGACGTCCTGAGAAGAAACGGCCATTGGGAGTATCTCCTATCGTGGGAGGGCTTTGGGCCGGAGGAGAACTCCTAGGAGCCCTCCCACCACATCTACAACAAGCAACTCCTCCAGGACTTCCATCGAGACTACCCTGACAGACCAAAGCCGGTAAGGGGGAGGCCTAGGAGGGGGGTACTGCTGCGCGTCCTGCTCGCACCCATCTTGCTCCCAGGCTCGCTTACTCTTCCTCCACGCCAGCCAGTCCCGGATTGGCCTCCCTCGCATCTGCCACCAGCTCCACTCGGCGGCGGCATTCCCCGATGCTTCACCTCCCGCTTCAGCCAGGCCTCATGGCGGGGCTCGTTGTCCTCCGTGGCATCGGCCCTACCCCTAGGCACGCACGTGCAGACTGACTGCCCTCTTAAAGGGTCAAGGGCGGGTCCCAGCTCCGTGGCGCACCCAGATTGATCCCTGTATAAAAGGAAGTGCCTCACATCACTTCCTTGCCTACCTGCGTTCCTTGCCTACCTGCGTTCCAGTCTCTCTGTTCCAGTGTCTCCTGTGTCTACAGTTCCAGCATCTCCTATGTCTCCCATTCCAGCGTCTTCTGTGTCTCCTGTTCCTTCATCTCTCCATCCCTGGTATTACCCTTCGGACTGATTTCACGGTAATGACCTTTGCCTGTTCTTGACTATTCTCTGATTGCTGCCTGCCATGACCTCTGCCTGGAACTCTGACTATTCTTGATTGCTGCCTGCCTGACCTCTGCCTGGAACACCGACTAATCTTTGATTGCTGACTGACCAGACCTCTGCCTGGAACACCGACTACTCTCATCTGCTACCTAGAACTTGACCTCCTGCTTGACCTGGCTATGCCTGGACTGACCTCTGTTACCTAACTGGCCTGGCTGACCATTCTGCACCAAGACCCTGGCCTTGATTCTCGCTATACACTCGGATACCCTATTCTGGCCTCCTGCGACCTCTGGACTTCCTTTTCTGAACACCGACCACTCACCCTTGTTCGTGGTGGGCACTCTCTTTAATTTTCTCTCTAGGAGACCCTGCGAGGCCCACCTAAGACCAGGCGGCCTGGGTAACCAAGGGCTCAACCTGAGGGAACCCCAGGGTGCTTTTGGTGAAGCTCCAGCTAGTCTCTGTCTCCTCCTGTGCTCCGCCTCCTGGTGGCAGGCGCAGTCCGTGTGCGACCAGAGAGCCGTACCAATCCTGCACCAGGCTAAGGGTCCACTCCCAGCGCAACATGTTGTCAATACTTGGCCATCATGGCACAATTACTTTCAAGCAGATCTAACTATGCTACAATGATAATGAACAGAAAAACCATTTAAGCACGAGATAGCAAATGTTGCTTACCTATAACAGGTGTTCTCACAGGACAACAGGATGTTAGTCCTCACATATGGGTGAAATCACAGGATGGAGCCCGATCACGGAACACTTCATCAAAGTTTCCAGAACTTTGACTTGCCCCTACTGGGCATGCCCAGCATGGCACTAACCCTGCAGCCAGCAGGGATCCCCCTTCAGTCTTGTTAAAAAGCTACAGGTAGTGCCAAAAAGAAAATAAGAAAATGTTATGAACCTAACACCGCGGGGCGTCAGGCAGGTTTCATGAGGACTAACATCCTGCTGTCCTGTGAGAACACCTGTTACAGGTAAGCAACATTTGCTTTCTCACAGGACAAGCAGGATGGTAGTCAAAACATATGGATGAGTACCGAGCTGAGGATGTCCGAGCATGCACCAAATGTACCCGAAGACGTGCAACAAGCACAACAACTGGGTGGAATTTGGTAGAGGGCATCCTGAACCCCACCGGGCAGGCCGAAGGTTGTTGGTAAGTCATGTTGTAAATAGGTTGTGCAAGACAGACTGGCTGAAGATGGAATCTTGTCTTCCAGCTTTGTCCAAGCAATAGTGGGCTGTAAAGGTATGGAGAGAACTCCAGGTGGCAGCCCTGCAAATGTCAGGAAGCGGCACTGATCGTAGGTGTGCTACTGAAGTTGCCATGGCCCTCACAGAGTGTGCTTTAACACGGTCTTGAAGTGGAATGCCTGCTTGCTGATAGCAAAAGGATATGCAGTCTGCTAACCAGGAGGAGAGAGTCTGCTCACCCACAGGCTGCCCCAATTTGATACGATGGAAAGAGACAAACAATTGAGTGCTTTTCCTGTGGGCACTGTACGGTCTAGGTAGAACAGTAGAGCCCATTTGCAGTCAAGGTTATGCAGAGCCTGCTCTCCTGGATTGGAATGGGGCCTGGGAAAAAAGATAGGTAGTATAATGGATTGATTGAGATGAAACTCCGAAACTATCTTAGGTAAGAATTATGGTTGAGTGCGGAGTACTGCCCGGTCCTGCAGAAGTTTAGTGTAAGGCAGGTAAGTAACTAGAGTCTGTAATTCACTAATTCTGCGAGCGGAAGTGATTGTCAAAAGGAAAATCACTTTCCATGTGAGATATCGAAGGTCACAGGATTGAAGAGGTTCGAATGGTGGTTTCATGAGCTGACCCAAAACTAGGTTGAGGTCCCAAGAAGGGGCCGGAGGATGCAGAGGAGGCTTGAGGTGAAGCAAGCCCTTCAAAAAACGTGTGACAAGGGGTTGTACTGATATGGGAACATCTCTGATACCTTTATGGAAGGCGGCTACCGCACTGACATGCATCCTGATGGAGGAAGTTTTTAGACCTGACTCTGACAAATGCCAGAGATAGTCCAGAAACCTTGTGAATGGACAGGTAAAGTAGTCAAGTGATTGAGAAGAGCACCATGATGTAAACCTGGTCCATTTTTACGAATATGATTTTCTCGTGGAAGGCTTCCGTGAAGCAATCAGGACACGGGAAACTGGTTCAGAAACGTTAAGTGGCTGAAGGATTAACCTTTCAACATCCATGCCATCAGGGACAAGGCTTGAAGATTGGGGGTGGCGTAGGCACCCGTCGTTTTCAGTGAGTAGAAGCGGGTCCTGTCCCAAGGGAATGTGCCTGTGAATGGAGAGATCCTGAAGTATTAGAAACCACACTTGGCACGGCCAGTGGGGTGCTATCAGGATCATGGTTCCCTTGTCCTGACGTAACGTCACGAGAGTCTTTGAGAGAAGTGGAAGTGGAGGGAATGCTTATAGGAGACCGGTTGCCCATGAGAGGGAGAACGTGTCTCTTAACTAATAGTGTTGCTTGCAAGTGAGAGAGCAGAAGTTGTCTACTTTGTGATTTTGAGGTGACACAAAGAGGTCTATTTGAGGATGACCCCATTGGCAGAAGATCAAGTTCGCTACTGAGGGTTGAGAGGCCACTCGTGCAGTTGAAAGGTGCGACTTAGCTTGTCTGACAACACATTGTCCACTCCCAGCAAGTAGGTGGCTCTGAGGTACATGGAGTGGGAGAGGGCCTACACCCATATCTGTGCAGCTTCCTGACACAGAAGGTAGGAGCCTGTCCCTCCCTGTTTGTTGATGTACCACATGGCCACCTGGTTGTCCGTCTGGATCAGGATGACTTGATTGGAGAGATGATCCTGAAATACCCTGAGAGCATATCTGATTGCTCGCAGTTCCAGGAAATTTATTTGGTGTTTGGCTTTCTCTGGAGACCAAGATCCTTGTGTCTGCAGATCGACCATGTGGGCTCCCCATCCGAGGTTGGAAGCATCCTTGGTGAGAGTTATTTGAGGGTTTGGAGCCTGGAAGGGCAAGCCCTGGAGGAGATTGATCTGATTTTTCCACCAGGCGAGGGAGTATGGCACTGGTTCTATTGCTCTGGACTAGAGGAGGAGGGAGACCTCCTTCTTCAGGAGCAGTGAGTGGTCGGATGTTCTCCACGACGTTGATGCAATGGACGACGTCTGGGTTTGAGCACGGAAAAGAAGCTCCATCTTCTCCATTCTAGCCTTGCGACCTTAAGAACATAAGAAATTGCCATGCTGGGTCAGACCAAGGGTCCATCAAGCCCAGCATCCTGTTTCCAACAGAGGCCAAAGCCAGGCCACAAGAACCTGGCAATTACCCAAACACTAAGAATATCCCATGCTACTGATGCAATTAATAGCAGTGGCTATTCCCTAAGTAAAATTGATTAATAGCCATTAATGGACTTCTCCTCCAAGAACTTATCCAAACCTTTTTTGAACCCAGCTACACTAACTGTACTAACCACATCCTCTGGCAACAAATTCCAGAGCTTTATTGTGCGTTGAGTGAAAAAGAATTTTCTCCGATTAGTCTTAAATGTGCTACTTGCTAACTTCATGGAATGCCCCCTAGTCCTTCTATTATTCGAAAGTGAAAATAACCGAGTCACATCTACTCGTTCAAGACCTCTCATGATCTTAAAGACCTCTATCATATCCCCCCTCAGCCGTCTCTTCTCCAAGCTGAACAGCCCTAATCTCTTCAGCCTTTCCTCATAGGGAAGCTGTTCCATCCCCTTTATCATTTTGGTTGCCCTTCTCTGTACCTTCTCCATCGCAACTATATCTCTTTTGAGATGCGGCGACCAGAATTGTACACAGTATTCAAGGTGTGGTCTCACCATGGAGCGATATAGAGGCATTATGACATTTTCCATTCTATTAACCATTCCCTTCCTAATAATTCCTAACTTTCTATTTGCTTTTTTGACTGCTGCAGCACACTGAGCCGACGATTTTAAAGTATTATCCACTATGATGCCTAGATCTTTTTCCTGGGTGGTAGCTCCTAATATGGAACCTAACATCGTGTAACTATAGCAACGGTTATTTTTCCCTATATGCAACACCTTGCACTTGTCCACATTAAATTTCATCTGCAATTTGGATGCCCAATCTTCAAGTCTTGCAAGGTCCTCCTGCAATGTATCACAGTCTGCTTGTGATTTAACTACTCTGAATAATTTTGTATCATCTGCAAATTTGATAACCTCACTCGTCGTATTCCATTCCAGATCATTTATATATATATTGAAAAGCACCGGTCCAAGTACAGATCCCTGAGGCACGCCACTGTTTACCCTTTTCCACTGAGAAAATTGACCATTTAATCCTACTCTCTGTTTCCTGTCTTTTAACCAACTTGTAATCCACGAGAGGACATCACCTCCTATCCCATGACTTTTTAGTTTTCGTAGAAGCCTCTCATGAGGGACTTTGTCAAAAGCCTTCTGAAAATCCAAATACACTACATCTACCGGTTCACCTTTATCCACATGTTTATTAACCCCTTCAAAAAAATGAAGCAGATTTGTTAGGCAAGACTTCCCTTGGGTAAATCCATGTTGACTATGTTCCATTAAATCATGTCTTTCTATATGCTTTACAATTTTGTACTTGAGAATAGTTTCCACTATTTTTCCCAGCACTGAAGTCAGGCTCACTGGTCTACAGTTACCTGGATCACCCCTGGAGCCTTTTTTAAATATTGGGGTTACATTGGCCACCCTCCAGTCTTCAGGTACAATGGATGATTTTAATGATAGGTTACAAATTTTAACTAATAGATCAGAAATTTCATTTTTGAGTTCCTTCAGAACCCTAGGATGCATACCATCTAGTCCAGGTGATTTGCTACTCTTTAGTTTGTCAATCTGGCCTACTACATCTTCCAGGTTCACAGTGATTTTGTTCAGTTCGTCTGACTCATCACCCCTGAAAACCATCTCCGGCACTGGTATCTCCCCAACATCTTCATTTGTAAACACGGAGGCAAAGAATTCATTTAGTCTTTCTGCAATGGCCTCATCTTCCCTAAGAGCCCCTTTAACCCTTCTGTCATCTAATGGTCCAACCGACTCCCTCACAGGTTTCTTCTTTGGATATATTTAAAAAAGTTTTTATTATGAGTTTTTGCCTCTATGGCCAATTTCATTTCAAATTCTCTCTTCGCCTGTCTTATCAATGTTTTACAGTTAACTTGACTATGCTTATGTTTTATCCTATTTTCTTCAGATGGATCCCTCTTCCAATTTTTGAAGGATTATTTTTGGCTAAAATAGCCTCTTTCACCTCACCTTTTAACCATGAAGGTAATCGTTTTTCCTTCCTTCCACCTTTCTTAATGCGCGGAATACATATGGACTGCGCCTCTAGGATTGTATTTTTAAACAATGTCCATTCCTGTTGAACACTTTTAACCTTTTCAGCTGCACCTTTCAGTTTTTTTCTATTTTTCTCATTTTATCAAAGTTTCCCTTTTTAAAATTTAGTGTTAGAGCTGCAGATTTACTTATTTTCCCCCTTCCAGTTATTAGTTTAAATTTGATCATGTTATGATCACTGTTGCCAAGTGGCCCCACCACCGTTACTTCTCTCACCAAATCTTGCGTTCCACTAAGAATTAAATCTAAAATAGCTCCCTCTCTTGTTGGTTCCTGAACCAATTGCTCCATGAAGCAATCATTTATTACATCCAGGAACTTTATGTCTCTAGCAAGTCCTGATGTTACATTTACCCAGTCAATATTGGGGTAATTGAAATCTCCCATTATTATTGCACTGCCAAATTGGTTTGCTTCCCTGATTTCTCCTAGCATTTCATCATCTGTCTGTGCCCTTTTGGTGTCATAAGGGCACATTTGGTACAGGTTAGGACATTGTGCTCACTTCCGAGACACATTACACAGACTTTGTGAGGGTCTGTGATGGACATGGTGCGATTACAGTCCAGGCACCGGCGGAACCCCGATGCCATGGCCATGAAAAAATTGAGCCGCGGTACGGTCGATGGCCAGTAGGCCGTGAGGGCCAAACTCGATGGTAATCGACGGAAAATGGGTAAAAAACTTACCGGAGTACCGCAACTTGAAAAAGTTGAAGGAGGGACCCCTGTGGGGTAAATAAAATTTTAGAAATTCCATGAGGAAAATTCCTGTCAGGAATCTCTACAGAGCTCCTTAACCGCATGGCTACTGCTGTGCGGAAAAAAGGAGACTGAAGGGGGACCCCTGCTGGCTGCAGGGTTAGTGCCATGTTGGGCATGCCCAGTAGGGGCCAGTCAAAGTTCTGGAAACTTTGACAGAAGTGTTCCGTGATTGGGCTCCATCCTGTGATGTCACCCATATGCGAGGACTACCATCCTGCTTGTCCTGTGAGAAATGCTTTATCTTGACAAATACAATGACAATGTTGGAAAGTACAAAAATATTAAATTACATATACAGTTAAATATATAAAAAATTAAATTATATATATAATTTAATATTCATTCAATTTCTGTAAATTTATATAAGAATTTAAAAGAAAAAAGTGAAATATACTGCAATACTCAAAGAAAATCAGGTTACATCCAATACAAAGCCAATATGTCTACCCTTGAGTCCACATTAATGAGGGGTTATAACTAGAATAAAGAAAGAAGAACTAACCAATAGGGGTGTGCATTCGTATTGAACATAAATGTAAAACGCTACTTTTTTTTTTTTTAACTTAAAAAAGTGATAAGACATAAACGATCGGATTTCCAACTTATTCAACATAGCTATGTTGAATAAGTTGGAAATCGCGATTGTTGATCCAAAATACAAATTTAAACCCCTCACCTTCCTTAATCCCCCCCCAAAGACTTACCACTCCTCCCTGGTGATCCAGCGAGGAGTGAGGATGCCATTTCTGAAAGCCTTTCCGAGGAGCACGTGACAACGGCGCCACGTCGGAGTGACGCGGCGTCACGTGATTCCCCGCGGGGTCGCTTCCGGGATCCTCGTTCGGCCCAAAAGGAACTTTTGGCCAGCTTGGGGGTGTCAGGAGGCCCCCCCAAGCTGGCCAAAAGTTCCTTTTGGGCCGAACGAGGGTGCCGGAGGGAACTCGCGGGGAATCACGTGACGCCGCGTCACGCCGACATCACGTGATTCCCCGCGGGGTCGCTTCCGGGATCCTCGTTCGGCCCAAAAGGAACTTTTGGCCAGCTTGTGGGTGTCAGGAGGCCCCCCCAAGCTGGCCAAAAGTTCCTTTTGGGCCGAACGAGGATCCCGGAAGCGACCCCGCGGGGAATCACGTGACGTCGGCGCCACGTCGCAGTGACGCGGCGTCACGTGATTCCCCGTGAGTTCCTTCCGGCACCCTCGTTCGGCCCAAAAGGAACTTTTTGCCACCTTGGGGGTGTCAGGAGGCCCCCCCAAGCTGGCCAAAAGTTCCTTTTGGGCCGAACGAGCGTTCCGGCGCGAACCCGCGGGGAATCACGTGACGCCGCGTCACTCCGACGTGACGCCGACGTCACGTGCTCCTTGCAAAGTTGGTCAGAAATGGCGTCCTGACCCCGCTGGACCACCAGGGAGTTGTGGTAAGTCTTGGGGGGGGCGGGGATTAAGGAGGGTGAGGGGTTTAAATTTTTATTTGCACATATGGACATATACTCAACTCATTGAATTCTGTTTATGTCCATATTGACCGCAAATGGGACCCCCTTTGGACGTATGGACATTTGAACTTAAACCTTTGCTCTGTACATCCCTACTAACCAATGATTGAAGGTCAGAGGAAGATTATTCAAAACTAGGGATGTGAATCGTTTTTCAACGATTAAAATTATCGTCCGATTATGTTAATATCGTCTTAAATCGTTATAGAACACGATACAATAGAAATTCTAACGATTTATCGTTAAAAATCGTTAAATCGTGTTAGTGCGCACTAACGGGAGTTAGTGCGCACTAACTGAAAATGATACAAATAAACACTTTCCAGGTCACTGAAGGTCAGTTAGGAATGAATATGTGTTCCTATTGGCTGGCTGGCTGCCCTCTTATCTATTGATGTTACCAAGGTTACCACTGAGGTGATGGTTGGGGGGATGGGAAATGGAACTGGAACCTCACGAACACCAACAGAAAATGAAACAAAGTGTTCACACTTCCCAGGTCAGTAAAGGTCACTTAGGAATGAATATGTATTCCTATTGGCTGGCTGTGCTCTTATCTATTGATGTTACCAAGGTTAACACTGAGGTAATGGTTGGGGGGGATGTGAAATGGAAACAGTTGGAAGCTTGACAAAAAAAGTAATGTGATGATCAGCACTCACGTGACTAGAACTTGTTTGTTTATTATTTTTGTTAGCAGGCACCTGAAATGCTAGTGCATGTTGAATTTGCCAATCACTGTGCATTTTAGAAAGGTGGTCCTGGCTGGAACTGTACACAGTTCAAATATATGTAATTGATTGTTGGTAAGTGTATTTTTTAAGTAGCCACATTGGCACCAGTATGTTTACTTTTCCTCCTACTTAACTCACTAGCTCAGCTTTGTAAGAAGGGCTTCTCTGCTTGTGTGTTGCTTTTGTTTGGTGTGAGGAGAGCAGAAACATCAGATCTTTATTCAATCTACTACAGTCATCTCTTACAGTGCCCTATCCCTATTAATACCAGGAGTGTTGTGATCTTCCTGCACACACAGTGCCCTAACCCTGGCACCAGGGGTGTTGTGATATTCCTGCACACACAGTGCCCTAACCCTGGCACCAGGGGTGTTGTGATCTTCCTTCACACACAGTGCCCTAACCCTGGCACCAGGGGTGTTGTGATTTTCCTGCACACAGTGCCCTAACCCTGGCACCAGGGGTGTTGTGATCTTCCTGCACACAGTGCCCTATCCCTATTAATACCAGGAGTGTTGGGATCTTCCTGCACACACAGTGCCCTAACCCTGGCACCAGGGGTGTTGTGATTTTCCTGCACACAGTGCCCTATCCCTATTAATACCAGGAGTGTTGTGATCTTCCTGCACACACAGTGCCCTAACCCTGGCACCAGGGGTGTTGTGATCTTCCTGCACACAGTGCCCTAACCCTATTAATACCAGGACTGTTGTGATCTTCCAGCACACAGTGCCCTAACCCTGGCACCAGGGGTGTTGTGATTTTCCTGCACACAGTGCCCTAACCCGGCACCAGGGGTGTTGTGATCTTCCTGCACACAGTGCCCTAACCCTATTAATACCAGGAGTGTTGTGATCTTCCTGCACACAGTGCCCTAACCCTGGCACCAGGGGTGTTGTGATTTTCCTGCATACAGTGCCCTAACCCTGGCACCAGGGGTGTTGTGATCTTCCTGCACTCAGTGCCCTATCCCTGATACCAGTCTGAGACAGCTCCCTCCCTGCATTACTAGTGAGAGGCTGGCTTCACAGACAGGGGGGGATCTGCCTGACCCTCACTCCTGACTTCCCCCATGTCCCAGCTAGTGAATGGTGTGTGGGTGAGGGGGGGGGGGGGGAGGATGGTGAAGTCTGAGACAGCTCCCTCCCTGCATTACTAGTGAGAGGCTGGCTTCACAGATAGGGGGGAGCTGCCTGACCCTCACTCCTGACTTCCCCCATGTCCCAGCTAGTGAATGGTGTGTGGGTGAGGGGGGGGGGTGTGGATGGTGAAGTCTGAGACAGCTCCCTCCCTGCATTACTAGTGAGAGGCTGGCTTCACAGACAGGGGGGAGCTGCCTGACCCTCACTCCTGACTTCCCCCATGTCCCAGCTAGTGAATGGTGTGTGGGGTGAGGGGGGGGGGGGGAGGATGGTGAAGTCTGAGACAGCTCCCTCCCTGAATTACTAGTGAGAGGCTGGCTTCACAGACAGGGGGGGAGCTGCATGACCCTCACTCCTGACTTCCCCCATGTCCCAGCTAGTGAATGGTGTGTGGGTGAGGGGGGGGGGGGGGGGGATGGTGAAGTCTGAGACAGCTCCCTCCCTGCATTACTAGTGAGAGGCTGGCTTCACAGACAGGGGGGAGCTGCCTGACCCTCACTCCTCCGGGGTATTGTGATCTTCCTGCACACAGTGCCCTATCCCTGATACCAGGGGTGTTGTGATCTTCCTGCATGCAGTGCCCTATCCCTATTAATACCAGGAGTGTTGTGATCTTCCTGCATGCAGTGCCCTATCCCTGATACCGGGATGTGTGCAAGAAGATCACAACACCCCCGGTATCAGGAATAGGGCACTGTGTGCAGGAAGATCACAACACCCCTGGTATTAGGGATAGGGCACTGTGTGCAGGAAGATCACAACACTCCTGGTATTAATAGGGATAGGGCACTGTGTACATGAAGATCACAACACCCCTGGTGCCAGGGTTAGGGCACTGTGTGCAAGAAGATCACAACACTCCTGGTATTAATAGGGATAGGGCACTGTGCACAGGAAGATCACAACACCCCTGGTGTCAGGGTTAGGGCACTGTGTGCAGGAAGATCACAACACCCCTGGTGTCAGGGTTAGGGCACTGTGTGCAGGAAGATCACAACACTCCTGGTATGAATAGGGATAGGGCACTGTGTGCAGGAAGATCACAACACCCCTGGTGCCAGGGTTAGGGCACTGTGCAGGAAGATCACAACACTCCTGCTATTAATAGGGATAGGGCACTGTGTGCAGGAAGATCACAACACCCCTGGTGCCAGGGTTAGGGCACTGTGTGCAGGAAGATCACAACACTCCTGGTATTAATAGGGATAGGGCACTGTGTGCAGGAAGATCACAATACCCCTGGTATCAGGGTTAGGGCACAAGTTCTAGTCACATTGACTGATCACATTACTTGTTTTGTCAAGCTACCAACTGTTTCCATTTCCCATCCCCCATATACTGTCAGTGGGAAACTTGGTAACATGAATAAATAAGAGGGCAGCCAATAGGAATACATATTCATTCCTAAACTGACCTAAACTGACCTGAAAAGTGTCAAATTGTATCATTTTCAGTTAGTGCGCACTAACTCCCAGTTAGTGCGCACTAATCGGAAAAAACGATTTTTAACGATTTTTTAACTAAAAAATCGTGCCTAACACGATTTTCTTGCCCTGTCACATGATTTCTATCGTTAAGACGATATGGAAAACGATTCACATCCCTATTCAAAACTATAACATCCAGCTATTTCCACTTGGTAGAATATATTCCCCCCAAAATCAATCACTGACCCTTATTTGAAAGAAATACTTCTAACTGAAATGCATCATAAAATACAAATTTATTATTCTGAAATATAATAAGACATTCACAGGGGAATTTTAAGAAAAAATATGGCACCAATAGCCACCACTTTCTGCTTTAAGGAAAGAAAATGCTCCCTTTTTACGTGTATCTCACATGAGACATCAGGAAATACTTGTATTTTATAACCACAGACAGAAATAGCCTTATTTTGCCAATATTTTTTTCTAACCTGAAAGTTAATATAGCCCTGGTAGGCACCATATCAATTGAGGCTTCTAGAAGATATTAATACTCCATTTACTTCATTCATCCTTCTTTGCCTAGGAAAATAGAAAATTTTTGAATTCCTAGGAATTTGATGATTAGAGAAACCTCTCTGTTTATTTTTTAAATATTTCAGTAGGTGACAATAAGTGTGTAATTGGAATGTTCAAATGTTCAAAAACCTTAACGTCTTAAAACATAACACATTTTCCAAGGCTTTGAGACAATTAGGAATATTCAAACTTGTATAGCAGATAATCCAGCATTTTGTACAGTTGTAATAATGGTAGTATTAAGAGAAACAATTTTAATACCTAAGGAGCTCAAATAAATGTCTTGGTCTTCAAATGTAATGGAGCGATATTATATAAATTTTTAAATAAATAGTTTTGCTAGAAAAATTTAAGAGTAGAGTGAGGGTCTGGCTAAGAGTTTAGTCCAGTTTATTCATCATCTTCCAGATGTCCTTCACTGTAGGGATGTGAATCGTTTTAGGACGATTAAAATTATCGTCCGATAATTTTAATATCGTCTTAAACCGTTATGGAACACAATACAATTCAGATTCTAACGATTTATCGTTATAAATCGTTAGAATCGTGAGCCGGCACACTAAAACCCCCTAAAACCCACCCCCGACCCTTTAAATTAAATCCCCCACCCTCCCGAACCCCCCCCCCAAATAACTTAAATAACCTGCGGGTCCAGCGGCGGTCCGGAACGGCAGCGGTCCGGAACGGGCTCCTGCTCCTGAATCTTGTCGTCTTCAGCCGGCGCCATTTTCCAAAATGGCGCCGAAAATGGCGGCGGCCATAGACGAAAAAGATTGGACGGCAGGAGGTCCTTCCGGACCCCCGCTGGACTTTTGGCACGTCTCGTGGGGGTCAGGAGGCCCCCCACAAGCTGGCCAAAAGTTCCTGGAGGTCCAGCGGGGGTCAGGGAGCGATTTCCCGCCGCGAATCGTTTTCGTACGGAAAATGGCGCCGGCAGGAGATCGACTGCAGGAGGTCGTTCAGCGAGGGTTCCGGCGCCTCCTGCAGTCGATCTCCTGCCGGCGCCATTTCCGTACGAAAACAATTCGCGGCGGGAAATCGCTCCCTGACCCCCGCTGGACCTCCAGGAACTTTTGGCCAGCTTGTGGGGGGCCTCCTGACCCCCACGAGACTTGCCAAAAGTCCAGCGGGGGTCCGGAAGGACCTCCTGCCGTCCAATCTTTTTCGTCTATGGCCGCCGCCATTTTTCGGCGCCATTTTGGAAAATGGCGCCGGCTGAAGACGACAAGATTGAGGAGCAGGAGCCCGTTCCGGACCGCCGCTGGACCCGCAGGTTATTTAAGTTATTTGGGGGGGGGGGTTCGGGAGGGGGGGGGATTTAATTTAAAGGGTCGGGGGTGGGTTTTAGGGGGTTTTAGTGTGCCGGTTTTTCGATTTTTCGATTTTTAACGATGTTCCGGCGAGGGATGGGGTTCGGGAGGGTGGGGGATTTAATTTAAAGGGTCGGGGGTGGGTTTTAGGGGGTTTTAATGTGCCGGTTTTTCGATTTTTCGATTTTTCGATTTTTAACGATTTTTAACGATTTTTCACGATATTTTACCCCCCCAAACGGCAACAATACGATTCCCTCCCCCTCCCAGCCGAAATCGATCGTTAAGACGATCGAGGACACGATTCACATCCCTACTTCACTGTGACAATATTAGATTCCACAAAAACTCCAAAAATCTCAACAGGCACAGATATAACTACTGAAAGAGAAAGTCAATGAGGTAAATTAGGAGAATAATTTGTTCAGCTGTACTTGATGGGGGAATCAATTCCTCAGCCACATCTTACTGGGGCGGATTTTCAAAGGCTCGCGCGCGCCGGCACGCCTATTTTGCATAGGCAGCCGGCGCGCGTAAAGCCCCGGGAAGCGCATAAGTCCCGGGCTTTCCTGTCGGGGGTGTGTCGGGGGCATGTCGGGGGCGTGTCGGGATGATGCGGCGTTTAGGGGATGGGGCGTGGCGTTTTGGGGGCAGCGACGTGGGCGTGGTTTTGGCCCGGGGCGTTCCGGGGGCGTGGCTGCGGCCTCCGGAACAGCCCCCAGGACCGGACCACGGAGCGGGGCAGCCGGCCGATGCGCGCAAAGGTAAGGGGGGGTTTAGATAGGGCCGGGGGGGTGGGTTAGGTAGGGGAAGGGAGGGGAAGGTGGGGGGAGGGCGAAAGAAAATTCCTTCCGAGGCCGCTCCAACATCAGAGCGGCCTCGGAGGGAACAGGCAGCATGCGCTGGGCTCGGCGCGCGCAGGTTGCACAAATGTGCACCCCCTTGCGCGCGCCAACCCCTGATTTTATAAGATACGCGCGGCTACACGCGTATCTTATAAAATCAGCGCGAGCGCGTACTTTTGTTCGCGCCTGCTGCGCGAACAAAAGTACGCGCGAGCGCAAGTTTTTAAAATCTGCCCCACTGTGTTTAACAGACAATTTTCCACACTGTCAATAGGGGTACAGTTACAGTATCAATACATAAATTCCTTTATAATATCCAAACTTCCAATTGGCAGTAAATATCAACAAATTCCTTCATATCAGGAAGAAGGAGAGGAGGGAATGCCAGGCTTGGTAGTTTTGGCATGGACAAAATAATTGCTGCTCTGGATATACATTCCAAGTGAAGTATCAGGCTTAATTGATTAGGGGTAGTAACGGCCGCAACAAGCAAGCTACTCCCATGCTTATTTGTTTACCCAGACTGTGCAATTCAGTCCTTGTTGGTTGTTGCCTGAATGCAAACCCTCTTTTCCACATTTCCTCTTGCCATTGAAGCATAGAGCAATGTTGGAGTCACATTAATCTTGTGAACATTTATTGAATAAGGGTTTTAATCACCAGGTTGTAGCCTCATTCCCACAAGCCACCCCCATGCCTCTTCTCTTCATTCCCATCCTCTAGGCTTTATGATCCTCTAGGTTTTATGGATCCAGTGTTTATCCCATGTCCCTTTGAACTCCTTCACAGTTTTGTTCTTCACTACTTCCTCTGGAAGGGTGTTCCAGGCATCCATCACCCTCTCTGTGAAGAAATACTTCCTGACATTGGTTCTGAGTCTTCCTCCCGGGAGTTTTAAATTGTGACCCCTGGTTCTGCTGATTTTTTTCCAACGGAAAAGGTTTGTCATTGACTTTGGATCATTAAAACCTTTCAAGTATCTGAACGTCTGTATCATATCACCCCTGCTCCTCCTTTCCTCCAGGGTATACATATTTAGATTCTTCAATCTCCCCTCATAAGTCATTTGATGAAGACATCCACCTTTTTGGTCGCCCTTCTCTGGACTGCCTCCATCCTGTCTCTGTCCCTTCGGAGATACGGTCTCCAGAACTGAGCACAGTACTCCAGGTGAAGCGTCACCAAGGACCTGTACAAGGGGATAATCACTTCCCTTTTCTTACTTGATATTAGGGATGTGAATCGTTTTTTAATGATTTAAATTATCGTCCGATAATTTTAAAATCGTCATTAATCGGTAAGGGACTCGATACAATAGGAATTCCCTCGATTTATTGTGAAAAATCGTTAAATCGAGTACGGGAATTATTTGGGGGGAGGGTGGGAAAACCAGCACACCAAAACAACCCCTAAACCCACCCCGACCCTTTAAAACCAATCCTTTACCCTCCCTCACCCTCCCTCACCCCCCCAAAATGTTAAATTACCTGGTGGTCCAATGGGGGGTGGGGGGGGTCCCGGCACGATCTCCTGCTCTCGGGCCATCAGCGCCATTTTGGCTACCACTGATAAAAATGGCGCCGAAGGCCTGATAAAAAAAAACCCACCCCGACCCTTTACAAATTACCCCTTTGCTTCTCCCACCCTCCCGACCCCCCCAAAAAACCTTTTATATGTACCTAGTGGTCTAGCGGGAGGTCTGGGAGCCATCGCTTCAATCATACCCTCGGTGCCGGTGCCGGTGTCACATGGAGCGACGGTCAAAGTCCTTCACAGTTTTGGACTTCACCACTTCCTCCGGAAGGGCATTCCAGGTATTCACCACTCTCTCCGTGAAGAAATATTTCCTGACATTGGCTCTTAGTCTTCCTCCCTGGAGCCTCAGCTCGTGACCTCTGGTTCTGCTGATTTTTTTCTGACGGAAAAGGTTTGTTGTTGTCTTTGGATCGTTAAAGTTTTTCAAGTATCTGAAGGTCTGAATCATATCACCCCTGCTCTTCCTTTCCTCCAGGGTGTACATATTTAGATTCTTCAATCTCTCTTCGTATGACATCCGATGAAGACCCTCCACCTTTTTGGTCGCTCTTCTCTGTACCGCTTCCATCTTGCCTCTGTCTCTTTGTAGATATGGTCTCCAGAACTGAACACAGTACTCCAGGTGAGGCCTCACCAAGGACCTGTATAAGGGGATAATCACTTCCCTTTTCTTACTCGATATTCCTCTCTCTATGCAGCCCAGCATTCTTCTCGCTTTTGCTATTGCCTTGTCGCATTGTTTCACAGACTTCATATCATTAGACACTATAACCCCTAGGTCCCTCTCCTGCTCCGTGCACATCAGCCTCCCCCCCCCATCGAATACAGTTCATTCGGATTTCCACTCCCCATATGCATGACTTTGCACTTCTTGGCATTGAATCTCAGCTGCCATATCTTCGACCACTCTTCCAGTTTCCTTAAATCCCGTCTCATTCTCTCCACTCCTTCCGGCGTGTCCACTCTGTTGCAGATCTTAGTGTCATCCGCAAAAAGACAAATCTTACCTTCTATCCCGTCCGCAATGTCGCTCACAAAGATATTGAACAGGACCGGTCCCAACACTGATCCTTGCGGTACACCACTTAAAACCGCTCTCTCTTCAGAAAGAGTTCCATTTACCATCACACATTGTCTTCTGTACGTCAACCAGTTTGCAATCCAGGTCACCAACTCGGCACTCACTCCTAAGCTTCTCGTTTTATTCACCAGTCTCCTGTGCGGAACCATATCAAAAGCTTTGCTGAAATCTAAGTAGATTGTTGAGAAGAAAGTTAGTTCGTGGATCCTTGGGCCGGCTGACTGGAGAGCGAACTCCGGTCGATGGGAAAGGAGCCGGTAGGCGGAACAAGTCAGGTGCAGAGGAGAAAGAGTTCACCCTGGAGGCCCGAGACCCCCCCAGGAGGAGCCCGTAGGGGTCTGGGTCGCTGGGACTTAGGAGATCCGAAGGCAGAAGTCAGAAGAGTCGAACAGGAATCCGGTGGTCGAGGTGAGACGAGCAGAGGTCCGGTGGTCAAGGCAGGCAGAAGACAAGATGAGACGAGCAGAGGTCCGATGGTCGAGGCAGGCAGCAGACAAGATGAGACGAGCAGAGGTCCGATGGTCGAGGCAGGCAGAAGACAAGATGAGACGAGCAGAGGTCCGATGGTCGAGGCAGGCAGAAGACAAGTGAATGCTGGAAGTGCAGGAGCGAAGCCACAGGGAACAAGCAAGGAAGGAGAGAGTGAAGCTGGCTTAAATAGGGAACCAGCGTCTGACGACAGGAAATGGGCGGTTCAGCACTTCCGGGTGCTGGACCTACAAAGACCGTCCCCTCGCGCGCGCGCGTTCCTAGGCAGGGGGAGGAGCTGGAAACGAGGGAGACGCCATTGCCATGCTGCCGGACAGGCCAGAACCCCGGAGGAGCGCGGCAGGGACGGGGGAGCCGGCAAGAAGGTAGGGACCCGGTCGCCAGTCTGGCGACCGGAATCACAACATAGATGACATCGAGTGCTCTTCCTTGATCCAATTCCTTGGTTACCCAGTCAAAAAAGTCAATCAGATTTGTCTGACAGGATCTTCCCCTGGTGAATCCATGCTGCCTCTGGTCCAGCAATTCTCCGGACTGTAGATAGTTCACTATTCTCTCTTTCAACAGTGACTCCATTACTTTTCCCACCACCGAAGTGAGGCTAACCGGTCTGTAGTTACCAGCCTCTTCTCTGTTCCCACTCTTGTGAAGCGGGACCACCACCACTCTTCTCCAATCACTTGGCACCACTCCCGTTTCTAGGGATCTATTGAACAGGTCACACAGCGGACCCGCCAGCACATCTCTGAGCTCCATCAGTATCCTTGGATGAATCCCATCAGGTCCCATGGCTTTGTCCACTTTCAGATTCTTTAGATCTTCCCATACATTTTCTACTGTAAAAGGGTTTTCTTCTATTCCACTTCCTTCCAGTTTCTTGTTTTGTAGAGATGGTCCTTCTCCAGGGTCTTCTTTAGTGAACACAGAACTGAAGTATTCATTTAAAATTTCTGCCATTTCTTTGTCACTCTCCACACATTGATCATTTCCACCTTTCAATTTC